>NC_091253.1:16155000-16461875 GCF_042477335.2 Ovis canadensis
GCATCAGGGTCTTTTCCAATGAGTCAGCTCTTTGCATGAGGTGGCCAAAGTATTGGAGTTTCAGCTTCAGCATCAGTCCTTCCAATGAACACCCAGGACTGATCTCTTTTAGGACGGACTGGTTGGACCTCCTTGCAGTCCAAGGGACTCTCAAGAGTCTTCTTTAACACCACAGTTCAAAAGCATCAATTCTTCGGCGCTCAGCTTTCTTCACAGTCCAACTCTTACATCCATACATGACCACTGGAAAAACCATAGCCTTGATATTAGGTATAGATAAAAGAGTGAATAAATTATTCTTAACAATAACAATAGCAGTAAGAAAATGAAAATGCAAGCCATGAGCAGGGAGAAATTATCCACAATATACATGGGAATAGTATTTACTAGCAGAAGTTAGTATAACGTACAAAGACTTTTAAATGTTTTTACTAACAACCTTCCCCGGTGGTTCAGTGGTAAAATCTGCCTACAGTGCAGGCTACACAGGAAATGCAGGCTCAGTTCCTGGGCTGGGAAGAGCGCCTGGAAAAGGAAATGGCAACCAACTCTAATATTCTTGCCTGAAGAATCCCATGGACAATGAGCCTGGTGGGCTACAATTTATAGGGTTTCAAAGAGTTGGAAACAACTGAAGCAACTTAGCATGCACTAAAAGGCTAACATCAATAATTGCCTAGCTAGTTGAACTTTGGATTCTCTGGTGGCTTAGATGGTAAAGAATCTGCCTGCAGTGCAGGAGACGCAGGTTCAATGCCTGGAACTTCTTCAATGATTTAAGAAAGAATCTGATTAAAATAATTAGCATAGTGCCTTATCTTTGATATCAAGTTCCTTTAAAAGCAACTTTTAAAACTTTTGTAAAAAGTTGAGAAAAAAAATCAGGTGTGACTATTGTTGAGGTCTTTTAATGGACTGGAACCTGGTGGTCTGGAGTCGACCAATAAGAAAGTAAAGGTGAGAGAAAGAGGCTGATATTCCTTGGTTTTTGCAGAAAGCCAATAAAGTCCCTGACACAGGGCTTGCTCTGTTCATGGAGGCCTCAGGCGCCCTCTCGATGGGTTGAAAGCACAGAGCGCCTTCTCGAGAGGGTCTTAGAAGCTTGGGCAGGAAAGTGAACTCAGAGAGCCTCTGCACTCCAAAGAAATAGCCTGAGAGAGAGAGAAAGAAAGAGAAAGAAAGACACGAGGACCAAAGCTCTGATGGAGCAAAGGTGTTTTATTCAACATTGTGTAGGTATTTATACTGTCTTACAAGATAGCTATTTTCAGCAGAGATAAAATCAAAATTTGCAAGTTATCAAGGAAACATCAGGTCATCCATATGAAAGAGAGAGGGTTGTAAATAATCATTTTTACCATGTGGTTCACAAGAAGGAAGAGGATACTTATCACCATATAGAAAAACTAATGAAGGAAATGCCTGGATTCCTCAGCCCCTGAGAGAGGCTTGCCTCTCTTCTTCTGCTAAGTCGCTTCAGTTGTGTCCAACTCTGTGCAACCCCATAGACGGCAACCTACCAGGCTCCTCCATCCCTGGGATTCTCCAGGCAAGAACACTGGAGTGGATTGCCATTTCCTTCTCCAGCCTCTCTTCTTAATTCCTGAATATTCAGGAATTAATAAGGGACAGAGAATTCCTGACAGATCCAAAACAGCACACAGGAAGCCTCCTGATAAATGCTTCCTGGCAGACTATGAAACCTTTGACACGGGTAAAGGAAGAAATGACCAGGGTCTCACCTTTACCAGGGACCTAGTGTTATTAAAATAACCCAGTCACACAACCTCTGACCATAGAGACAAAAGAGAAACTGGCAAAGGAACTTATTGAAGCCAGGAGAAGTTTGATATATTAGGAGAGATGGTTTTCTGGATTATGCAATAGCTTCCAGTAGGCCTCCAGTATACTCTCCTCCAATCAAGATCTCTTGCTGGTAAACTGCTGTTAAGAATTATATTTAGAATGTTATTTCCCAATTCATAGAAGTTTAACCACATCAAATGTATAACAGAAAACCACAAAATTCTATAAAGCAAATATCCTTCAATTAAACAATAAAGTGACAAAAAAAGAAAAAAATTGTACACTTTTCTGCTGCTTCTTTAAGATGTTCAGAATCTTTCTTCACCCTATCTTCCCAGGCACAGTTATGTTTCTCTTGAGTCAGACTATTCGTTTTATAGCCCATAACTGCATTATGATAATTTCTGTCTCCATTTCTTTTTTTCTGGCTATTTCTTAGCCATAAATTAAATTGAGTGTAATAAATATATTCACTGAGCTCCTCTTCTATAGAGGAAACTGTGAGAGAAGCTAAAATGAACTCAAATACTGTCTTCACCGCTGCAGAGTCTTTTACATGCTGGCTACTGAGAAGATGTCCAAGATAAAGAATGAATAAAATAATAATGCTAATATAAATATCTTTCTACCTTTCCATCTGCTCCTTCACTTTGAAAAAGAGTTATGAAGATTCATTTCCTCTCCAAAATCTTCTTTAGTTAATCTAATTCTAATTTAGTTATACTCTAATTTAGTTATTCTAATTAAAAAAATACATTTTATGCCTAAATACTGCCATTGAGCTCAAATAATTTATACAACTACAAACATTAAAATATTACCCATGGGTGTAATTGAAGCAAGTGTAGGAGATGCTGTTTGTTTAAAAGTTCTTATCTTTTAACAAATGCAAACGATGAGTAATGGAAGTCAAATTGCTTTGCATTTTTCAAATAGTTGTACTGTATTGGCAAAGAATTTTAAAGAAATTGAATTAATCTGTTAGCTTTAATTATAATTTGTTTTCAAGAAACCCAATGATATATACTCTAATTCCTAAAGATTTCTTTCTTCTATAACTTACATCCTATACCGACTACTTAAGTTGTGATCCAAGGGCCAGAACTAATTAGAAATGAAGACTATCAGGCCCTACTACAGGTCTGTGCAACCTGAGTGTGCCTTTTTAGGAGATCCTTGGTAATTAATAGGTACATAAAAAATTTAAGAAGGTCTATACCATGAAACTTGATGTGTTGGGAGTTATATCGCCTGTGTATAATTGTTTATTGTTTCCTACCTATTTAACCTCTTAGCTGTCAGTCACAGAGAGTGTCACAATGCCTATGTGGCAATTGTTGACCTGGTACATAATAGGCTCTGAATAATTGCTTGTCTACTGATCATATTCAGACATTGCCAAGATGTTTATAATTCATAAAACTTGTCTTACTTGATATACAATGCTTGGCAACAATGGGAATTATAGTTATGAAACTCTATATCACAATAACCAGAAGAAATATTTAACATTGACACACTCATCTAACATACAATTCATTTTGAAAAATTTTCATTTTTCTATCAGTATTCTTTTAGCTTCAAAAAAATCCAGAATCCAATTAAATTGAAAACACTGCCTTTAGTTGTAAAGTCTCCTTATTTAGAAGAGCTATCATCCCCTTTTTTAATGCCTTACATGATGTTGGCATTAAAAAAATAATATTTCAGGCCAGTTTTATAGAATGCCCCTCAATTTGAATTTGTTTAGTACCTTATTAGGACATTTGGATTAAATATTGGTTTGAAAATAACATTAAATATGTAGTGTCCTTCTCAGTGTATCATAGCAAGAAGCACACAATATTTGTGTGTTCTTTCTGTATTGAAAATATTTAATTTTGAAGGCTTTCCATTACAAAGATGTCCTTTTCACTTTTTAATTAACAAGTAATATATAAATATAAAAAATTTCAGACCTATGTGAAAATCTCATGCCCAATACTCATTCACTTAATGGTTTTAGTATCAACTGATGAATCCTGTGTACATCATTTATTATTTCTGTGGCTTCTAACGGTAATTTTTGCGGTTTCTAAAGGTAATTTTTGCATGCTAGCCAGGTAATGCTAAAAATCCTTCAAGTTAGGCTTCAGCAATATGTGAAATGAGAACTTCCAGATGTATAAGCAGGATTTAGAAAAGGCAAAGGAACCAGGGATCAAATTGCCACATCTGATGGATCACAGAAAAAGCAAGGGAATTCCAGAAAAAACATCTACACTGCTTTGTTGACTATACTAAAGCCTTTAACTGTGTGGATAACAACAAAGTGTGGAAAATTCTTAGAGAGTTGGGGATACCAGACCACCTTACATGTCTCCTGAGAAACCTGTATGCAGGTCAAGAAACAATAGTTAGAATCATCCATGGAACAGTGGACTGGTTTAAAACTGGGAAAGGAATATGTCAAGTCTGTATATGGTCACCCTGTTTCTTTAATGTCTATGTAGAGTACATCATGTAAAATGCCTGGCTGGATGAAGCACAAGCTAGAATCAAGATTGTCAGGAGAAATATCAGCAACCTCACATATGCAGATAACATCACCCTAATGGTAGAAAGCTAAAAGGAACTAAAGAACCTCTTGATAACAGTGAAAGAGGAGAGTGAAAAAGCTGGCTTAAAACTCAGCATTCAAAAAACGAAGATCATGGCATCCAGTCCCATCATTTAATGGCAAATAGAAGGGGGGAAAAGTGAAAATGGTGATAGACTTTATTTTCATGGGCTCCAAAATCACAGATGGTGACTGCAGTCATGAAATTAAATGATGCTTGCTCCTTGGAAGAAAAGCTATTACAAAACTAGACAGTGCATTAAAAAAACAGAGACATCACTTTGCCAACAGAGGTTCATATAGTCAAAGCTATGGTTTTACCAGTAGTCACATACAGATGTGAGAATTGGTCCATAAGGAAGACTGAGTGCTGAAGAATTGATGGTTTTGAACTGTGGTGCTGGAGAAGACTCTTAAGAGTTCCTTGGAAAGCAAAGAGATCAAATTAGTCAATCTTAATTCCTGAATGCATTTTGGAAGGACTGATGCTGAAGCCAAAGTTTCAATAGTTTGGACACCTGATGCGAAGAGCCTACTCATGGGAAAAGACCCTGATGCTGGGAAAGATTGAGGGCAGGAGGAGAAGAGGACAGAGAATGAGACAGTTGGATGGCATCATCAACTCAATGGACATGAGTTTGAGCAAATTCTGGGAGACAGTGAAGGGCAGGGAAGCCTGGGGTCGCAAAGACTCAGACAAGAGTGAGCAACTGACCAATAACAAAATTGTAATTTTTAATCCATCTTCCTTCTACAATTATGATTCACCATTCTTCTATTAGGAACGCTTCTCTTACCCCTTCCATTGCATTTTTAAGTATCACTAATGGCTCAGTTAACACACACACACATTCCATGTATGATGCTTCATTACTATCAATATTATTTGTGATGTTCAAAGTGTTTTGGATAGAAACTCCTTCAAGCTGGCTTCTGTCTTACGACATATCCTCTCACTCAGCATAATAGCATGATATTCTGGCTTATCTTACTTTGCACCATTCACAGTTCAGTCCTGGAATCTGCCTTTTCGCCAGCATTCCTTCCCCGCTCCCTTTTTTCTGATGAAAGCAAACATGGGCCCTGGATGTGTGCATTGCAATTGCAATATGACTGCTTGAGGACTTTGCAGGGATCAGAGTATAGGAAGTCATGTTCATGTTCATATTTCCAAGTTCAATGCCAAAGTGATGGTATTTGGAAGATAATTAGGTTTAGATGAGGTGATGATCTTCAGTCCTCATGATGGGATTCATGTCCTTTCAAGAAGAGAAAGAGATGAGAGTTTGATTCACCTGTTTCATGTGAGGACACAGAGAAAGAGCAGTCATTCCCAAGTCAGGGCGAGGGCTCTCAGCAGGACTCGACAATGCTGGGTTATTATCTCAGACTTCCAACCTCGAGAACCGTGAGAAAATGAATTTCTATTGTTTAAGCCACCCCATTTATGGTATTTTATCACGGCAGCCTGAGCAGCTTGAAACAAGGACCTTCTACATAACTATCATGCTCCTTATCTTATGTTAAAGAACCATGTTGCATGTTCCAAATTACCAGTAATAAAAATGTGTTTTCTTTTCCCAATTGCTAAACCATGAAAGAATGTAAGAATATAATCTCCGTGTACCTGTTTCAAAAAAATCTATAATAGTTAAATGAATAAACTATGAGGACATATTATTGTATAACACATAGAATATAACCAGTATTTTGTTGTAACTGTAAATGGAATACAAACTTTAAACATCGTGATTAACTATGTTGCACCTGTAACTCATGCAGTGCTGGTTGTGGTTTAGTTGTGAACTGAGCTGCTAGGAAAGGCCCAATTGATGTAGTATTGTACATCAATTATACTCTAATAAAAATATATATAGTCAGTTCAGTTCAGTTCAATTGCTCAGTCATGTCCGAATCTTTGTGACCTCATGGACTGCAGCATGCCAGGCCTCCCTGTCCATCACCAACACCCAGAGTTTACTCAAACTCATGTCCATTGTGTTGGTGATGTCATCCAACCATTTCATCCTCTGTTGTCCCCTTCTCTTCCTGCCTTCAGTCCTTCCCAGCATCAGGGTCTTTTCCGATGAGTCAGTTCTTCTCATCAGGTGGCCAAAGTACTGGAGCTTCAGTTTTGTCATCAGTCCTTCTCATGAATATTCAGAACTGATTTCTTTTAGGATGTTCTGGTTTGATCTCATTGCTGTCCAAGGGGCTCTCAAGAGTCTTCTCCAACACCACAGTTCAAAAGCATCAATTTTTCAGAGCTCAGTCTTCTTTATGGTCCAACTCTCACATCCATACATGTCTACTGGAAAAACCATAGCTTTGGCTAGATGGACCTTTGTCGGCAAAGTTATGTCTCTGCTTTCTAATATGCTGTCTAGGTTTGTCATAGCTTTTCATCCAAGGAGCTGGCACCTTTTAATTTCATGGCTGTGGTCACCATCTGCAGTGATTTTGGAGCCCAGGGAAATAAAGTCTGTCATGGTTTTCATTGTTTCCCCATCCATTTGCCATGAAGTGATGGGACGAGATGCCATGATCTTAGTTTTCTGAATGTTGAGCTTTAAGCCAACTTTTTCACTCTCCTGTTTCATTTTCATCAAGAGGCTCTCCTCTTTACTTTCTGTTATATGGGTGGTGTCATCTGCATATCTGGGGTTATTGATATTTCTCCTGGCAATCTTGATTCCAGCTTGTGCTTCCTCCAGCCCAGTGTTTCTCATGATGTGCTCTGCATATAAGTTAAATAAGCAGGGTGACAATATACTGCCTTGACATACTCTCCCAATTTGGAACCAATCCATTGTTCCATGTCCAGTTCTAACTGTTGCTTCTTGACCTGCATACAGATTTCTCAGGAGGCAGGTCAGGTGATCTGGCATCTCTTTAAGAATTTCTGTAATAGTTTGGATTATTCAGAAGATTCTGACTCTCTTCTGTTCCCTCTTTGAGTAGAATGTACTTCCTGTCTCGGTATGTACTGCATTTGGCCACGTGTTTTTTCTTGGCCTCGTGGTAGGCTGAATGTAACCCTTGACTCTAGGTTTGGCCATCTGACTTGCCGTAACCATTGGATCAGAGTAGTCATGATGCATGGGAAATTTAGATTGTGTTCTCACAGTAGGGCTTGCTGTTCCACCACTGTCCCCCTTCATCCCAGGCCTCTGAATGAGAACATGTTGAGTGGAGGAGACATCAACAAGCCATAAGGAGACCCCTATCTGGAGTCAGTTTAACATAGATCCTCGGTGCAACTAGAGATTATATCAAACAAAGGAAGTCAGAGAGACAAATGTAATGATATCACTTACATGTGGAATCTAAAATTGGCACAAATGGACTTATCCACAAAACAGAAACAGACTTGTAGACACAGAGAATAGACTTGTGGTTGCCAATGATGCCAAGCAAGGCCCTGTGGAGCTCTTGGGCACAAAGCCCTTCTATGTCCCCCTTTTCTTTGATTATAGAAAACAGGCTTTATTCAGCCTCCATGACTTTCTCTAAGTTGCAACAGAGAGATTCAGGCAGTTGTTAGTTAGTGAAGCATAGGGATAGGAGACCAGGGAGGAGCAGTCAGGAAACAATAGCACAGCCTTGGGGCAGGGTCCTGGATACACACAACAATATCTTTGACCTGATTTGCAGATATTGAAACCTCCTCCAGGTGGGAGAGTTCAGTTCAGTTCAGTCGCTCAGTCGTGTCCGACTCTGTGCGACCCCATGAATCGCAGCACGCCAGGCCTCCCTGTCTATCACCATCTCCTGGAGTTCACTCAGACTCAAGTCCATCGAGTCCGTGATGCCATCCAGCCATCTCATCCTCTGTTGTCCCCTTCTCCTCCTGCCCCCAGTCCCTCCCAGCATCAGAGTCTTTCCCAATGAGTCAACTATTCTCATGAGGTGTCCAAAGTACTGGAGCTTCAGCTTTAGCATCATTCCTTCCAAAGAAATCCCAGGGTTGATATCCTTCAGAATGGACTGGTTGGATCTCCTTGCAGTCCAAGGGACTCTCAAGAGTCTTCTCCAACACCACACTTCAAAAGAATCAATTCTTTGGTGCTCAGCTTTCTTCACAGTCCAACTCTCACATCCATACATGACCACAGGAAAAACCATAGCCTTGACTAGATGGACCTTAGTCGGCAAAGTAATGTCTCTGCTTTTGAATATGCTGTCTAGGTTGGTCATAACTTTTCTTTCAAGGAGTAAGTGTCTTTTAATTTCATGGCTGCAGTCACCATCTGCAGTGATTTTGGAGCTCAAAAAAATAAAGTCTGACACTGTTTCCACTGTTTCCCCATCTATTTCCCAGGAAGTGATGGGACCAGATGCCATGATCTTCGTTTTCTGAATGTGGAGCTTTAAGCCAACTTTTTCACTCTCCTCTTTCACTTTCATCAAGAGGCTTTTTAGTTCCTCTTCACTTTCTGCCATAAGGGTGGTGTCATCTGCATATCTGAGGTTATTGATATTTCTCCTGGCAATCTTGATTCCAGCTTGTGTTTCTTCCAGCCCAGCGTTTCTCATGATGTACTCTGCATAGAAGTTAAATAAGCAAGGTGACAATATACAGCCTTGACGTACTCCTTTTCCTATTTGGAACCAGTCTGTTGTTCCATGTCCCTTCCTGACCTGCATACAGATTTCTCAAGAGGCAGGTCAGGTGGTCTGATATTCCCATCTCTTTCATAATTTTCCACAGTTTATTGTGATCCACACAGTCAAAGGCTTTGGCATAGTCAATAAAGCAGAAATAGATGTTTTTCTGGAACTCTCTTGCTTTTTCCATGATCCAGCAGATGTTGGCAATTTGATCTTGGGTTCCTCTGTCTTTCCTAAAACCAACTTGAACATCAGGAAGTGGGAGAAGTTAATGATTAATGATAGTATGCTGCCACAATCATTCAGAACCCAGACCAGTTGGAACATGAAGGTTGATGATGCTGACTCCTATTTACCTCACCATCAACCCATCAGAAGAACATCTGTGAACTGATCATGCCTTATTTGAACGATCACTTCTCACTCTCCTCTCCAACTGAGGACATATAATATTTTTTTAAAGCAGGAGCTTGCCGTGTCCCCTTTTGCCTGGCAAAAAACCCCAAAAAACTATCCTTTTG
The DNA here is from genome assembly GCF_042477335.2 of Ovis canadensis. Classification (NCBI taxonomy): domain Eukaryota; kingdom Metazoa; phylum Chordata; class Mammalia; order Artiodactyla; family Bovidae; genus Ovis; species Ovis canadensis. The sequence goes on from NC_091253.1 coordinate 16,164,538, forward strand.
ACTTCACCTAAAACTCTGCCTCTATATTTGATTTGACACCAGTGCACAGAAAAGCTGAGCTTTCTGCTGCATCAAGGGAGAGGTGGGGAGGAAGAGGGATGAACTGGGAGTTTGGTTGATGAAAACTGTCACATTTAGAATGGATAGGAAACAGGATCCTAATGGACAACACAGGGGAATATATTCAATATCCCGTGATAAGCAATATGGAAAGAGTATTTAAAAATAATAGATATGCATATAAAACTGAATCACTTTGCGTATAACAGAGATTGGCACAACATTGTGAATCAACCACACTTCATGAAAAACTTAAAAAATGAAGTGGACGGAAGTTGAGCATATTAATAAATAGATCTTCAGATGTATGGAAAATAAATTCTTGCTTTTTATGCCATCAAGAGTTTGTGGTTGTGTATATATAGCATTAGCTCCTTTTATTCTGAAGCAGTTTAAGTTGTTTTTAGGTGTCAATGTTGAAAGCTTAATATGATGAGATATATAATCTATTACCTTTAGAGATAAGCTGATATTCATCCATTATTCCAACCTCTAATAATAAAACTAATACACAGAAACCTAAATTATAATTGGGAGACCAGCAGGGGGAGCTCTCACACCCTGTGATGATAGCTAAACTCAACAGGAAGGAGAAAGGCTCCTCTTCTTTCCTGGCAAGGGCTCAGCCAATGAAAAACCATGGACTCTTTATTTACTCCACCCTCCCAGCTTCTTTTCCCATCTATAAAGTTATTCTCTTCTCTATTTTTGCTGGGGACTTGCTTGTGATTCTCCATGTTTGCAAATTAGGAGCTTCCCTTGTGGCTCAGCTGGTAAAGAATCTGCCTGCAATGTGGGAGACCTGGATTCCATCCCTGGGTTGGGAAGATCCCCCTGAGAAGGGACCGTCTACCCACCCCAGTATTCTGGCCTGGAGAATTCCACCGACTGTATAGTCCCTGGGGTCACAGAGTCAGGTACAACTAAGTGACTTGCACGTTCACTTTCACTCCATTGCAGACCCTGAACTGCAATTCTCTGCTGATCCTGAATGAATCAACGCATTCCTAATGGAGAAATATCTGGTAGTCTGTTGGTTTCAGGTCAACATATTTAACAATTTTTAAAATCTATTTTTGTTCAGTGCTAGGAGAAAGGCTTGAAAAGCAAATTGCCGGAGGGGACTATATATATAGTGTCATTAATTTCTTTTTTATACTAACTGTACATGTCAGTTAAAAGCTGTGAGATAGGAAAGCCTAGTGGAAGGGGAAGCATAGTGTTTGAGCTCCTTGCTAGTACCAAGAAATATACGTGTAACTCTAATGAACAGCTGGCTCTCTGTGGAATATTGTCACATGATACTGGTTGAAATCTGTTTGAATTCATATATAGTTCTTTGCAAAGTGTCTTTATCCTTGTATTTGTTTTAGAATGCATCTGCAAAAAATCTGAAAATAAACTTTCTTTAGAAGGTGAATTTGTTAAAAATTATTCTCTCATCAACTTGTTTTTCCCATCATGAGTATATTTTCTTGTCAGTCACTTTCTTAATGTTGCATTCCCATTTTTATACCTGTCCACTCTTTTGAGAAAGTTGTATACACTGTATGTTATAGGAAAAATTATTCATAAAAAGACTCTGAATAGTTTAAAGATCTATAATGCAATATTTGTGGTCAATGTATGGGAAAATATTAAAAAATCTTCAGAAGCATACATTATGTAAAAAAAAAGACCATTGGATTTATGTAAAAATTAAGAATTTTTTTGATGTGAAAGAGATCACACAGATCATAGAATGGAAGAAGACACTGTCATAACAAAACATAATGTTATTTTTATATACAATATAACATTATATTGTATATCTGAAATATACAATTGATTCTTATATTAAAATGAAAAAAGCATGCAAAACAGAAAATGAGCAAATGATGATGAAAAAGTAATGACCAGAAAAGCAAGCCCCAAACTTCACTAGTCTATGAAGAGATTTTAAAGTTATTGTAATCATATAAATCGAAGTTAACAAAAACCTTGTAATTTCATTACAACTCTCTCAGCCTAACCCAAAATGAAAACTTTTTGGTGTCTGTGTGCTCTGGTGGAGCTGTAGTTTGGTGCAGTTGTTTTTGACGAAAGTGTGCTACTGCTTAGTCATCATTTACCTTCCTGAACATAAGATCCAGAGTAACTTTTATACAGTTCCATGGCGGATTGTGTATGTGTACCAAGTTAACTGTGAAAATGAGCAGTTGGAAGCATCTTGTATATCCATTTGAATGGAGTAAAAAAGATGTACTTGATGCATAGTTAGATACAACTGATCTGCAGTCCCCATGACGATAAGGGTGAAAAAGCTGAGAAAGACTTAGCTATACAACATACAAGCTAGTCTCTTATGAAAGTGAAAAATAGCCACACACAAAATGATTATATACGTTTTGAGAAACCATAGTCAGATAGATTAAAGGATTGCCTTGGCAGAGAGATTGAGGAAGAGTAAGGGATAGAACGTTTCACTTTCATGCACTGGAGAAGGATATGGCAACCCACTCCAGTGTTCTTGCCTGGAGAATCCCAGGGACAGGGGAGCCTGGTGGGTTGCTGTCTATGGGGTCGCACAGAGTCAGACACGATTGAAGTGACTTAGCAGCAGCAGCAGCAAGGGATAGAAGGGAATCAATAAAGCATAAAAAGATGGTCAAATTAATTAAAATTACAAGCCCTGCTCCCACATACCAGCTATGTGATTGAACCTTAATACTGATGCAAAACCACCAAATAAGAGAAAACTCCTCTGTTGTTACAGTAACAAAATATGATGTGAACACAATCTTTACATTAAATGGCTGTGACTAGGTGATTGATAGCTTTCATAAAACAGAATGGATCCTTAAATATAAAGAATTTTTAAAATATGAATTATTCTGCTTGGAAGAATTGTTAAACAAGGCACAATCTTTCAAAAACATTTACATGCAATCTATGTTTTTGTGCTCTAAAATCACTAAAGGCTCATATATGGAACATCAATTTCTGAAATGTATATGCTGGGGAATGTACTGCACAAAGGCAATTGAGATACCGTTATTAAGCATAGGTTTTGAATTGGTCTCCAATAGGAAGTTAAAGAAGGGATTTGTGATTAATATTAAATTATATTTTCCCCCAAAAGAAGTATAAAACAAAGTGGACTGTTACTTCTATGCTGAGCATTCCGTACATAAATTATTTAAAATTTTCATGTCTCAGTTGAAAGAATGACAGTATTATTACTTAAGAAAGGGGGAATTTCCTCCATGGATAGGCAATATCCAGTAATAGCTATGAGCATTTGCCTTTCTTCAGTGATGAACACTGTTTAAAGGAGAATTTGACGGACAAATGTTATTAGTCATTTCTTGGCCACAGAAAAAATTATCGAGCTTTCATCATAGAGTACCAAGCAGCTTGTGTCTTCTTGTCCAGGTACTCTACTTTGGATGTTGTTAGACTCAATTTAGAGCAATTAATGCTTTCCTCATTTTATCCAGGCAACTGAAGGAGTTAATAGTTGTTACCTCATTTGAAATGATTTTTCCTACTGATTTATGGAAATTACCAAAATATATAATGATATTTACTACAGAACTGCAAAGCAATTAGCAACATTTGTCAGATATTTCACAGGATAAAATGTGTCTTGATGGAAACAACTACATCATTAAATAGTGGTTCTAGTAAGCTGTTCTTATTAAGAGTCAATTTGGTCTTTAGCAAGGCCAAAATACACTCAATAGTTTGACCATAGAATGTCAGAAAAATGAAAAGAGTAATTACCCAAGTCCCTGGCCACAGGTAGGTAAGATCCTGTGCTGAAAATAATTGGACAGAGATGAATATTCTCTGTTTTACCTAATGTATTATTTTTTCTGTCTCATAGTTAGATATGATTCTTTAACAAATACTACTACACCAGTGTAAGCACAGTTTCATATAGAATTCTTGTTGTTTTCTGCTTGCTGATTTCAAACTAAACCAAAGGAATGGGTCTAGGCTAATGTGCAGTGCTATTCTCCCCTCAAACCAGGGTGAGCATAGGGGTCTGGAAAGCTAGTAGCAGAAAAAAAGACTAATATCACCAAAATATTTTCATGCTATTCTTAGAATTTAACAAATGAATGTAACTGCACTCTTAAATCTTCCCTCTCAAGTATGGACGAGCAGACCAGAAAAAGGATAAATTCTGAGAGTTAGTAAAAAAAAAAGTTTCTCATCGCAGATATGTGACTTTTTAAATTTTGAACAAGTACTTGATTTAGAAGAACCATTTCTTTGGAATGTAGCATAAGCTTTTAAATATTTTAAGATCATTGTAGAACAATTATCTTTCACAGAATTAGTCCCTTTGTTGCAATATTTGGCCTTACTCCAATGGGAATTCAACCAACTAAAATGTTGTGACAAAATGATTATTTAAGCTCACTGAAAACTTTTCTTTCTTTTTTTCTTTCTTTTTTCCTTTCTTTCATTAAAGCTGAGTTATGTGTTGCACTGAAGTTTGACTCATAGCCATAAAATTTAAGATGGCAGGCACTTAGGATATCTGTAGCCATTTGCATTATCACATGGTTGCCCACTGCTGAGTCCAGTTCAGAAAAATAGGAAAACAATAGGGAAACTGCATATTCTTCAAGTGCCAATTGCTATGTGTGTGTGAAAAATATTTTCTTCTACTACCAGCTATATTATATTCAGATATTTGGTTACTACTTTTGTTAATTTTTTAAGCCAAAACATATATTTTACTCTGATAAAATAATTAAGATATGGTTACTTTAGATTACTTTTTAATAGAATACTGCATTTAAATTAAAATGTCTTGTGAATGTGACAATTTGAACATTGTGGGGAATATAGTCAATAATCATTTAGTATCTTTCTATGGTGACAGATATTAACTGGACTTACTGTGGTGATCATTTTGTAATATATAAAAATATAGAAACATTATGTTCTAACACAATGTTATAGATTAATTATACTACAAGAAACAAACTCTTAGAAAATGAGATCAAATTTGTGGTTATCAGAGGTGGGGGTCAGTGCGTGAGAAATGAGTTTAGATAGTCAAAATGTACAAATGTTTAGCTATAACTAGAACTTAATCCTCTGCTTGAGAAATTAAGCAGGCACTATTGCACCATCTAACTTAGTCTTTGAAATCTATAATTCAGTGTCATGAGGGAATTTATACTAGGCATGCATTGTAAAGATGCTAGTTTTATTCATTCTAAAGCCTCAGAATATATTCTTTAACCTTTGAAGAAAAACTTTTATTGGTATCCATATTTTATAGCAAAAAACTGTGAATACAAATTCCATTTACAATTTTAATTGAGGTCACAGGAAATTGAAACAGTAGAATGTGAAGATTTTCTTCAGGAAAATAAAGTTAAATGGCACCATCAAACTATGCTACTTAGGCAGGAAATGATGCACTTACCTCAAAAAGAGGGAGGGAAAGTTATTAAGAAAGTTCAGCACAAGCTTTGGGCCTCTGTGGGTAACTGACATTAAAGTGGCATTAAACCTCAGGAGATAAAAATATAGAGTTTTGCTGTCATTAGCTTGGACAAGATATTGGCTGATATAGACCTCAGTCTGGAGTCATATTATTTTGTAATTTTAAAACCTGAGAGATAGTAGCTGTAAGGGCTTTTTGCAATGGTCACCTGGAAATAACTGTCCCTGACAAGAGATTACCTGGTCTATTCCATATGATGTTGATGATTATAATAACACCTTATAGTATTTTGCAACATTTAAATACTGTATCTCTTGCAGGTAGAACCCAGCCAACCTTGGGGCAAAAGTACTATTTCGGCCTTTAATTTTTCAGTGGAAGAGACTAAAGTTTCAGCATGAATTGTCTATGATCATATAGACAATAAGTGACAAAAAAACATAGATCATGAATCTTGTTCCTTTGAGTCTAGGTGCTTTGCCTCTTTATTTCACTAGAGTTATTGCAAAGTGTTGTCCAAAAGGATGAACTTTGACATGTTTAGACAACAGAACATATTTTTTCAATAGCATGGTTAGGGAAGCATGGTTAGGGAACATGCTTTTAAAAAATTTTATTGTATTTTAAGTGAAGTAAAATTGCTTTAAAATGTGTTAGTTTCTGCTGTACAACAATGTGATTCAGCTTTATGTGTACATATAGCCCCTCCTTCTGGAGCCTCCCTCCCCTCACCATCCCACCATCACAGACAGCAGGCTGAGCTCCCTGTGTTACACGCAGCTTTCCACTAGCTGTCGGTTTTACTCACGCTAGTGTATATACAGCAAAGCTAGTCTCTCAGTTCATTCCACACTCTCCTCCCCCGCTCTGTCCATAGGTTCATTCTTTACATTTGCTTCTCTGTTCCTGCCCCACAGATAGGTTCATCAGTAGTTGAAACTTGCTTTGAAATGGAAGTTGTGGCCATGTGAGGTCAGGTTTTGAAAGCAACACTTTTTTAAGAGTTGAGTGACCAGCGTTTGTCAATGTCTTTTCTAAATCTTGGTTTGCCTCTTTATGAAATAATAATGAATACTAGCTCCATTTGTTTCTCAGGATCATTAGGAAATTCAAGAATAATATCTGTTTTATTAAGAGATATAATATCTGTACCCGCATGCAGATATATGCTAAAAACTACTCCATGAAGATACATCTGCTGACTTCACCTTTTGTTTGGACATCTAGATATTCAGTAAACAGCATTGTTGTATTGATGAGTAATCAGGGTTAAAATCTGTAAAAATGCCTTCAGGGATACAGAAAAGATGCTGCTTCTCCCTCACCCATGCTCTCCTTTACTTCCAAGTCTCTCAAAACTTATATCACTTTAATTTTTTAGAGATTTATAGAAGAATCCATTTTGATAACATTTTAGATGATTTTGATAATGGGTCTCAGTGACACTATTGGTGTCTAACCCAGGATTCTTGAGGATCTCTTTTAACTGCAGCTGCAGGGGTTGCTAAGGGCTCTACTTTCTGCAGCCTTCTCTGGAGCTGCCTTACTTACTAGGGGGAAGATCCCCTGGAGGAGGGCACAACACCCCACTCCAGTATTCTTGCCTGGAGAATCCCATGGACAGAGGAGCCTGGCGGGCTATGGTCCATAGGGTTGCAAAGAGTCAGAGACGACTGGAGCGACTTGGCACGCATACACGCACTTGTTAGGAGACCAGAAGTTTTCTGACTGTGCTGGGCTGCAAAAGCCCTTGCTTTAGGGAGAGAGACTCTGTAGTGAAATATGTGGGATTGGCCTCCCCTGAACTCACACCCTCAACTGCTCTTCTTCCCTTTCCTAACACAGCTGCAATCACACTCTTCTCCTGAGAACACATCCTGGATACATCCATCTTTGGCATAGGAATCTCAGTCTTGGGCTCTTCTTCTAGACACTTGAAGTAAAACAGACTCTGAGCCCTGCTCCTTAACTCAAAGCTGCTTAAGGAGTGATATTTTAGGTGGTTTTCAGCAATATTTATTTATCACAAGGCCAAACTTTGGTAGGAAGTAAAAAGAAGAACTGATTATTCAGATGCAGACTAAGAAGGAAAACTTTGGCCCATTTTTTGATTGGGTTGTTTATTTTTCTGTAGTTGAGCTGCAGAAGTTGCTTGTATATTTTTGAGGTTAGTTCTTTGTCAGTTGCTTTATTTGCTATTATTTTCTCCCATTCTGAAGGCTGTCTTTTCACCTTGCTTATAGTTTCCTTTGTTGTGCAGGAAACACACAAGTTTATTTAAGTTTAATTAGGTCCCATTTATTTATTTTTGCTTTTATTTCCAATATTCTGGAAGGCGGGTCATAGAGGATCCTGCTGTGATGTATGTCGGAGAGTGTTTTGCCTAAGTTCTCCTCTAGGAGTTGTATAGTTTCTGGTCTTATGTTCAGATCTTTAATCCATTTTGAGTTTATTTTTGTGTATGGTGTTAGAAAGTGATCTAGTTTCATTCTTTTACAAGTGGTCGACCAGTTTTCCCAGCACTACTTGTTAAAGAGATTGTCTTTAATCCATTGTATATTCTTGCTTCCTTTGTCAAAGATAAGGTGTCCATAGGTGCATGTATTTATCTCTGGGCTTTCTATTTTGTTCCGTTGATCTATATTTCTGTCTTTGTGAGACATTTCTCCAAAGAAGACATACAGATGGCTAACAAACACATGAAAACATGCTCAACATCACTCATTATCAGAGAAATGCAAATCAAAACCACAATGAGGTACCATTTCACGCCAGTCAGAATGGCTGCAATCCAAGTCTACAAGCAATAAATGCTGGAGACGGTGTGGAGAAAAGGGAATCCCCTTACACTGTTGGTGGGAATGCAAACTAGTACAGCCACTTTGGAGAACAGTGTGGAGATTCCTTAAAAAACTGGAAATAGAACTGCCTTATGACCCAGCAATCCCACTGCTGGGCATACACACTGAGGAAACAAAAAATGAGAGAGACATGTGTACCCCAATGTTCACTGCAGCACTGTTTATAATTGCCAGGACATGGAAGCAACCTAGATGTCCATCAGCAGACGAATGGATAAGAAAGCTGTGGTACATATACACGATAGAGTATTACTCAGCCATTAAAAAGAATACATTTGAATCAGTTCTAATGAGGTGAGTGAAACTGGGGTCGATTATACAGAGTAAAGTAAGCCAGAAAGAAAAACCCCAGTACAGTATACTAATGCATATATATGGAATTTAGAAAGATGGTAACGATAACCCTGAATGTGAGACAGCAAAAAAGACACAGATGTATAGAAGTCTTTTGGACTCTGTGGGAGAGGGAGGGGGGGATGATTTGGGAGAATGGCATTGAAACATGTATAATATCATATATGAAACGAATCACCAATCCAGGTTCGATGCATGATACTGGATGCTTGGGGCTGGTGCACTGGGATGACCCAGAGGGATGGTACGGGGAGGGAGGAGGAAGGATGGGGAACACGTGTGTACCTGTGTCGGATTCATGTTGATGGATGGCAAAACCAATACAATATTGTAAAGTAATTAACCTCCAATTAAAATAAATACATTTATATTTAAAAAACTCATAAACATTATCATTTAAAATGCATTCTCCTGTATGCATTTTTCATTTCTGCCTTTTCTTGTCTTTTTATGTTCTAATGTCTGGTAACCATAGATATGCATGACCTGTTTTCAGTGTAGAAATAGTTCATTCATGCACACATTTTGGCTTTTGGCCTGGGAGCAATGATGGATGTTTGTCCACCCCAAGAAACAATATCCACCTTTGGAGCGAGTAATGGTAGGTATAATTCTATAATTGCAGTGTTGCCACGTATTATAACAGTACTTTGTTTTCATGACCCCAGACTACTTGTGGCCACGCTTCCTGTTTTGCCTAATCCTCAACTTGTCTCCAAGTCATCCACTCAGCAGTATCTCAAACCTCCTGCTTAACATCACCATCAGAACTGTACCTGGTCACCTGCTTGTATTGTCCTCACATATTGCAGCAAGTCATGTTAGGAGAGCTCCCTTGAATCCTAATAGTTACAATGACTCAAGTGTATCAGATAGATTTACTCTAATACTGCTCACTCCTTCTATTTATTTATTCTGTGCAGATGAGTGGATACTGGCTAAAGTCCTATGAGAAGGCAGAGTAAATCAGAGTTGATGTCTTATCATAGGGGATGTAAACAAAGGGAAAAAATCTTTAGCAAGGATGGATTGGTTATCTCATGGGGAGCAAGATGGTGAGGGATCCTAGCTTTGCTTCATTGTTCCTTTGTACTATAATTTCCTTGGCACTTTCTATTTAATCATTCAATCTGCAACCTCATTCTGGAGGCAGATATTACCATCTCCATTTTAAGATAAGAAAATTGGTTTCAGAAGGCTTAAATAATTTATAGTGTTGTCAACATTTAAAACCCAGATTTGTCTCACTCAAAAACATGGTTATTGTTATTATGTAACTGACTTTACAAATGTTTCTGACCCAGACATTTGAGTTGCTTATTCTCTTGACATAGAAAGAATTAGTAGCTGAAAATTATAGGCTTCATACAAAGGCCCCTTAATCACCCCAACAACCTCTCATGCCTTTTTTCTTTTTTTCTACACTTTTTTTGGATCTTAATGTAGGGTTAAGGAAGTAGTATGAATGTTCTGCTAATAATTTATTCACTTTTCAGAGTATCTTTTCTTCTTTCACCCATTCTTCTGTAGACTTACTCCCTCCCACCCCAGTTTTAATTAATTTTTTCTTCTTTCTTCTTTTCTTAGTGACAGTACAAGACTTTGTTTCAGTAAAGGACTTTTAGTTTTGAACTAGTCATCTTTTTTGTCATTTGTTTCAAGCATTGTCAGTGCCTTTATATTTTTAACTCTGCAAAGACTAACATTAGTCTTTGAGTAATTAGTTTAGTCACTCAGTCATGTCTGACTCTTTGCGACCCCATGGACTGCAGCATGCCAGGCTTCCCTGTCCATCATCAACTCCCAGAGCTTGCTCAAACTCAAATTGCCCATCAAACCTGTGATGCCATCCAACCACCCCATCCTCTGTTGTCCCCTTCTCCTCCTGCCTTCAATCTTTCCCAGCATCAGGGTTTTTTCAATGAGTCAGTTCTTTGCATCAGGTGGCCAAAGTATTGTAGTTTCAGCTTCAGCATTAGTTCTTCCAATGAATATTCAGGGCTGACTCTACAAAAACAGAGATGTACTGTAATATCCCCGCTTGCTTGGAATTGTTCTGGCTCATAAAGAAATGCTGTATGTCGTATTCTTCTTCTAGTCTGCAATTTTTTGATATATACAATATGCACCTGCAATCCACCTCATGGGAGAGTGAAAGAGTAGTTTGATCACAGATATTATAGCTACCAAGATAGCTCTTAGGAAATAAATAATTAAAAGCAAAATGTGGTGTTTGAAAACAAGAAGAAATATTGCAGTTATTGGATACAGTAATTTGAAAATAAAGCACTAAATTATAATTGCTAGTGGAAGAAAGACATCAGATTTTCCCTGGATATGCAGAAAACAAACATCCACTGTGGAGTTTGTCATATAGTGTTTTCAGCTAAACTCTCATAAAATAAAGTTGATTCAATACTCATAAGTCAAAATATTTTGTAATTTTAAAAGGTGGCAATTTCTTGTTGCATAAGGAATAAGTCCATGCTAATGATCAGACTCGCTTCAAGTAGAATAAAGTTACAATGAAGGCATTAAAAAGTGATATAAAGACATTATACAATTCAAAATAAGATTTCACCAGGAGGAATACTTTGAGTCAATCTGGAGCAAGATAGTTAAACCTCTTATGTTATAGATTATCTAAAATAGAGATACTATAGAGAATCTAACCTTGCTGGCTTGTTTGGGGGAACAGGGGTTGAAATATATATAAAACACTTTGCATAGTGCTAGTGAGACTTTTTAAGTGTTCAGTTCAGTTCAGTTCAGTTCAGTTCAGTTCAGTCGCTCAGTCGTGTCCGTTAAACTAGTGCTATTATGATCATCATCTGAAAATTTTATGGTTGGAATAAACACTGATTTGTTTATCATCACCCAGTGTTTAGATGTGAATAGTTTTGCATACAAAGTGTTACACTGAAAAGGTTTTTTTAAAATATAAAATTTCAAAATTCTTGGTTTCTTTTGAGTGAAAACTAAGAAATATTCATTGAGAGACAGTTTTACTCTCTAACAGAAAAAGTATATCATTTGTGAGCATCAAGAGATATGGGTTGAAGTGTGATCTCTAGTTTTCTAGCCCATTGGAGCAGTTTCACACCATTATCTTCAAGGGTTATGAGGCTATCACATATCTGTTAGTGCCCTTACCAAAGACAAAACAAGAAATTATTTCCACAGTTTATTCAGTAAATGATGAAAACTCACAGGGACTTCCAGATGGAATATCAAGAATCTGCCGGGAAAAGGAAAGTTTTTATTTGGGACATTTAGAAAACTTTAAGGAAGGAGAAAAAAAACAACTGAGAAACTCATGATCTGGATAGAATCCCTAGTTCTAGAAAATACGAATAAACTACATGAGTTATGGTCTGTCAAGATGGAGATGTTACTAAAACCGTTGTTTTTTTTTTTTTTTACATTTTTTTGTATTTAAATTTATTTATTTTTTATTGAAGGATAATTGCTTTATAGAAGTTTGCTGTTTTCTGTCAAACCTCAACTTGAAGCTTTTAAGAATCTTACACAATGGAAGATCTGTTACAATTCTTAATTTATGTTGTAATATTTTTTTGTTTCTATTGTTGTTATAGATCTATAAAACCAAATTTCCAATTTGAAGTAATAGATGTGCACAAACATAAATCAAGAAAGTAAATAACTGTTCATGAAGCACAGATACATAGCTGACCTATCAAAATACGTAGTCTTTAGACAGGTAAATTCTCTAACTGAATCCACTAATTTCTTTTTGACCAAATTCAAATAAAACTTCAAATTCAAAAAACACTTTTTTTGAAAGAGTCCCCTGTGCTATATAGTAGGTTCTCATTGTTATGTATCGGAGAAGGGAATGGCACCCCATTCCAGTACTCTTGCCTGGAAAATCCCATGGATGGAGGAGCCTGGTAGGCTGCAGTTCATGGGGTCACTAGGAGTCGGACATGACTGAGCGATTTCACTTTCGCTTTTCACTTTCATGCATTGGAGAAGGAAATGGCAACCCACTCCAGTGTTCTTGCCTGGAGAATCCCAGGGACAGGGGAGCCTGGTGGGCTGCTGTCTATGGGGTCGCACAGAGTTGGACACGACTGAAGCGACTTAGCAGCAGCAGCAGCAGCAGCATTGTTATGTATTTTATACATAATGGTGTATACATGTCAATCCCAATGTCCCAAATCATCTAAGCCTTCTTCACTTCCTTAGTATCCATACATCTGTTCTGTAGTCTGTGTCTCCATTTCTACTTGTAAATAAGATAATCTATACAATTTTTTTCAGATTCTGCATATGTGCAACAATATACACATTAATTAGTATATATATTATTTGTATTTGCTTTTCTCTTTCCGACACTGTACGACAGTCTCTAGGTCCATCCACATCTCCACAAATGACCCAATTTCATTCCTTTTTATGGTTGAGTAATATTCCATGATATATATGTTATCACATCTTCTTTTGTTTCCATTCCTCTGTTGATTGCATATACCTTTCAACACACCTCAAATGGCAGTTGTCCATTTAGTTAATCACTGCTTTTATGTATAAGCATGTAATATCAGTGGGCGTCCCTGATGGCTCTGTGGTTAAAATTCCACCTGCAATGCAGGACAGATGGAGTTGATCCCTGGTCAAGATCTCCTGGAAAAGGAAATGGCAACCCACTTTGGTTTTCTTGCCTGGGAAAGTCCAAGGACAGAGGAGCCTGGGAAGCTACAGTCCATGGGGTCACAAAAGAGTCAAACATGACTTATCCAATAAACAATAGCAAACTTGGGACAGCTATATACTGTCTAGTTTTTGTTGTCGTTGTTGTCATTGTTTAGTTAGGAGTGACCAAAGGGCTCATGTGTTCATAATTTCTCAGCACATTTTCTGCTTGTATATTTGTGTGTGCTTTCCTGCTGTAAGGAAGCTGCAATATATGCACTGTGTTACTACATAGACAGTACTGTATTGTGTGATATTGTAAGACGCAGGAATGTCCACAAAAATGGTTCCGAGCCAAGAGACAGGCTCTCACAAACACACAGTTTGAGAGAGGTCTCAGCTCATGGGGGTTTTGTCACTGTGAGATTTCACTGCTTTTATGAACAGTATTTTGTGGACTTCTTGATCCTACCCTTTGTTTTTTTTTAATATATATATAACGATTTTTCATTTTAAGAACTTTATTAGATGCCTCCCTTTCATTACAAGCCATCACAAATCCCTTTAGATAGAGTCCCCATTATAAATAATAATAAAAACCCTTCCCTCTTCCTCAATTTCCTGTGCCCAGAGGGCTCCGTGTATGATGAACCTGGGTGTCCCGCATTGCAGGCAGGTTCTTTACCATCTGAGCCACCAGGGAGGCCCTATGAACCACAAAAATGGAGGCTTTTTTTTTTTTTTTAACCAGGAAAGAGTACTGAAGACCTTTAAGAAAGCAATCTTACAGATTGGTTCCACTTTGTAGCTTGGGACAGAACTGGGATTTTCTTCAGATAGTATCCATGATCATAATCTCTGACATCAAGCTGACCTTGGGCATGTCATTTACCACTGCGAGTTTCAGTTTTCTTTTCCAAAGAAGACATACGGATGGCTAACAAACACATGAAAAGATGCTCAACATCACTCATTATGAGAGAAATGCAAATCAAAACCACAATGAGGTACCACTTCACACCAGTCAGAATGTCTGTGATCCAAAAATCTGCAAGCAATAAATGCTGGAGAGGGTGTGGAGAAAAGGGAAACCTCCTACACTGTTGGTGGGAATGCAAACTGGTACAGCCACTTTGGAGTACAGTGTGGCGATTCCTTAAAAAGTTGCAAATAGAACTGCCATATGACCCAGCAATCCCACTGCTGGGCATACACACCAAGGAAACCAGAATTGAAAGAGACACATGTACCCCAATGTTCATCGCAGCACTGTTTATAATAGGCAGGACATGGAAACAACCTAGATGTCCATCAGCAGATGAATGGATAAGAAAGCTGTGGTACATATACACAATGGAGTATTACTCAGCCGTTAAAAAGAACACATTTGATTCAGTTCTGATGAGATGGATGAAACTGGAGCCGATTATACAGAGTGAAGTAAGCCAGAAAGAAAAACACCAGTACAGTATACTAACACATATATATGGAATTTAGAAAGATGGCAATGACGACCCTGTATGCAAGACAGCAAAAAGACACAGATGTGTATAACGGACTTTTGGACTCAGAGGGAGAGGGAGAGGGAGAGGGTGGGATGATTTGGGAGAATGGCATTGTAACATGTATAGTATCATGTAAGAATCGAATCACCAGTCTATGTCCGACGCAGGATACAGCATGCTTGGGGCTGGTGCATGGGGATGACCCAGAGAGATGTTATGGGGAGGGAGGTGGGAGGGGGGTTCATGTTTGGGAACACATGTACACCTGTGGTGGATCCATGTCAATGTATGGCAAAACCAATACAGTATTGTAAAGTAAAATAAAGTAAAAATAAAAATTTAAAAAAAAAAAGTGAAAAAAAAAAAAAAAGAAAACTGCTCCTACCCTTTGAAGAAAGTCATCTGAAGGCTGGAATGACCATGGTCAGAATCAGAAGGTAATACTGGGCAAAGCATTGTCACATCAATAGGTCTTGCTCCTAGAGAGACAGGAGATGCAGGACTGAATCCCTGAGTGTTGGTCAAGTTTGTGTGGGCACCTCAATCAAAGCACAGTGAAGGATCCGGATAAAAGTGGAAATCAGCCTTATCTGTGGATCCTTCCTCTAACAAATGTTAGTGGAGAGCAATGATTAGAAGTGAAACAATTAAGTTAAAATGACACATAAAAGAATGAAACTAGAACTTTTCTAGCATCATACACAAAAATAAACTCAAAATAGATTAAAGATCTAACTGTAAGACCAAAAATAATAAAACTCTTAGAGGAAAACTTAGGCAGAACACTCTTTTACATAAATCACAGGAAGATCCTCTATGACTTACCTCGTAGAGTAATGGAAATAAAATAAGAAATAAACAAATGGGACCTCTTTAAACTTAAAAGCTTTTGCGCAATGAAGGAAACTATAAACAAGGTGAAAGAAGATCCTCAGAATGGGAGAAAATAATAGCAAGTGAAACAACTGACAAAGGGTTAATCTCCAAGATATTCTAGCAGCTCATGCAGCTCAGTACAAGAAAAACAAACAATCAAATCAAAAAGTAGGCAGAAGAACTAAATAGACATCTCTCCAAAGAAGATATACATATGGCTAACACACGAAAAGATTCTCAACAGTATTCATTATTGAAGAAATGTAAATCAAAACTACAGTAAGGTATCACCTTACATGGGTCAGAATGACCATCATCAAAAAATCTACAAACAATAAATGCTGAAGATGTTGTGGAGAAAAGTGAACCCTCTTGCACTGTTGGTGGGAATGCAAATTGTTACAGCCACTACGGAGAACAGCATGGAGATGTCTTAAAAGACTGGGAATGAAACTACCATATGACCACCCAACAATACCACTACTTGGCATACACCTTGAGAAAACCATAATTGAAAAAGACACGTACTCCTGTGTTCATCTTGGCACTATTTACAATAGCTAGGACATGGAAGAAACCTATATGTCTATCAACAGATGAATGGATAAAGAAGTTGTGGTACAAATATACAATGGAATGTTACTCAGCCATTAAAAATAACACACTTGAGTCAGTTTTAATAAGGTGGATGAAACTGGAGCCTATTATACAGCCTATTATACAGTCAGTTTTAATAAGGTGGATGAAACTGGAGAAGTTGTGGTACAAATATACAATGGAATGTTACTCAGCCATTAAAAATAACACATTTGAGTCAGTTTTAATAAGGTGGATGAAACTGGAGCCTATTATACAGGGTGAAGTAAGTCAAAACATGAACAATGAACATTGTATACTAACACACATATATGGAATCTTGAAGCATGGTATTGATGAACCTATCTGCAGGGTAGCAATGGAGACATTGACATAGAGAAGGCTCGTGGACACGGCAGGGGAAGGAGAGGGTGTTAGCAGCATTGAAGCATATACATTACCATATGTGAAATTACATAGCCAGTGGGAATTTGTTGTGTGATGCAGGGAGATCAAATCCAGTGCTCTGTGACAACCTAGAGGGGTGGGATGGGGTGGGAGGTGGGGAAGAGGTTCAAGAGGGAGGGGACATATGTATTCCTATCACTGATTCCTGTAGGTCTGTGTCAGGAGCCAATACAATATTGTGGAGTGATTATCCTCCAATTAAAAATAAATAAATTTAAAAATGACAATCAAGTGAGAAAGAGAGCAATTTTCCTTTTTTTTTTTTTTTCTTTCTGGCCTACATTTGAGGGGAAGATTAATTTTCTCTTGATTTTTTCATCTTTTATTTTCTCTTCTCTCTTTAAGAATTCCAACTCTTAAACATCTACCCCACCTGTGCAGACTACCTGTACCATTTCCTTTTCCATTCTCTCAATAAAATACCCATTTTCTTATCCCTAGAACTGTTACATTCTCAGCAGAGCTCTAAAACCTTATAATTGGGATTATGTTTTTAGAAAGTAAATACATGTTTGCAACTCTTGTCACACTGTTGCCTTGTAGAGATTACTTGTGGTGACAGATTGTCAGCATCTAATGGGCTTAGAGTTACTTTAAGGTTTAAATTTTGAACAGTTCTTAGCATAATGCCTTGTGTTCAGTATATCAACTGCCAGGTGATATGTAACTTCATGCATTAATTGATACTTTTCTTTTTCCAAGAATTAGTAAATATCACCCAGAAAATAAAACTTTCTAGCTATTATGAATATCTTCATTCTTACAACTTTTTAAAAAATTAAAAATATTAACATTTAAAAGGCAAAGACCAAAGTACTTTCATACGTATTAAAGGTATGAAATAGAAACAAAATTTTACGGTTAGAAAGACACAATTTTTTAAAATTTGTCTTAGAGCTAACTAAATAGAGATTTTGCTTTACAATTTTTAAAAACTATTTCAATGTGAAAATAATATAATAATTAAATTATAAAAGACAAAAACTCATTTTATGATTGCTCTGAAATACCAGTGCTTTCTTTTCTTATAATAAATGCCAGTAAACATGTAAGATGTTCCTTAGTACAAAGTGCTGGTATCTGTTTATTATGCAATGGCAGGAAGTGCCAAGAAAACACAAATTAACGGTGTTTTCTATGAGTGAACAAAGGATTATACCTCCACTGACTCACCAGAGGTGAACAAAATATGTATTAAAAAGGTGCCCCTTCCTTTCAGGCCAACACAGCCCCATGCCTTCAAGAGCTGAGTGAGGGTGGACTTCAGCCCACAGTCAACGCCTCAGACTAGTCCTTGCGCAGCTACTAGTGCTTACCAGTTAAGGCATCCCCGATGACTTTTGGGCATCACCTACGCATGTCTTAGGAGTTACAGAACATCAGAAGTATTCCCCCCTCTACCTGTACTTTCTAGCTTTATATTCGTTTTCAGATTTTCTAGGCAAAATGTGGAACGGTGTGGATTGTAATTATTTCTTTTTACACAGCCTAACACTATCTTCACAAGTCTGAGGATTCAACCTATTGGTATTTTTCTAAACTGGTTTCTTCTGTGGGCTGGTAGCTGTGATATTTGTGAACAAATATTTTTCCTAAATGAATTGTGACACCCTTTAGTTCTTCAAAATTTAACTTCTTTTGGAGATTTGGGGGAGAGGCTTTCAGAGACTTTCAGAACAAGAACCAAAAATTAGGAATCAGCTCTTTATGAAAGTAGCAGCTACTACTACTACTAAGTTACTTCAGTCGTGTCTGACTCTCTGCGACCCCATAAATGGCAGCCCCTGGGATTCTCCAGGCAAGAGTGCTGGAGTGGGTTGCATTTCCTTCTCCAATGCATGAAAGTGAAAAGTGAAAGTGAAGTCGCTCAGTCATGTCCGACCCTCAGCAACCCCATGGACTGCAGCCTACTAGGCTCCTCCGCCCATGGGATTTTCCAGGCAAGAGCACACATTGCTAATCCTATTGGCATTGGTTTTACTCCTTTCTTGCGTCCTGGCCTCCAGGTCTGACTTTAATTGTTGCATACTAAACTGTCTCAGTTTCTTAGTTTGATATTTGCTGAAACTTGTCTCATGATTGCTACAGAATAACTCCGTGCTACTCTTCCATTTACAAAGCTCAAATTAAACAACTGATTCTAGTGAAATACTGTTCTGTCCTTCTTGGGCTAATGTGTTAGTATTTATTCCAGAGACTATCCCATTTCTGACGTCAGAGCAAACTGTTTCAGGTAACCAGACTTCTCATTTTTTTGCTAGTATTAGTGACCAGACAGAATCAACATATGACATCTTTGATTCTCCTGCATTAGGAAGCCTGTCATTCCATCATAAAATGGAATTTGTCAATTTGAAAAATATTATGAAGAAATTCTGTTCTGCTCTTCTTGCTATTACAAAATTCTACAAGCTGATTTTACTTGACATATTCTTATCTAATATTTTCAACCAAAATTTGTAACAGATTGGTAGGTCTCTTTCATGTTGTTAAAGGAGCAAAGATCAGGTTAAGAACTGGGTCATGAAAAAAAAAAAACAAAAGAACTGGGTCATGTATCCATTATTGCAAAGTTCAAGTTATAGAGTGATCATCTATCAAGTTTCTGTGGAATTGAATTTCTTTTCCACGTTCTAGATTATAGTTTCATGTACAGATATGGTGTACACTGAGGAACAGAAAATAGGAATCCTGCCTTAAATTACCTAGACATTCCCCCAGAAAACTCTTAGGCCTTAAATTCTGAATAGGTTATACAGTGACATTCAGGCAAGGATAATCTGCCCAAACTCAAAAAGTTATGTGTGAATGTATGTGTGCCTGTGGGGGTGTATAATATTTTGAGATTATATACCATATTTTTAAAATATATGATTAGGAAATATATCAAAGAAACAGAAATTATTTTCATGCTGGCATATACAAAATGTGTAATAATGATGAAAATATTCCTACTCAATCTTCAAGAGTATGGGAAAGCCTTATGTATTTATTTGCTCTTAGGTGTGATCTTCATTCCCTGATCAGGATTGAACTTGTGTCCCCTGCAGTGAAAATGGGGGACCTTAACCAGTGGATGGCCATGGATGTCCCAAGCCTTCTCTGGATAAACAACTTAGAATTTAATTAGGAAATAGTGATGGATCTGTAGGACTGGGTCTAGGAAGGTTTTGTATTGCCTTGTTACAGACAGAATGAGATGGAGAGTGATTTGGATGGCAACTTGGAAGGGATCGGGTGAACAGGAATGGGCAGGAGTACAGTACATTTAATGGTGTAATTTACTTTGGGATGCAGCCTACTAATTAGCCCAGAGAGGAAAATCTTAATGCCATGCTGTTTTTTTTTTTTTCCTGGAAAACCATAGAAACAAAAACATTTGCCTTAATTTTAAATATCAGTTTAATTTTAGCTTTTGCTTGTTTTAGATGTTCATTTTCTCTGAATTCATTTTACTGACATTTTGCTTCTTTGCCTCATAGAGTTTAGGAAAAGATTGAAGACACTAAATCAGCTATCAACAACCATCCAGGACTTTGGAATGAAACAGGAAGCAAAGAAACACTCGACAAGTTATATTTAAGCTTGAGTGAAGTCTGTAGTATGGGCCACTCTTTAAGGGGCAGCTAAATTTTTACATGAAATAGGATGGCGTGACCATTCTGTAAACCAGAACTATAATATTTAATATTGTTATCACAACAAGGAATAAACAATTGCTTAAGGAAATGGGTGATCTTGGTTCTCTGAGCTACAGTGCTGACTCAGTCATGCAGAACTAATTTCCTGGCCGTCTCTGAATGCACATAAAGCTGCTCTGTAGCTGCCGCTGACAATGAACTAGTGACTGGAAAAAGGAATCTTAAACACAGTCACATCTCTTCACTGTTAAAATCCTGTTCACAAAGCGGCCTGATGTAATATGCTGCACGACAGGAATAGCATTTTTTAAAAATGGCTAAACAGTATACAAAATTTCTCATCTTCCTTTTGGGGGAGTGTTGCTAGGCAACTATATCATTTATATATATTTATTCCTCAGAGCACCAAAAGTCTGTTCTGGCTATTTTTTTCCAATGAATACTTAAATGTTGAAAAGTTTGTTGGATACATGATTTTATAGTAAATATTTGCCATGACATCTTAAATGAGACAATTGTTTAAATTTAGAATGACTTTTTTAAAAGTCCTAAAATAATTTAAGTAGAGAATTTTGTAGGAAGAGAGCTAATATCTGATATGTAAAAGAAATACATCACTTTAACCAACTTGTAACCTAATTACAAAGGCTGACTTGCTAATTAGTGTTTATCGATTGGGATGCATCACATGACTGAGTTTGTTTAAATTGCAAATATTAGAGCCACACTGATTTCTCAGACTTTACTACTTGGCAGAAAACAAAGCTGAAAGTTGCATCATACAGTCACCCCGTGTGGGTTTTGCAAGGGACTGATTGTACTGGCGATCCTTCTGGGCACATAACAAGACTTTACTGCCCTCTAGTAGTTACAGGATTTGCCATGTTCATTTGACAAATTGGTTGTATTTAGGAATTTAGAGATATCTGAAAGAAACATAGCTTCAGTATCTAAGAGGAATGATTAAATGTGTTAGATGTGAAGATAAGACTAGATAATTTTTTTTATCAGTCTCATCTGAGTTAAGCATTAATGTAAAATTCAATTAGGATATAGTCATATTGGCTCCTTCTTTCTTATCTTATTTGATTCACCTTTTCATCATGTGTGATACCTTCTAGTCAACATCAATTTTTGAAACAAATTTAATATGAGGAAATAGGTTCTTTTATGTATTAGAAAATATGGTATAGAAGAAAACAAGTTGGGTTTATAAAATATACAATTGATTACAGCAGATTTATTAAATCCAAAATATGTGTTTAACATCTTTATTAAATTGGTTATTAATTTTAAACATGAATAAAAAATACTTTCACTTAATTTAAAAATACTAGGGCTTATTAACTTAATAATATACTCCTCAGAGTATTTTTTCAATCCATAAAACCCTGGAAACTTGGAGTTAAAAGGAATCTTATTTAGTCCTATAATTCAGGAAAATTGAAAAATATTCAAGTGTTTGAATTTATAAACTGTAAATATTTGTTATTAACATTAATTCTAACAAATATAGTTTACGTTTTGGAAATTTGAGGCTGTTTTTATTTGTATTCCTGTTTATAACCATTTTTCTGATAATGTTTTGTGGAAAAATTAAAGACATATTTTCTATTTGGGAAAATCAAAATATATATATATATATATATATATATAGACATTTTCCCTTATTTGTTATGTTGTATAGGGCTACAGTCCATGGTGTCACAGAGAGTCAGACACCACTGAGTGACTTTCACTTTGCTTATAGCCCTATTTTTCTTCATATTTCTACTAGATCTCTCATAGAATGATTACTAGATTTTTAGTTTTTATACACTAAGGGCATTCCTCTCAAATTTAGTATTTTTTCCTAACAGTTTTCTATCTATGTTTTGTTGTTATGTTGTTCAATGAGTAGAGGACTATCTATGTTATGCTTTCATTACGCATTTAGCTTTCATTAACATGTTTGTTACAATTTTGCTTTTTGTGTAAATTCTTTTCTTGATGTAATATTCCAAAGTTTACTTATGTTCTCTGTAAACTTTTCACTTCTCTTTTCTTTAAACATTTTAATATCGTGGTCCTTTTGTGAGTGGTAGTAGTGGACTCTGTTACTGTTTTGTGTTTTAATTAATTAATTAATGTACTTTTTATTTCTTGGCCATGCTGCCAGCATATGGGATCTTAGTTCCCTGAACAAGGATCAAACTCACAACCCTGCAGTGAAAGCTCAGTGTTAACCACTAGACCAACAGGGAAGTCCCACGTCTGTTACTCTTCATCTGTCTTTTTCCTAAAGTCTTCCTCTCCTGCTTGTGAGGCTGTGATGAAGTCGACCTTTACTTTGTGAATCCCACATACCTGGCTACAGTGCTCAGTTCAAAAAGGATTTGTAGCCATCATTGGGCTGATCAGAGATCTGCTGTTGTTAATTGTTTATTCATATGAAAATAGAATCACTACAGTTCACTCAGTTGGGCCTGACTCTTTGTGACCCCATGGACTGCAGCATGCCAGGCCTCTTTGACCATCATCAACTCCCGGAGTTTACTCAAACTCATGTCCACTGAGTTGGTGATGTCATCCAACCATTTCATCCTCTGTCGTCCCCTTCTCCCGCCTTCAATCTTTCCCAGCGTCAGGGTCTTTTCAAATGAGTTAGGTCTTCGCATCAGGTGGCCAAATTATTGAAATTTCAGCTTCAGCATCAGTTCTTCCAATGAATATTTAGAATTGATTTCCTTTAAGATGGACTGGTTGGATCTCCTTGAAGTGCAAGAGATTCTGAAGAGTCTTCTCCAACATCACAGTTCAAAAGCATCAATTCTTCAGCACTCAGCTTTCTTTATAGTCCACCTCTCACATCCATACATGACTACAGGAAAAACCATAGCTTTGACTAGATGGACCTTTGTTAGCAAAGTAGTTCTGCTTTTTAATATGCTGTCTAGGTTGGTCATAAATTTTCTTCGAAGAGGCAAGCATCTTTTAATTTCATGGCTGCAGTTACCATCGGCAGTGATTTTGGAGCACCGCTCCACCCCCCCCCCCCCAAAAAAAAAAAAAAAGGTCTCTCATTGTTTCCATTGTTTTCCCATCTATTTGCATTGAAGTGATGAGACCAGATGCCATGATCTTAGTTTTCTGAATGTTGAGTTTTAAGCCAACTTTTTCACTCTCCTCTTTTGCTTTCATCAAGAGGCTTTTTAGTTCTTCTTCACTTTCTGCCATAAGTGTGTTGTCATCTGCATTACTGACGTGATTGGTATTTCTCCAAGCAATGTTGATTCCAGCTTCATCCAGTCCAGCATTTCCTGTGATGTACTCTGCATATAATTTGAAAAAGCAGGGTGACAATATATAGCCTTGAGGTACTCCTTTCTCAATTTGGAACCAGTCTATTGTTTAATGTCTAGTACTAACTGTTGCTTCTTGATCTGTATACAGATTACCCAGGAAACAGGTCAGGTGGTCTGGTATTCCCATCTCTTTCAGAATTTTCCACAGTTTATTGTGATCCATACAGTCAAAGGCTTTGGCATAGTCAATAAAGCAGAAATAGATGTTTTTCTGGAACTCTGTCTTTTTTGATAATCCAATGGATCTTGGCAATTTGATCTCTGGTTCCTCTGCATTTTGTAAATCCAGCTTGAACATCTGGAAGTTCATGGTTCACGTACTATTGATGCCTGGCTTGGAGAATTTTGAGCATTACTTTGCTAGTGTGTGAGATGAGTGCAATTGTGTGTGGTAGTTTGAGCATTCTTTGGCATTGCCTTTCTTTGGGATTGGAATGAAAACTGACCTTTTCCAGTAGAGTAGCCATTGCTGAGTTTTCCAAATTTTCTTACATATTGAGTGCAGCACTTTTACAGCATCATCTCTTAAGTTTTGAAATAGCTCAACTGGAATTCCATCACCTCCACTAGCTTTGTTCATAGTGATGCTTCCTAAGGCCCACTTGACTTTGTATTTCTGGATGTCTGGCTCTAGGTGAGTGATCAACCATTGTGATTATTTGGGTCATGATGATCTTTTTTGTATAGTTCTTCTGTGTATTCTTACCACCTCTCTTTAATATCTTCTGCTTCTGTTAGGTCCATCCCATTTCTGTCCTTTATTGTGCCCATCTTTGTAGGAAAAGTTCACTTGGTATCTAGTTTTCTT
Source organism: Ovis canadensis (assembly GCF_042477335.2). Lineage (NCBI taxonomy): Eukaryota > Metazoa > Chordata > Mammalia > Artiodactyla > Bovidae > Ovis > Ovis canadensis. Next base: position 16,189,139 of record NC_091253.1, read on the forward strand.
TAAGAGATCTCTAGTGTTTCCCATTGTATTTATTTCCTCTATTTCTTTGCATTGATCACTGAGGAAGTCTTTCACTATTCTTTGAACTCTGCATTCAGATGGGTATATCATTCCTTTTCTCATTTGCCTTTCACTTGTCTTCTTTTCTCAGCTATTTGTAAGGCCTCCTCAGACAACCATTTTGCCTTTTTGCATTTCTTTTTCTTGGGGATGGTCTTGATCCCTGCCTCCTGAACAATGTCATGAACCTCTGTCCATAGTTCTTCAGGCACTCTATCAGATCTAATCCCTTGAATCCATTTGTCACATCCAGTGTATAATCGTAAGGGATTTGATTTAGGTCGTACTTGATTGGTCTAGTGGTTTTCCTTTCTTTCTTCAATTTAAGTCTGCATTTGGTAATAAGGAATTCATGATCTGAGCCACAGTCAGCTTCCAGTCTTGTTTTTGATGATATAGAGCTTCTCCATCTTTGACTGCAAAGAATAGAATCAGTCTGATTTCTGTATTGACCATCTAGTGATGTTCATGTATAGAGTCTTCTCTTGTTGGAAGAGGGTGTTTGCTGTGACCATTGCATTTTATTGGCAAAACTCTTAGCCTTTGCCCTGCTTCATTTTGTACTCCAAGGCCAGATTTGCCTGTTACTCCAGGTATCTCCTGGCCTCTTACTTTTGCCTTCAGGTCCCCTATAATGAAAAGGACATCTTTTTTGTGTTTTAGTTCTAGAAGGTCTTGTAGGTCTTCATAGAACCATTCAACTTCAGCTTCTTCAGCATTACTGGTCAGGGAATAAATTTGGATTACCGTGATATTGAATGGTTTGGCTTGGAAATGAACAGAGTTCATTCTATCGTTTTTGAGAGTGCATTCAACTACTGAATTTCAGACTCTTTTGTTGACCATGATGGCTACTCCATTCCTTCTGAGGGATTCCTGCCCGCAGTAGTAGATGTAATGGTCATCTGAATTAAATTCACCAATTCCAGTCCATTTCAGTTCTCTGATTCCTAAAACATGTTTATTCACACTTGCCATCTCCTGTTTGACCACTTCCAGTTTGCCTTAATCATGGACCGAACATTCCAGGTTCCTATGCAATATGGCTCTTTACTTCCATCACCAGTCACATCCACAACTGGGTGTTAATTTTGCTTTGGCCCCGTCTCTTCACTCTTTTTGGAGTTATTTCTCCACTGATCTCCAGTAGCATATTGGACACCTACTGACTTGGGGATTTCATCTTTCAGTGTCCTATCTTTTTGCCTTTACATACTGTTCATGGGGGTTTCAAGGCAAGAATACTGAAGTGGTTTGCCATTCCCTTCTCAAGTGGACCACGTTTTGTCAGAACTGTCCACCATGACCTGTCCATCTTGCGTGGCTCTACATGGCATAGCTCATAGTTTCATTGAGTTAAACAAGGCTGTGGTCCATGTAATTGGATTGGTTCATTTTCTGTGATTGTGGTTTTCAGTCTGTCTGCCCTCTGATGGAGAAGGATAAGAAACTTCCTGATGGGAGAGACTGACTCTGGGGCAAAATGAATCTTGTTCTGATAAGTGGGGCCATTCTCAGTAAACTTTTAATCCAATTTTCTGTTGTAGGGTGGGGCTGTCTTCCCTCCTTGTTATTTGACCTGAGGCCAAACTATGTTGGAGGTAATGAAGATAATGAAGACCTCCTTCAAAAGGTCCCATGCAGGCACTGCTGCACTCAGTGCCCCCAACACTGAAAGGCCACCGCTAATCCACACCTCCACCAGAGATTCCTCGACACTCACAGGCAAGTCTGAGTTAGTCTCTTCTGGGGTCACTGTTCATTTCTTTTGTGTCCTGGTGCACACAGGGTCCTTTTTTTTAACCTCCAAGAGTCTGTTTCCCCAGTCCTGTACAAGTTCTGGAGGCTCTGTGGTGGGGTTAGTAGCAACCTTCTCCAAGAGGGCTTATGCCATACCCAGGTCTGCTGCACCTGGAGCCCCTGCCCCTGTAGCAGTCCTCTGCTGACATGCACCTCCTCAGTTCAGTTGCTTAGTCATGTCCGACTCTGCAGCCCCATGGACTGAAGCATGCCAGGCCTCCCCGTCCATCACCAATTCCCGGAGTTTACTAAAATGCCCATTGAGTTGGTGATGCCATCCAACCATCTCATTCTCTGTTGTCTCCATCTCCTCTCACCTTCAATCTTTCCCAGCATCAGGGTCTGTTCAAGAGTCAGTTCTTCACATCAGGTAGCCAAAGTATTGGAGTTTCAGCTTCAGCATCAGTGGTTGGATCTCCTTGCAGTCCAAGGGACTCCCAAGAGTCTTCTCCAACACCACAGTTCAAAAGCATCAATTCTTTGGCGCTCAGCCTTCTTCACAGTCCAGCTCTCACATCCATAGATGACCACTGGAAAAACCATAGCCTTGACTAGACGGACCTTTTCTGGCAAAGGAATATCTCTGCTTTTGAATATGCTATCTAGGTTGGTCATAACTTTCCTTCCAAGGCGTAAGCGTCTTTTAATTTCATGGTTGCAATCACCACGTGCCGTGGTTTCGGAGCCCAGAAAAATAAAGTCTGACACTGTCTCCACTGTTGCCCCATCTATTTCCCATGAAGTGATGGGACCGGATACCATGATCTTCGTTTTCTGAATGTTGAGCTTTAAGTCAACTTTTTCACTCTCCTCTTTCACTTTCATCAAGAGGCTTTTTAGGTCCTCTTCACTTTCTGCCATAAGGGTGATGTCATCTGCATATCTGAGGTTATTGATATTTCTCCCGGCAATCTTGATTCCAGCTTGTGCTTCTTCTAGCCTGGCATTTCTCATGATGTACTCTGCATATAAGTTAAATAAGCAAGGTGACAATATATAGCCTTGACGTTCTCCTTTTCCTATTTGGAACCAGTCTGTTGTTCCATCTCCAGTTCTATCTGTTGCTTCCTGACCTGCATATAGGTTTCTCAAGAGGCAGGTCAGGTGGTCTGGTATTCCCATCTCTTTCAGAATTTTCCACAGTTTCTAGTGATCGACACAGTCAAAGGCTTTGGCTGCATGGTTACCTCTGCACTATTATCTCTCCTGTACATTTGAACATCTTGCTTATTATAGTTCTCTTTTTTTTAGTCTTACTTTTTTACCCAATTATTTTTAAATTTTAAAATAATTTAAAAGATTTTTAAATTTCATGTCAAATAGATGGGGGAAACAATGGAAACAGTGACAAACTATTTTTGGGGCTCCAAAATCACTGCAGATGGTGACTGCAACCATAAAATTAAAACACACTTGCTCCTTGGGGGAAGAAAATAAGATGGTGGAGAAGTAGGTGAGAGAAACTATATCTCTCTCCAAAGATACATCAGGAATACACCTTCAGACACAGAAGTGCTTGCAGAACACCAGCTGAGAGTTGACAGGAGTACCTGACCAGTGGAAAAGAATGTATAGAACCATGCAGAACTCAGTAGGATGAAGGAACTAGGGGGAAAAACAGGAGGTTAGTAGGCCTGGACCTGCCCTCAATGGGTGGGGGAACTGAAGCAAGGGTCTGATACCCACATTGAGGCAATTGTCTGAATCAGAGGGGTAACATTTAAGGCTTATAATTAAACAGCTGATCTGTGGAAGCCTAAATGGAATGAGAATCAGGCAATCCTTGCCAAAGCCATATATACCCCAGATAGGGATGCAGGTTCCTTAGAAGGTCCAGTGGCTAGGAGCTGCAGCATAGGGATTTGGAGAAATCCCAGGGTGAGGGCTACTGTTGACTGTGGAGAGACGGACCAACGGGATGTGAGGGAGGTGATAGTGGTGGGAAATGCCTGTGGAGGAAAGCCAGTCAGCCATGGTAGCAAGGCAATACTGCTGAGTCATGGGTCAGAGTGGGCCATCACCATAACCTCTCTCTCCAGCTGGCCCATTAGGCACCTGATGCAATGAACTGCAGAGTAGGACCCCAGCCAGAGGGCCCCTCTATGTGCCTTAAATGCTGAAAAACAGACTAAGATCCCAGGCAAGGGAGCCCTCTAAGTGCCTAAATGTGCAGAGCTACAGAAAGAACTAGCCAAAGAGGCTTTCTGATCTCCAGCTACCAAAGTATTGAAAAAAGACTCTGATAGGGCCATAGCTCCAGTGGCTGAGGCAGTCTGTGTCCCTAACACACTTGGCACTGCCAGGGTCCCTGTAGCTCAAGTGGCTGTGCCATCTTCACACTCAAATCTCAGTGGGGCAGAGCTGCCACAGGCAAAAAAAAAAAAAAAAAAAAAGTCTTGTGTCTATGCACACAGAGTCGCTTTGGTCATGTCCAACTCTTTGTGAACCTGTGGCTATGGCCTGCCAGGCTTCACTGTCAGTGGGGTTCTCCAGGCAAGAATACTGTAGTGTATTGGTAAATACTGGTTGCCATACCCTTCTAGAGCACTATATTTCCTGCTGCTCTAGCCAGCAAGTCCCTTGAGTACCTGGTGCTGCCAGAACCCCTGTGACCCAAGCAGCTACACCACCTGCACACCTGGCCTTCACTGGGGCAAACCTGGGTTCTCCGGGGCAGCCTCAGGAACAAACTCCAGTGGATGACCAACATGTGAAGGTGGAAATAAAAACACAATTGAAACCCAGAGGCAGTGTGGCTGAAAAAGAAGACCCAAAACCCTCCCACCCTCTATACAAGCTGCAGATTAAATCCACATGATCAACTAGGCAGACTCTGTCTATGGAAAGTATAAAAGAATATTGGGAGCTCCCACAAAAGAAAATAGTTCTGATAGCTGTGGACATTGGAGGCAACACCACTGAGGAGTAGGACAAAATTAGAATCTGAGCTGCCCCCACAGCCGGTCCAGAGACCAGCACAGGGCTGGTCTCTCACTGTCTCTCCCTGGTCTCTCACTCTCTCTCTGGTCTCTCCCTCTCCTAGGGAGGTGAGGTGAGCTGTGACTCTCAGCTAAGGAAAGGACCCTGACAGCAGTGACTCAAGAAAAACATTTATTATTCTTATATTTTGACTTGTTTTGTAGTTTCTTTTGGATTTTTTCCTTTTTTCCCCCTATTCCCACCCCCAACCCTGCTGTAGTTGTCACTTTTATTAGCACTATGGAAACTAATTAAACCAATTAAGCTTTGAGTTTTTTTAAAAATCAACCACACTTTTTATTCTTGTTGTAAACCTCTGCCTCTATGTTAGTCTTTTGCAGTTCTGTGGAGTTTTCCTTCCTTCTTCTTTTTTAATATTTTAATTAAAAAATTTTAAGCCTATTACTATTTTTCTACATTTATTCCTTAGTTTCCTATTCCGACTATTCTTTCCCCTTTGCAGTAAATCTTTAATGTATATAAACCTTCTTTATATACCTCTATTTAACTTGGCGTGTCTAGTCTTTCTTTTCTTTCCTCTCACAATATTGTTAGTTTCATTTTCATTGCTTTATTTCCCACTTGGCACCTTGCCTTAGTTTTGCTTTCCAATTTATACTTTAGTTAGTTTTGTTCTGGTAGATATAATTTTTGGTCTCCTTTGTTCACCTGGTAAATCAATAGTACTTTTGTTGTTGTTGTTGTTGGACTGTTTTGATTTTGCTTATAGTGCATTGGAAAAGGTCAGTTTTCATTCTAATCCCAAGAAAGGCAATGCCAAAGAATGCTCAAACTACCACACAATTGCACTCATCTCACACACTAGCAAAGTAATGCTCAAAATTCTCCAAGCCAGGCTTCAGCAATACGTGAACCATGACCTTCCAGATGTTCAAGCTGGGTTTAGAAAAGGCAGAGGGACCAGAGATCAAATTGCCAACATTCACTGGATCAAGGAAAAAGCAAGAGAGTTCCAGAAAAACATCTATTTCTGCTTTATTGACTATGCCAAAGCCTTTGGCTGTATGGATCGCAACAAACTGTGGATAATTCTGAAAGAGATGAGAATACCAGACCTCCTGACTTGCCTCTTGAGGAACCTATATGCAGATCAGCAAGTAACAGTTAGAACTGAACATGGAACAACAGACTGGTTCCAAATAGGAAAAGGAGAACGTCAAGGCTGTATATTGTCACCCTGCTTATTTAACTTATATGCAGAGTACATCACGAGAAACACTGGGTTGGAAGAAACACAAGCTGGAATCAAGATTGCCAGGAGAAATATCAATAACCTCAGATATGCAGATGACACCATCCTTATGGCAGAAAGTGAAGAGGACCTAAAAAGACTCTTGATGAAAGTGAAAGAGGAGAGTGAAAAAGTTGGCTTAAAACTCAACATTCAGAAAATGAAGATCATGGCATCCGGTCCCATCACTTCATGGGAAATAGATGGGAAAACAGTGGAGACAGTGTCAGACTTTATTTTTCTGGGCTCCAAAACCACTGCACGTGGTGATTGCAACCATGAAATTAAAAGACGCTTACACCTTGGAAGGAAAGTTATGACCAACCTAGATAGCATATTCAAAAGCAGAGATATTCCTTTGCCAGAAAAGGTCCGTCTAGTCAAGGCTATGGTTTTTCCAGTGGTCATGTATGGGTGTGAGAGTTGGACTGTGAAGAAGGCTGAGCGCCAAAGAATTGATGCTTTTGAAGTGTGGTGTTGGAGAAGACTCTTGAGAGTCTCTTGGACTGCAAGGAGATTCAACTAGTCCATCCTAAAGGAAATCAGTCCTGAGTGTACATTGGAAGGATTGATGCGGAAGCTGAAACTCTAATACTTTGGCCACCTCATGTGAAGTGTTGACTCATTGGAAAAGACCCTGATGCAGGAAGGATTAGGGTAGGAGGAGAAAGAGATGACAGAGGATGAGATGGTTGGATGGCATCACTGACTCAATGGACATGAGTTTGAGTGAACTCCGGGAGTTGGTGATGGACAGGGAGGCCTGGCGTGTTGTGATTCATGGGGTCGCAAAGAGTCGACCATGACTGAGAGACTGAACTGAACTGAACTTATGGGTGTATATATATATATATATATATATATATATATATTCCATTATTTTGATTATTATTTGTCTAATTTTGTAACTGCCATTCGTTTGGGGTTCATCTTTGGTTTCTCATTTTTGGGTATTTATTTTATTTTATTTTTTTGGGGGGGTATTTGTTTTAATCTCACCTAATGCCATAACAAGCCACATGTGGAATCTTCATTCCTGGCCAGAGATCAAGCCCTGATCCTTTGGAGTTAGAACACTGACTCTAAGACCCTAGAGCATCAGAGAACTCCTGATTCTAGGGAGTATCAAATAGTGAGAACTCCCACAAAGGAAGCCACTTGAATAAAAGACTCAACATCAACCAACCACTAGTAGAGCACAGTGTGCAGGATGCCTCATCCAAACAACAAGCAAAACATAAATACAAACTCAATCATCAGGATGCAGGATTACCACCTCACTCAGTCCTGCCCATCAGAGGAAAAAAACAAACAAACAAACAAAAACTCAGCACAAATCTCACCCTATATGAAGCTTATATGAGCCACTGGACCTATCTTATGAGGGCAGGAGCCAAAAAGAAGAAAGAATTCAACCTGGAGCTTGGGAAAAGTAGACCTCAAACACAATTTTTTTTTTTTTTAATGAAAAAGAGAGATATATGGCACAAATGAAGGAACAAATTAGAAACATAGAAGCCCAAATAAATGAAGAGGAAATAGGCAAACTACTTGAAAAAGAATTCTGAATAATCATAGATGATCAAAAAGCTTGAAAACAGAATGGAGAAAATGCAGTAATCAATTAACAAAGACTTAGACAAATTAAAGAATAAGCATAAAGAGACAAACAACACAGTTACTGAAATTAAAAATACTCTAGAAGGAATCAATAGCAGAATATCTGAAACAGAAGAATGGATCAATGAGCTGGAAGATAAAGTGGTGGAAATAACTGCTGAAGAGCAGAATAAAGTAAAAAGAATGAAAAAAAACCTGAGGATAGTTTCAGAGACTTCTTGGACAATATTAAATACAAAAACATTTGAATTATTAGGGTTCTACAAGAAGAGGAAAAGAAAAGGTATGAGAAATTTTTTGAAGAGATTATAGTTGAAAAATTCACCAACATGGAAAAGGAAATAGTCAAGAGCAAGAGGTGCAAAGAGTCCCATAGAGGATAAAACCAAGGAGAAACATGCCAAGACACAAACTAACAAAGATTAAACACAAAGAAAGAATATTAATAATAGCAAGGGAAAAGCAACAAGTAACATACAAGGGAAACTCCATATATTTAACAGCTGATCTTTCAGCAGAAACTCTGCAGGCCAGAAAAGAATGGCAGGATATATTGAAAGTACTGACACGGAAAAATCTACAACCAGGAAACTCTACCCAGCAAGGATCTCATTCAAAAGTAATGGAAAAATAAAAAAGATTTTCAGAGAAGCACAAAAACAAACCTCAAACAATTAAGAAAATGGCAATAAGAACAAATATATCACTAATTATTTTAAATGTAAATGGATTAAATGTTCCAACCAAAAGACATAGACTGGCTGAATGGATAGAACAACAAGACCCTTATATATGCTGTCTACAAAAATTCTACTCTAGGTCTAAATACACTTATAGACTGAAAGTGAGAGAATGGAAAAATATATTCTATGCAAATGGAAAGCAAAATAAAGCTAGGGTAGCAATCCTCATATCAGAAAATATAGACCTCAAAATAAAGAATATTACAAGAGATAAGGAAGGAAACCTTAAAATGATCAAGGGATCAATCCAAGAGAAAGACATAACAATTGTAAATATCTAAGCACCCAACCTAAGAGCACCTCAATACACAAGACAAACACTAACAGACATAAATGGAGAAATTGACAGTAACACAATAGTAGGAGACTTTAACACCCCACTTACACCAATGGACAGATCTTCAAAACAGAAAATTAATAAGGAACCACAAGCCTTAAATGACACATTAGATGAGATGGATCTCATGGATATCTTAAGGACATTCCATCCAAATGCAGAGGAATTCACCTTTGTCCCAAGTGTACATGAAATATTATCCAGGATAGACCACATCTTGGGTCAAAGATAAAAAATCAGTAAATTTAAGAAAATAGAAATTATATTAAGCATCATTTCTGATGACAATGCTATGAGACAAGGTATCAATAAAAATTAAAAAAAAGGACAGGTACTGCTAAGATGGTGGAGGAATAGGATGGGGAGACCACTTTCTCCCCCACAAATTCATCTAAAGAACATTTAAACCCTGAGTAAATTCCACAAAACAACTTCTGAATGCTGGCAGAGGACATCAGGCACCCAGAAAAGCAGCCTACTGTCTTCGAAAGGAGGTAGGAAAAAATTATAAAAGACAGAAAAAGAGACAAAAGAGGTAGGGATGGAGCTCTGTCCCAGGAGGGGAGTCTTGAACAGAGGGAAATTTCCAAGCACCAGGAGGCACTCTCACTGCCAAGTCTGTGGCGAGTCTTGGAAGCACAGAGGGCAACATAACAGGGAGGAAAAATAAATAAATAATTAAAACCCGCAGATTACGAGCCCAACGGTGGCTCCCCCAGTGGAGAAGCAGCACAGATGCCTGCACCCACACTGGAAAGCGGGGGCTGGGCAGGGAGGTGCTGGCTCCATTGCTTAGAGTGGGGATTTGGCCTGAGCGCCCCGAGTGTGGTCTAGGCGAACTAACTTGGGCTAGCAAGCCAGACTGTGGGATAACTACCACGTGAAAAGCCAGCCCTAACCTAAGACACTGCCAGGCCCACGCACAGAACAAAGGACTGAACAGAGACAGCCAGCTGCAGACCATCCCCCTCCGGTGACAGGCAGCCACAGCCGGAAGGGGGCAATTGCAGCCCCAGAGAGACATTATTTACCAAACTGTAAGCAGGCTTTTTTGCTAACTAAGACTTCTTGGGGTTCTGGACAGTCAACATCTGCCTGAGAAGGTGCTCCGGTGGTACACCCACAAAACGGAGCAGCAGGAACGGGGGAGGTGGTAAGTCACAGTGACTGTGCTCACCAAACACCTCATCACCTGAGCTGCTTGGACCTGGGAAGGGCACAAAACGCAGGCCCAACTGCGTTTGCGCCTCTAAGGACTACCTGACTGCCTGAACTTGAGCAGCTTAGACCTGGGAGGTGCATGCAGCCCAGGGCCAGCCTCGGACAGTTCCTGGCGGAGCAAGCTAGAGCCTGAGCAGTGTGGGCAGGGAGGGTGCACGTGCCGTGAGCGGGGGCAGCCCCAGTGTGGCTGAGGCACTGTGAGCACACGCCAGTGTTATTTGTTTGCAGCTTCCCTCCCTCCCCACAGCATGATTGAACAAATGAGCCTAAAAAAAATATCCACCACTGCCCCTTTTGTGTCAGGGTAGAAATCAGACACTGAAGAGATCAGCAAACAGAAGAAGCTAAAACAGAGGGAACTGCCTTGGAAGTGACGGGTGCAATAGATTAAAACCCTGTCATTGGTACTGACTACATAGGAAGGGGCCTATAGATCTTGAGAAATATAAGCTGGACCAAGGAACTATCTGAAAATGAACTGACCCCTCAATACCCACAAAAACACCAGAGAAAGTCCCAGATATATCTTTACTATTTTTTGATCATTATTAAAATTTTTTTTAAATTAAGTCCTCTATTACTCCTTTAATTTTCACTTTTATAACCTGCTATTACTTCATACAAAAAAATGACCCTATTTTTTAAAAGAAAACTTCATATATATATATATTTTATAATTTTTGTGACCTTTTCTCTCTCTCTCTTTTTTCTTCTTATCTTTAATATTGTATTTTTGAAATTCCAAACTCTACTGTAGATTTTTAATCTTTGCTTTTTGGTATTCGTTATCAACTTTGTACCTTTAAGAACCCAATCTTCAGTACCCATTTTTACTTGGGACCGGGATTGCTGGCTTGACTGCTCTCTCCCCCTTTGGACTCTCTTTTTTCTCCACCAGGTCGCCTCTATCTCTTCCCTCTCCCTTCTCTTCTCTACCTAACCCTGTGAATCTCATTGTGTATTCAAGATGGTGGGGAACACTTAGGGAACTGATCACTGGCTGGATCTGTCTCTCTCCTTTTGATTCCCCCCTTTTATCCTCCTGGCCACCTCTGTCTCTTTCCTCCCTCTTCTCTTCTCTGTATAACTCCGTGAACATCTCTGAGTGGTCCAGTTGTGGAGTGCACATAAGGAAGTGATTACTAGCTAGCTTGCTCTCTCCTCTATTGATTCCACCTCATCTCATTTGGGTCACCTCTAAACCCCTCCTCCCTCTTCTCTTCTCCATGTAACTCTGTGAACCTCTCTGGGTGTCCCTCACTGTGGAGAAACTTTTCATTTTAACCTAGATGTTTTATCAGTGGTGTTGTATAGAAGGAGAAGTCTTGAGAATACAGAAAAATAAGACTGAAAACCAGAAACAGGAGGCTTAAGTCCAAACCCTGAGAACACCAGAGAACTCCTGACTCCAGGGAACATTAATTGACAGGAGTTCATCAAACGCCTCCATACCTACACTGAAACCAAGCACCACCCAAGGGCCAACAAGTTCCAGAGCAAGACATACCATGTAAATTCTCCAGCAACACAGGAACACAGCCCTGAGTTCCAATATACAGGCTGCCCAAAGTGACTCCAAAACCATTGACATCTCATAATTCATTACTGGATATTTCATTGCACTCCAGAGATAAGAAATCCAACTCTGCCCACCAGAACACGGATACAAGCTTCCCTAACCAAGAAACATTGAAAAACCACCTGTATAACCCCACCCAGAGCAAGCAAACTCCACAATAAAGAGAATTCCAATGTAGCAATATAAACAAGATGAAGAGACAGCAGAATACCCAGCAGGTAAAGGAACAGGATAAATGCCCACCAAACCAAACACAAGAGGAAGAGATAGGGAATCTACCTGATAAAGAATTCCAAATAATGGTAGTGAAAATGATCCAAAATCTTGAAATCAAAATGGAATCACAGATAAATAGCCTGGAGACAAGGATTGAAAAGATGCAAGAAAGGTTTAACAAGGACCTAGAAGAAATAGAAAAAAAGAGTCAATAAGCAAAATGGCTGTCTGGAGAGGCCTTATAAATAGCTGTGAAGAGAAGAGAGGCAAAAAGCAAAGGAGAAAAGGATATAGGCATCTAAATGCAGAGTTCCAAAGAATAGCAAGAAGAGATAAGAAAGCCTTTTACAGTGATCAATGCAAAGAAATAGAGGAAAACAACAGATTGAGAAAGACTAGAGATCTCTTCAAGAAAATTAGAGATACCAAGGGAACATTTCATGCAAAGATGGGCTCGATAAAGGACAGAAATGGTATGGACCTAAAGGATGCAGAAGATATTAAGAAGAGGTGGCAAGAATATACAGAAGAACTGTACAACTAAGATCTTCACGACCCAGATAGTCATGATGATGTGATCACTCATTTAGAACCAGACATCTTGGAATGTGAAGTCAAGTGGGCCTTAGAAAGCATCACTACGAACAAAGCTAGTGGAGGTGATGGAATTCCAGTTGAGCTGTTTCAAATCCTGAAAAATGATGCTTTTAAAGTGCTGCACTCAAAATGGCAGCAAATTTGGAAAACTGAGCAGTGGCCACAGGACTGGAAAAGGTGTTTTCATTCCAATCCCAAAGAAAGGCAATGCCAAAGAATGTTCAAACTACCACACAATTGCACTCATCTCACATGCTAGTAAAGTAACGCTAAAAATTCTCCAAGACAGGCTTCAGCAATACGTGAACTGTGAACTCCCTGATGTTCAAGCTGGTTTTAGAAAACGCAGAGGAACCAGAGATCAAATTGCCAACACCCGCTGGATCATGGAAAAAGCAAGAGAGTTCCAGAAAAACATCTACTTTTGCTTTATTGACTATGCCAAAGCCTTTGACTGTGTGGATCACAATAAACTGTGGAAAATTCTGAAAGAGATGGGTATACCAGACCACCTGACCTGCCTCTTAAGAAATCTGTATGCAGGTCAGGAAGCAACAGTTAGAACTGGACATGGAACAACAGACTGGTTCCAAATAGGAAAAGGAATCATCAAGGCTGTATATTGTCACCCTGCTTATTTAACTTCTATGCAGAGTACATCATGACAAACGCTGCACTGGAAGAAACACAAGGTGGAATCAAGATTGCAGGGAGAAATAGCAATAACCTCAGATCTGCAGATGACACCACCCTTATGGCAGAAAGTGAAGAGGAGCTAAAACACCTCTTGATGAAAGTGAAAGAAGAGGGCGAAAAAGTTGCCCTAAAGCTCACCATTCAGAAAACTAAGATCATGGCATCCAGTCCCATCACTTCATGGGAAATAGATGGGGAAACAGTGGAAACAGTGTCAGACTTCATTTCTGGGGGCTCCATAATCACTGCAGATGGTGACTACAGCCATGAAATTAAAAGACGCTTACTCCTTGGAAGAAAAGTTATGACTGACCTAGATAGCATATTCAAAAGCAGAGACATTACTTTGCCGACTAAAGTCCATCTAGTCAAGGCTATGGTTTTTCCTGTGGTCATGTATGGATGTGAGAGTTGGACTGTGAAGAAGGCTGAGCGCCAAAGAATTGATGCTTTTGAAGTGTGGTGTTGGAGAAGACTCTTGAGAGTCCCTTGGACTGCAAGGAGATCCAACCAGTCTATTCTGAAGGAGATCAACCCTGGGATTTCTTTGGAAGGAATGATGCTAAAGCTGAAACTCCAGTACTTTGGCCACCTCATGCGAAGAGTGGACTCATTGGAAAAAACTCTGATGTTGGGAAGGATTGGGGGCTGGAGGAGTAGGGGACGACCGAGGATGAGATGGCTGGATGGCATCATGGACTTGATTGACATGAATTTGATTGAACTCCGGTAGGTGGTGATGGACAGTGAGGCCTGGCGTGCTGTGATTCATGGGGTCACAGAGAGTCAGACACGACTGAATGACTGAACTGAACAGATACATAGATAACCCTAAAGATACTATCAGAAAATTACTAAAGCTAATCAATGAATTTAGCAAAGTCATGGAACACAAAATCAATACACAGAAATCACTTGTATTCCTATATACTAATAATGAAAAATCAGAAAGAGAAGTTAAGGAGTCATTCTCAGGCACCATTGCAACAGAAAGAATAAAATATCTAGGAATACACTCTTTAAGGAGACGAAAGAACTGTACACAGAAAATTGTAATACACTAATGAAAGAAATCAAAGGTGACATAAACAGATGGAGAGATAGTCCATACGCTTTGGCAGGAAGAATAAATACTGTGAAAATGATTATACTGTCAAATGCAACCTACAGATTCAATGTGATCCTTAATATTTTATCAATGGCATCTTCCAGAATGAGAACAAAATATTCACAATTCATATGGAACCACAAAAGACCCCAAATAGCCAAAGCAGTCTTGAGAAGGAAGGATGGAGCTAGAGGAATCAACCTTCCTGACTTCAGATTATACTGCAAAACTACAGTCATCAAGACTGTATGGTGCTGGCACAAAAGCAGAAATATAGACAATAAGATAGAAAGCCCAGAAATAAACCCATGCACCTGTGGGTACCTAATTTTTGACAAAGGAGGCAAGAATATACAATGGGGTAAAAACAGCCTATTCAACAAATGGTGATGTGAAAACTGGACAGCTGCATGTAAAATAATGAAATTAGAACACCTCCTAACACCATACACCAAAATAAACTAAAAATGGATTAAAGACCTAAATGTAAGGCCAGAAACTATAAATCTCTTAGGAGAAAACATAGGCAGAACACTCAATGACATAAATCAAAGCAAATCCTCTATGATCCACTTTCCAGTGCAAGGAAAATTAAAACAAAAGTAAACAAAAGGTATCTGATTAAACTTAAAATCTTTTGCACAGCAAAGAAAACTATAAGCAAGATGAAAAGACAACCCTCACAATGGGAGAAAATAATAACCAATGAAACAACTGACAAAGGATTAATTCCCAAAATATACAAGCAGCTCATACAGTTCAATACCAGGAAAACAAACAACCCAATCAAAAAGTGGGAAAAAGACCTAAACAGACATTTCTCCAAAAAAGACACATAGATGTCTGACAACACATGAAAAGATGCTCAACATCACTCATTATTAGAGAAATGCAAATCAAAACTACAGTGAGATATTATGTCACACCGGTCAGAATGGCCATCATCAAAATGTCTACAAGCAATAATTGCTGGAGAGGGTGTGGAGAAAAGGGAACCTTCTTGCACTGTTGGTGGAAATGTAAATTGATACAGCTACTATGGAAGATGGTATGGAGATTCCTTAAAAAACTAGGAATAAAACCACCATATGACCCATCAATCCCACTCCTAGGCATATACACTGAGGAAAGCAAAATTGAAAAATACACATGTATCACGTTTACTATTTACAATAGCTAGAACATGGAAACAACCTAGATGTCCATCGACAGATGAATGGACAAGGAATTTGTGTTATATATACACAGTGGAATATTACTCAGCCATAAAAAGGATCACATTAGAGTCAGTTCTAATGTGGTGGATGAACCTAGAGCCTGTTATACGAGTAAAGTAAGTCAGGAAGAGAAAGATAAGTATCGTTTTCTAATGCATATATATAGAATCTAGAAAGATGGTACTGAAGAATTTATTTGCAGAGCAGCAGTGGAGAAGCAGACATAGAGAACAGACTTATGGACACAGGGAGAGGGGAGGAGAGGGTGGGCTGTATGGAGAGTAACATGGAAACTTACATTACCATATGTAAAATAGACAGCCGATGGGAATTTGCAGTATGTTGCAGTAAACTCAAACAGGAGCTCTGTGTCCACCTACAGGCCTGGGATGGGGAGGGAGACAGGAAGGAGGTTCAAGAGGGAGAGGATATATGTATACCAATGGAGAAGGAAATGGTAACCCACTCCAGTATTCTTGCCTGGAGAATCCCATGGACAGAGGAGCCTGGCAGGCTACAGTCCACGGGGTCGCAAAGAGTCGGACACGACTGAGCGACTCACTTCAATTCAGTTCATTTCATGGCATATTCATGTTGAGTTTTGAGAGAAAACCCACAAAATTATGTAAAACAATTATCCTTCAATTAAAAAATTAATTAATAAAAAAAAAACCACACTTGCTCCTTGGAAGAAAAGCTGTGACAGACCTAGAAAGGGCATTAAAAAGCAGAGACATTACTTCACTGGCAAAGGTCCATCTAGTCAAAGCTATGTTTTTTCCAGTACTCATGTATGGATGTGAGAGTTGGATCATTAAGAAGGCTGAATGTGAAAGAATTGATGCTTTTGAAATGTGTTAGAGAAAACTCCTGAGAATCCCTTGGACTGCAAGGATATCAAACTAGTCAATTCTAAAGGAAACAAGTCCTGGATATTCATTAGAAAGACTGATGCTGAAGTTGAAGCTCCAATATTTTGGCTCCTGATGTGAACAGCCGGCCATTAGAAAAGACCCTAATGCTGGGAAATATTGAAGGCAGGAGGGGAAAGGCATGACAGAGGATGAGATGGTTGGATGGCATCACTGATTCAATGGACATGAGTTTGAGCAATCTCCGGGAGATGGTGAAGGATAGGGGAACCTGGCTTGCTGAAGTCCATGGGGTTGCATAGAGTGGGACATGACTGTGGGACTGAACAAAAACAATTTTAAAATTTTAAGACTTTATTTTTAAGGGTGGTATTCAGTTCAGTTCAGTCACTCACTCGTGTCCAACTCTTTGCGACCCCATGAATCATAGCATGCCAGGCCTCCCTGTCCATCACCAACTCCCGGAGTTCACTCAGACTCACGTTCATCGAGTCTGTGATGCCATCCAGCCATCTCATCCTCTGTCGTCCCCTTCTCCTCCTGCCCCCAATCCCTCCCAGCATTAGAGTCTTTTCCAATGAGTCAACTCTTCACATGAGGTGGCCAAAGTACTGGAGTTTCAGCTTTAGCATCATTCCTTCCAAAGATCACCAAGGGCTGATCTTCAGAATGGACTGGTTGGATATCCTTGCAGTCCAAGGGACTCTCAAGAGTCTTCTCTAACACCACAGTTCAAAAACATCAATTCTTTGGTACTCAGCTTTCTTCACAGTCCAACTCTTACATCCATACATGACCACTGGAAAAACCATAGCCTTGACTAGATGGACCTTTAGACGTACAAAAACATTCAGAGGGAGTTAATAAGATTTCTTCTGTACATTCTATCCCCACAAAACATGCACAGTCTTCTTGTTTCATCAAAATCACTCACCAGAATTGTATATTTATATTTTTTAACATGAACCCAGCTTTGCACACCATAATCACCCAAAGTTCAGAGTTGACCTTAGATTTCACTCTTTTTAAAATTTACTTGTACTTTACTTTTTAATTGGAGGGAAATTGCTTTACAATGTTGTGTTGACTTCTGCCATACAATTCCCTCCCTGTTTACTCTCCCTCCCCCTCCCATCACATCCCTCTAGGACATCACAGAGAACCAGTAATGTTTTTATAGATTACATACATATGGGTTAATATTTGTTTTTCTCTTTCTGACTTACTCCGCTCTGTATAACAGTCTCTAGGCTCAACTACCTCACTACAACTGACTCAAATCTGTTCCTTTTGATGGCCATGTAATATCCCATTTTATATATGCACCACAGGTTCTTTATCTATTCATCTGTTGATGGTCATCTAGGTTGCTCTGATGTCTTGGCTATTGTAAATATTGTTACAATGAACACTATATATGCATCTTTTTGAATTGTTGTAGTTTTCTCAGGGTATATGTTCAGTAGTGGGATATACTGGGCAGTTTCATTCTCATTTGTTTTAAAAGGATTTTCTATACCATTCTCCCAAGTGGCTATATCAATTTATATTCCCATCAACACTGGAGGAGGGCTCCCTTTTTTCCATATCTTCTTCAGCACTATTGTTTGTAGATTTTTTAAATGATGGTGATTCTGACTCGTGTGAGGTAATACTTCAAGCTTCACTCTTAATATTCCATATTCTATGGGGTCATACACATATATAATGATGTATGGCCATTGTTATATTATTGTACAAAGAATTTTCTCTACCTTAAATCCCTCTGTGATCCACCTCTTCATTCTTCCCCTCATTCCCAGCATGGGGCAAACATTAATTTTCTTACTGTCTGCATGGTTTGCTCTTTCCAGAATGTCATATGGTTGGAATTATGTGGTATGATGGCTTCTTGTCAGATTGGCTTCTTTCACTTGAGAATATGAATTAAACTTCCTCCATATCTTTTCATGGCGTGATAGCTCATTTCTTTTTAGCTCAGAATAGTATACCATTGTTGGAATGTGCTTCAGTTTACTTACCCCTTCAGCTGACATTTAGATTGCTTCCAAGTTTTGACCATGGTAGATGAAGCTGCTATAAACATCCCTGTGCAGCTTTTTGTGTGGACATAATCTTTCAGTTCCTTTGGGTAAATACCAAGGAACATGATCTGTATTCTATGGTAAGAGTTTATTTAATTTTATACGAAATGACCAGAATGTTTTCCAAAGTGGGTGTACCATTTCACATTTCTACCAGTAATGTAGGAGTGTTTGGGTTGCTCCACATCCTCACCAGTATTTGATATTGTCAGGATTCTTAATTTCATTTGTTCTACTAAGTTTGTAGTAGTATCTTGTTGTTTCAATTTGCATTTCCCTCAATGTGAAAGATGGAGAACATCTTTTCCTGTGCTTATTTGCTGTCCACTTATCTTCTTTGATAAAGTGTCTGCTAAGGTTTTGGGATCATTTTTAAAGTAGATGATTTGTTTTCTTATTATTGAGCTTTAAGGGTTCCTTTTATATTTCAATAATATTTCTTTATCAGACATACATTTTGCAAATATTTTCTTGCAATGTGTAGTTTGTATTTCTAATTCTCTTTACACTGTCTTTCACAGAGCAAAATGTTTTAATTTTAATGAAATCAGCCTTAACTATCTCTTTCATGGATTGTGTCTTTGGTGTTGTATTTAAAAAAGAATCACCACACTTATAGTTATCTAAAATTTCTCCTCTGCTACCTTCTAGGGGCTTGATAGTTTACATCTATGGTTCAGTTTGTGTTAATTTTAGTGAAGTTTGTAGATTAATTTCATTGTATGTGGGTGTCCCGTTGTTCAGGTGTCATTTGTTGAAGATGATCCATCATATTGTCTTCACTAAGATCAGTTGACTCTACTTAGGGGGGTCTATTTCTGGGCTCTCTTTGCCCTTCCACTGATATTTGTTTTTATTTTTCTTTTTTTTCACCAATGCCACATTATCTTGATAACTATAACCTTATAATAAGTCTTGATTGAGTCAGGTAGTTTCAGTTCTCAGACTTCTTTAATATTATGTTGATGATTTTGGATCTTTTTCTACTTCATATAAACTTTAGGGTATGTTTGTCTATATACATGGGGTTCCCTGATAACTCAGTTGGTAAAGAATCCGCCTGCAATGCAGGAGACCCCAGTTCGATTCCTGGGTCGAGAAGAGCTGCCGGAGAAGGGATAGGCTACCCACTCGTGTTCTTCAACTTCCCTTGTGGTTCAGCTGGTAAAGAATCCGCCCACAATTGGGAGACCTAGGTTCAATCCTTGGGTTGGGAAGATCCCCTGGAGAAGAGAAAGGCTACCCACTCCAATATTCTGGCCTAGAGAATTCCACTAACAGTCCATGGGGTCGCAAAGAGTCTGACATGACTGAGCCACTTTCACTTTCACTGTCTATATCCATAACTTGATGGGATTTTGGTGATTGTATTGAAAATATAGATTAAGTTGAGAAGAATTGACATATTACAATGTTGAAAGACTTGTTCTTACCCTTGAAAGTGGAGTCTTTGTTCAGTTCTTTTTTTATACTTTTTTTCTTTTCTTAATTGTATTTATTTATTTATTTTTGACTGTGCTGGGTCTTTGTTGCTACTAGACTTTTCTATAGTATCAATGAGTTGAAGCTCCTCTCTAGTTGCAGCTGCAGTGACCTCTCCTGTCATAGAGCATGGGCTCTAGGGTATGTGGGCTTTAGAAGTGGGGGTGCCTGGGCTCATTAGTTGTGGCCCCCAGGTTCTAGAGCACAAGCTCAGTAGTTGTAGCACATGGACTTTGTTGCTCTGTGGCATGTGGGATCTTCCATGATCACGGGATTGAACTCTTGTCTCCTGCATTGGCAGGTGGATTCTTTGCCACAGAGCTGCCGGAGAAAAACTATTCAATTCTTTAATTTTATTCATCAAAGTTTTGTAGCTTTCTTCATATAAATCTTTTACATATTTTGGTATATTTATGCTTAAGTACTTCAGTTTTTTTGGGTGCTGATGTAAATGCTATTTTGTTTTTAGTTTCAGGGTCCACATTTTAATTGCTGGTATATACCAAAAGCACTCACTTTTCATTTCTTTTCTTTTTTATTTTATAGGATTTATTATATTTTTAATCAGTGATTTCTTTTCTGGACATAATCACCACTCAAGCAAATATTATTATTATTATTTTTAAATTATACATTAATGACAGGACATTTTGATTGCTACATTCTCCAATGCAATTTGGATGACTTGAACTTGGGGTTAAAATAAATTTTGCACTTCTTGGGAAAGTTGGTCAGACTCTCTTTCCTCAGATTCTTGTCACTTATTGTCCACCTAAGAAGATGATAGTAATATCAATTTCTTAATTGTTTTCTGGATGCTGAGTTACTTTTCTTTTTAGTTTACTGTTGTGGTGTCAGAGCACAGAAAATGTGACTATTCTGCCTTTTAGTTATTATTATACTTTTTAATACTTAAGTGAGATATACGCAAATGAAACTAGTAATATATCAATAATTCAGGTTAAGGAGTTGCAAGAAAATGGGGAATATTTTTGTATTTTTTCCTCTCTTCCATACATAACAAACTCCCTTGGTATGCATCAACCCTCATCTTGTACTGGTAGAGAGCTACCTTAGTGTAATTTCATCTCATACCCCATTAAGTTAGTTTTTCCATATAAAATCTATGCTATTTATTATAAAATTTTGGAAATGTGGGAAAATACAAAGAAGAAAATGAATATCATCTTATATCTACTTCTTTTCATTTTTTACAAGTCCCTATCAACCAACTTAAACAAAACATCTACTTCTTTTAAGGAGTTTCATTATGTGATATTTAAAATATTTATTTCCTTGGACCCAAAATGAATTATATTTCCTTAGACAAAATTCAGGTCCAGCAAATTGAAAACTTCACATTTTTTTTTTAGAGAGAACAGAAAAGCATTCAAGTAAAATAGTTCTAAATGTCACTTCTTTATTTTTACATAGTAATAAAAATACAATTCTAAATTTGTTTGTTGCTGTTTCAAATGTCACTCAAACCTTGTTTTTACATATTTTGACTGAAATATGCTGGAAGTCTGTAAAAGAGATTTTACAAGAGGGATTATTTTCTAAGATTATATTTTCATAACTTATGAAAGTTGGTGATGTTTGCAGTACTGCCCAGAGAAGTCATCTGAGTGGTTCTGTGGTAAGAAATGTTGTTTATCATCATTTCTCCCTGAAGCCAGATAAATCTGTATTGATAAAACTTTAAATTTCCCTAAACATGACTTTAAGAGTCACCTCTCATAACCTTTTTGGCCTTTTATACAGTTCATGTGGTTCTCACAGCAAGTATACTGGAGTGCTTGCCACTCCCTCCTCCACTGTATCACATTTTGTCAGAACTTTCTGCTATGCCCCATCCATCTTGGATGGCCCTGTTTGGCATGGCTCATCACTTCATTGAGTTATGCAAGCCTCCTTCACCATGGCAAGGCAGTGATCCTTGAAGGATATAAAGATAGGTGGGAGAAACATCAACAACCTCAGGTACGTGGATGATACCACTCCAATGAAAGTGAAGAGGAATTAAGAGTATCTTGATGAGAGTGAAGGAGAAGGCTTCAGACTAAATATTAAAAAAAAAGTAAGATCATGACATCCTCCCACTACTGTATGGCAAATAGAAGGGGGAAAGGTGGAAATAGTGACAGATTTCTTCTTCTTGGCTCCAAAATCACTGCGGATGTTGATTGAAGCCATGAAATCAGAAGACGATTTCTTCTTGGCAGGAAAGCAATGACAAACACAGACAGTGTGTTGAAAAGCAGAGAAATTGCTGACAAAGGTCCATATAGTCAAGGCTATGGTCTTCCTAGTAGTCATGTACAGCTGTGAGAGCTGGACCATAAAGAAGGCAGAACACCAAAGAATTGATACCTTTGAACTGTGCTGCTGGAGAAGGCTCCTGAAAGTACTGTGCACAGCAAGAAGATCAAACCAGTCAATCTTAAGGGAGAGTAAACCTGAATAGTCAATGGAAGGACTGATGCTTAAGCTGAAGCTTCAGTATTTTGGTAAGCTGATGCGAACAGATAACTCGTTGGAAAAATCCCTGATGCTGGGAAAGACTGAGGGCAGAAGAAGAAGAGGGTATCGGAAGATGAGATGGCTGGACAGCATCACTGATGCAATGAACATGAACTTGGGCAAACTCCAGGAGATGTTGAGGAACAGGAAGGCCTGACATGCTTCAGTCCATGGGGTCACAAAGGGTCAAACACGACTGGGCAACTGAACAACAACAACTCATAACCTTTAAAAAACGGGAAAATATTGAGGCAAAAAGAGGAGAAAACACACTTAAGCTTAACAGTGCATCCATAAAGCTGCCAAGTATCTAATGATATGCAAAAATTATCTAAGTTTCACAGTTCCTTTTCCTGAATTATACAGAAAGCAGTTGTATAGTGTAACCCTTTCAGAGCCAAAGTACAGACAGTTCTTCAGAAGCTATAGTCTCAAAGGACCACAGATTTATTTTCCCTGAGTAAATGTTTGTTTCCCATTTTCACCTGTTCTTGTACTTAACACCTTCTTACCTTCCTTTCTTTCTATTTGAAGTATAATTGATATACAATATCATATTCATTTCAGGTGTGCCTCAATACAGCTATTTGATACAATTAAAATGATCCTCTTAATAAATCTAATTATCATGAATCACGATACAAAGTTATTACAATATTATTGGCTATGTACCTTATATGGTAGCTTTTCTCCCCATTACATTTATTTTATAGCTGGAAGTTTGTGCCTCATTAATCCCCTTCACATTTTTCACCTGCCTCCCCAATACCCCTTTCCTTTGGCAACTACTGGTTTGTTTCCTATACCTGTGAATCTGTTTCTGTTTTGTTGTATTCGTTTTGTCTTATAAATTTCACACATAAGTGAAATTATACTCTAATTGTCTTTGTATGACTTATTTCACTTAGTATAATGTACTCTAGGTCCATCCATGTTGTTGCAAGTAGCAAAGTTTCTTTCTTTTTATGGGTAAATTATATTCCATTGTGTGTGTGTGTGTGTGTGTGTATGTGTGATGTATAGAGATATACGTATCATACCATATCTTCTTTATCCATTCATCTATTAATGTACTTGCAGGTTGCTTCTGTACCTTGGCTATTGGGAATAATGCTACAATGAACATTGTTGGCATATATATATTTTTCAAATTAGTGTTTCTTTTTTTTTTTTCCCAGATAAATACCTGTGACTGGAAATGCTGAATCATATGGTACTTCTATTTTTAATTTTTTGAGAAAACTTCATAAAGTTATCCATAGTGCCTGCACCAAGTTATGATCCAATCAGCAGTGTACAAGTGTTCCCTTATCTCTACATTCTTGCCAAAATTTAATGTTTCTTATCTTTTTGATAATAGACCTTCTGACATGTGTAAGGGGATATCTCATTGTAGTTTTGATTTACATTTCCCTGATGATTAGTGATATTACTTTGCCGACTAAGGTCCGTCTAGTCAAGGCTATGGTTTTTCCTGTGGTCATGTATGGATGTGAGAGTTGGACTGTGAAGAAGGCTGAGCGCCGAAGAATTGATGCTTTTGAAGTGTGGTGTTGGAGAAGACTCTTGAGAGTCCCTTGGACTGCAAGGAGATCCAACCAGTCCATTCTGAAGGAGATCACCCCTGGGATTTCTTTGGAAGGAATGATGCTAAAGCTGAAACTCCAGTACTTTGGCCACTTCATGCGAAGAGTTGACTCATTGGAAAATACTCTGATGCTGGGAGGGACTGGTGGCAGGAGGTGAAGGGGACGACCGAGGATGAGATGGCTGGATGGCATCACGGACTCGATGGACGTGAGTCTGAGTGAACTCTGGGAGATGGTGATGGACAGGGAGACCTGGTGTGCTGCGATTCATGGGGTCACAAAAAGTCAGACATGACTGAGTGACTGAACTGAACTGAGCATCTTTTCATATTCCTGTTGGCTATCTGTGTGCACTTTTTCAAAAAATATCTATCCATGTTCTCTGCCCATATTTTAACGAGGTGGTTAATTTTTTTATTAAGTTCTTTTATATTTTGGATATTAACTCCTTACTGAAAATATGAAGTACAAATGCCTTATCCCACTGAGTAGGCTGTCTCTGTGTTCTGCTAGTTTTTTCCTTTGCTGTGCATGAAATTTTTAGTTTGAAGAATCCCATTTGTTGTTCATTTGCTTTTATTGCCCTTGCCTGAGAAGGCAAGGACAAAAAATAATGCTGGGACTAATATCAAAGATGATATTGCCTTTATTTTCTAGGACTTTTATGGTTTCAGGTCTTACATTCAAGTCTTTTATGCCTTTTGAATTTATTTTTGTACATGGTGTGAAATAGTGGTTCAGTTTCATTCATTTGCAAGTATTTGTCCAGTTTCCTCAATACTATTTATTGAAGAGATTACCTTTTCTCCATTGTGTATTTTTGCTTCCATTTTTGGAGATTAATTGGCTATAAGTGCATGGATTTATTTCTGGACTCTCTACTATACTCCATTGATGTATATGTCTCTTTTCATGCCAGTATCACACTGCTCTGACTATTATAGCTTGTAGTAAAATCAAGAGTAATAAACATCCAGCTTTATTCTCATCTCTGAAGGTTGTCTTGGCTATTTGGGGTCTTTTGTGGTTTGATACATACTTTAAGATTCTCTTTCTACCTGGGAAAATTTCCTTTGGTATTTTGTATTGAACATATAGATTGATTAGGGTTGTATAGCCATTTTAACAATTTTAATTCTTTTGATCAATGAGTATGGTTTACCTTTCCATTTATTTGTGTCATCTTCCATTCTTTCAATAACATCTTATAGCTTTCAGAGTATAGGTCTTTCACCTCTTTGGTTAAGTTTACTCCTAGGTATTTTATTTTTTTAATGTAAATGAGAATTTTTTAATTTTAATTTTTATTGAAGTATGGTTTATTTACAATGTTGTGTTATAAATAGTTTCTTGTGTGAAGCAAATTTTACACACACACACACACACACATGCACACACACACACACACACACACACACACATATATATATATATATATATATATATATATATATGTATAACCATATTCCTTTCCATTGTGGTTTATTACAGGATATTGAATATAGTGCCCTGTGCTATACAGTATGATCTTGGTTTTCTTAACCAATTTTATGTATAGCAGTTTGTATATGCTAACTCCAACCTCCTAAATTATCCCTTCCCCACCCTACCCCTTTTCTCTTCTGGTAGCCATAAATTTGCCGTCTGTGAGTCTGTTTCTTTTTGTAAATAAATTCATTTGTGTCATATTTTAGATTCCACATATAAATGATTATGGTATTTGTACTTCTCTTCCTGACTTACATCATTTCATATAATAATATCTAGGTTTATGCATGTTGCTACAAATGGCATTTTTATGGCTGAGTAATACTCCATTGTATATGTGTGCCACATCAAATATGACACCATATGCCACAACAAAATTCAAAAACTGAAGATCATGGCATCCGCTTCCATCACTTCATGACAAATAGATGAGGGAAAAAGTGGAAACGGGGGCAGATATTATATTCTTAAGGGTCAAAATCGCTGCAGACAGTAACTGCAGCCACAAAATTAAAAAGATGGATGATCCTTGGAAGATAAGCTGTAATAAACTTAGACAGCATATTAAAAAGCAGAGACATCACTTTGCAGAAAAATATCCATATAGTCGAAGCTATGGTTTTTCCAGTAGATATGTATGCATGTGAGAGTGGGACCAAAATGAAGGCTGAATACTGAAAAATTAATGCTTTTGAACTGGGGTGCTAGAGAAGACTCTTGAGAGCCCCTTGGACTGCAAGGAGATCAATACAGTGGATCCTAAAGAAATCAATCCTGATTTGTTGTTGGAAGAACTGATGCTGAAGCTGAAGCTCCAATACTTTGGCCACCTGATGTGAAGAGCCCACTCATTGAAAAAGACCCTGATGCTGGGAAACACTGAAGGCACAAGGAGAAGGGGATGACAGAGGATGAGATGGCTGGTGGCACCATTGACTCAATGGACATGAGTTTGAGCAAACTCATGGAGATGGTGAAAGACAGGGAAGCCTGGCTTGCTGCAGTCCATGGGGGTTGCAGAGTTGGAAATGACAGCCTCCTCAGACAATCACTTTGCCTTATTGCATTTCTTTTTCTTGGGGATGGTTTTGATCACTCTCTCCTGTACAATGTAATGAATCTCCATCCATTGTTCTTCAGGCATTCTGTCTATTAGAGCTAATCCCTTGAATCTATTTGTCACTTCCACTCTATAATCATAAGGGATCTGATTTAGGTCATACCTGAATGGCCTAGCATTTCTCGTGATGTACTCTGCATATAAGTTAAATAAGCAGGGTGACAATATACAGCCTTGACGTACTCCTTTTCCTATTTGGAACCAGTCTGTTGTTCCATGTCCAGTTCTAACTGTTGCTTCCTGACCTGCATATGGGTTTCTCAAGAGGCAGGTCAGATGGTCTGGTGTTCCCATCTCTTTCAGAATTTTACACAGTTTCTTGTGATCCACACAGTCAAAGGCTTTGGCATAGTCAACAAAGCAGAAATTGATGTTTTGCTGGAACTCTTACTTTTTCATGATCCAGCAGATGTTGGCAATTTGATCTCTGGTTCCTCTGCCTTTTCTAAAACCAGCTTGAACATCTGGAAGTTCATGGTTCATGTACTGCTGAAGCCTGGCTTGGAGAAATTTGAGCATTACTTCACTAGCGTGTGAGATGAGTGCAACTGTGTGGTAGTCTGAGCATTCTTTGGCATTGCCTTTCTTTGGGATTGGAATGAAAACTGACCTTTTCCAGTCCCATGGCCACTGCTGAGTTTTCCAAATTTGCTGGCGTAATGAGTGCAGCACTTTCACAGCATCATCTTTCAAGATTTGAAATAGCTCATCTGGAATTCCATCACCTCTACTAGCTTTGTTCGTAGCAATGCTTTCTAAGGCCCACTTGACTTCACATTCCAGAATGTCTGGCTCTAGGTGAGTGATCACACCATCGTGATTATCTGGGTTGTGAAGCTCTTTTTTGTACAGTTCTTCTGTGTATTCTTGCCACCTCTTGTTAATATCTTCTGCTTCTGTTAGGTCCATACCTATGGCTAAGAGTTGACTCATTGGAAAAGACCTTGATGCTGGGAGGGATTGGGGGCAGGAGGAGAAGCGGACGACAGAGGATGAGATGGTTGGATGGCATCACAGACTCGATGAACGTGAGTTTGAGTGAACTCTGGGAGTTGGTGATGGGCAGGGAGGCCTGGCATGCTGTGATTCATAGGATCGCAAAGAGTCAGACATGACTGAGCGACTGAACTGAACTGAACTGAACTGAATGACCTAGTGGTTTTCCATACTCTCTTCAATTTAAGTCTGAATTTTACAATAAGGACAAAGCCAGTTTTATGTCATTATTCCCAATTTTAATACTTTTAAATTACTTTCTTTCTTTATTGCATGAGGAAGGACTTCCAGTATGACGTTGAAAAGGAATGATGAGGGGGCATTCTTGCCTTCTTCCTGATCTTACTGGGAAACCATCAAGTTTCTCAATATGAAGAGTGATGTTAGGTGCAGGGCTTTTTGTTGTTTGTTTTTTTGTAGCTGTTTATTAAATTGAGGAAGTTCTCTTCTATTCCTATATACTGAGATTATTTTTTATCATGAATGAGCATTGGATTTTGTCAATGGTTTTTCTGCATCTAATGATACGATCATGTGATTTTTATTTTTTAGTCTGTTGATAATATGAGTTGCATTAATTTATTTTAAATATTAAGCCACTCTTAAATACTTGAACAAATCTCACCTACATGTGTTGTATAACTGATTTTTAATGATTTGGGAGGTTTGATATGCTAATGTTCTGTTGATATACTTTGCACCCACGTTCATTAGAGATACTGTTTTTCTTTTCTTAACCTTGTAATATATTTTTCTGGTGTTGAAATTAGGGTAATGAGGCCTACTAGTGGCTCAGTGGTAAAGAATCCACCTGCTATGCAGGAGATACATATTTGATCTCTGGGTTGGGAAGATCCCCTGGAGAAGGAGATGGCAACTCACTCCAATATTCTTGCCTGGTAAACCCCATGGACAAAGGGGTTCAGCAGGCTACAGTCCATGGGGTTGCAAGAATCAGACACTACTCAGGGACTAAACACCACCACCAGTGTTGGCCTCAGAAACTGAGTTAAGAAGCATTTCCTTAACTACAACTACCCTACAACTGAGATTCTACCCTACAACTGAGATTATAAAGAATTGGTATAATCTCTTCCTTTAATGTTTGATAGAGTTCTCCAATGAATCCATCTGGGCATGGTACTTTCTGTTTCAGAAGTTTCTTAATTAGTGACTCGATTTGTTTAGAATATATAGGCCTATTCAGATTTCATTTTTCTTTCTATGAATTTAGCTGGTTTGTCTTTCTAGACATTAGTCTATTTAATCTAAGGTTATCAGATTTGTTTTCCAGGTGGTGCAGTGGTAAGGAGTCTGCCTCCCAGTGCAAGAAACTCCAGAGACTCAGGTTTGATCCCTGAGTCAGGAAGATCTCCTGGAGTAGGAAATGACAACCTGCTCCAGTATTCTTGCCTAGAAAATCCCATGGACAGAGAAGCCTGGTGGGCTACAGTCTGTGGGGCTGCAAAGAACTGGACAAGACTGAGGGAGCACACACACATATCAAATTTGTGGGCTTAGAATTATTTATAGTGTCCCTTTATTATTCTCATAATTTCCATGGAATCTGTCTTCTCTTTCATTTCTGATGTTACTAATTTATGCCACTTCTCTCTTTCTCTTATTTAGCTTGGCTAAATTGATTTTATTAATTGTTTCAAAGAACCAGCTTTTGTTTTGCTTATTTTTTTCAATGGATTTTTTATTTGCAGTTTTACTTATTTCTGTTCTAATATTTGTAAGTTCTTTTCTTTCTCATTTTGGATTTACTCCCCCCCCCCCTTTTTTTCTAGTTTTTTAATCTGGAAATTTACATGATTGATTTTAGATATTCTTTTCTAACATGTATTCAATGGTATACCTGTCCCTCTATTCTCTGCATTTACTATATCCAACACATTTTGGTAAGTTGTGATTTCATTTTCTTCCAAAATATTTTATTTCTCTTGACTTTTCTTCTTTGATGCATGTGTTATTTAGAAATATGTTGTTTACTGTTCAATTCACTGGGGATTTTTAATTTATCTTTCTTATAGCAATTCCTAGATTAGTTCCATTGTGGTCTGAGATCAGACATTGTATAATTTTTACTATTTGAATTTGGTAAGAATTGCTTTTTTAAAATTTAATTTATTTTTTACTAAAGGATAATTGCTTTACAGAATTTTGTTGTTTTCTGTCAAACCTCAACATGAATCAGGTATACATATATCCCCTGCCTTTTGAAACTCCCTCCCATCTCCTGCCCCATCCCACCCCTCTAGGTTGATACAGATCCCCTATTTGTGTTTCCTGAAACATACAGCAAATTCCCATTGGCTATCTATTTTGCACATGGTAATGTAAGATTCCATGTTACTCTTTCCATACATCTCACACTCTCCTATCCTCTGCCCATGTCAATAAGTCCATTTTCTATGTCTCTTTATCCTTTGTTGCCCTGTACATAAATTCTTCAATACCATTTTTCTAGATTCTGTATATATGCATTAGAATATGGTATTTATCTTTCTCTTTCTGACTCACTTCACTCTGTATAAGAGGTTCTAGATTCATCCACCTCATTAGAATGGACTCAAGTGTGTTCCTATTAATGGCTAAGTAATATTGCAGTAAGAATTGCTTTCTAACACAATTTGGGCTATTTTGGTTTATGTTTAGTGTAAACTTAAGATGAATGTGTATTCTGCTATTGTTGGAGAAAGTACTCTAAAAAGAATGTCAATCATACTAAGTTAATTGATAATGATGTTAAGTTCGGTTCAGTTCAATTCAGTCGCTCAGTCGTGTCCGACTCTTTGTGACCCCATGAATCGCAGCACACTAGGCCTCCCTGTGCATCACCATCTCCCGGAGTTCACTCAGACTCACGTCCGTAGAGTCCGTGATGCCATCCAGACATCTCATCCTCGGTCGTCCCCTTCTTCTCCTGCCCCCAATCCCTCCCAGCATCAGAGTCTTTTCCAATGAGTCAACTCTTCGCATGAGGAGGCCCAAGTACTGGAGCTTCAGCTTTAGCATCATTCCTTCCAAAGATCACCAAGGGCTGATCTTCAGAATGGACTGGTTGGATATACTTGCAGTCCAAGGGACTCTCAAGAGTCTTCTCCAACACCACACTTCAAAAGCATCAATTCTTCGGCGCTCAGCCTTCTCCACAGTCCAACTCTCACATCCATACATGACCACTGGAAAAACCATAGCCTTGACTAGATGGACCTTAGTCAGCAAAGTGATGTCTCTGCTTTTGAATATGCTATCTAGGTTGCTCATAACTTTTCTTCCAAGGAGTAAGCGTCTTTTAATTTCATGGCTGCAGTCACCATCTGCAGTGATTCTGGAGCCCCCCAAAATAAAGTCTGACACTGTTTCCACTGTTTCCCCATCTATTTCCCATGAATTGATGGGACCAGATGCTATGATCTTCATTTTCTGAATGTTGAACTTTAAGCCACCTTTTTCGCTCTCCTCTTTCACTTTCATCAAGAGGCTTTTTAGTTCCTCTTCATTTTCTGCCATAAGGGTGGTGTCATCTGCATATCTGAGGTTATTGATATTTCTCCTGGCAATTTTGATTCCACCTTGTGTTTCTTCCAGTCCAGCGTTTCTCATGATGTACTCTGCATAGAAGTTAAATAAGCAGGGTGACAATATACAGCCTTGACGTACTCCTGTTCCTATTTGGAACCAGTCTGTTGTTCCATGGCCAGTTCTAACTGTTGCTTCCTGACCTGCATACAGATTTCTCAAGAGGCAGGTTAGGTGGTCTGGTATTCCCATCTCTTTCAGAATTTTCCACAGTTTCTTGTGATCCACACAGTCAAAGGCTTTGGCATAGTCAATAAAGCAGAAATAGATGTTTTTCTGGAACTCTCTTGCTTTTTCCATGATCCAGCAGATGTTGGCAATTTGATCTCTGGTTCCTCTGCCTTTTCTAAAACCAGCTTGACCATCTGTAAGGTCACGGTTCACATATTGCTGAAGCCTGGCTTGGAGAATTTTGAGCATTACTTTACCAGCAGGTGAGATTAGTACAATTGTGCAGTAGCTGGAGCATTCTTTTCCATTGCCTTTCTTTGGAATTGGAATGAAAACTGACCTTTTCCAGTCATGTGGCCACTGCTGAGATTTTCAAATTTGCTGGCATGTTGAGTGCAGCACTTTCACAGCATCATCTTTCAGGATTTGAAACAGCTCAACTGGAATTGCATCACCTCCACTAGCTTTGTTTGTAGTGATGCTTTCTAAGGCCCACTTGACTTCACATTCCAGGATGTCTGGCTCTAGATTAGTGATCACATCATCATGATTATCTGGGTCATGAATATCTTTTTTTGTACAGTTCTTCTGTGTATTCTTGCCACCTCTTCTTAATATCTTCTGCTTCTGTTAGGTCCATACCATTTCTGTCCTTTATGGAGCCTATCTTTGCATGAAATATTCCCTTGTTATCTCTAATTTTCTTAAAGAGCTCTCTAGTCTTTCCCATTCTGTTGTTTTCCTCTATTTCTTTTCATTGATTGCTGAAGAAATCTTTCTTATCTCTTCTTGCTATTCTTTGGAACTCTGCATTTAGATGCTTATATCTTTCCTTTTCTCCTTTGCTTTTCACTTCTCTTCTTTTCACAGCTATTTGAAAGGCCTCCCCAGACAGCCATTTGGCTTTTTTGCATTTCTTTTCCATGGGGATGATCTTGATCCCATCTCCTGTACAATGTCACGAACCTCATTCCGTAGTTCATCAGGCACTCTGTCTATCAGATCTAGGCCCTTAAATCTATTTCTCACTTCCACTGTATAATCATAAGGGATTTGATTTAGGTCATACCTGAATGGTCTAGTGGTTTTCCCTATTTTCTTCAATTTCAGTCTGAATTTGGTAATAAGGAGTTCATGATCTGAGCCACAGTCAGCTCATGGTCTTGTTTTTGTTGACTGTATAGAACTTCTCTATCTTTGACTGCAAAGAATATAATCAATCTGATTTTGGTGTTGACCATCTGGTGATGTCCATGTTGTTGGAAAAGGGTGTTTCTTATGACCAGTGCATTTTCTTGGCAAAACCCTATTAGTCTTTGCCCTGCTTCATTCCGCATTTCAAGGCCAAATTTGCCTGTTACTCCAGGTGTTTCTTGACTTCCTACTTTTGCATTACAGTCCCCCATAGTGAAAAGGACATCTTTTTTGGGTGTTAGTTCTAAAAGATCTTGTAGGTCTTCATAAAACCATTCAACTTCAGTTTCTTCAGCATTACTGGTTGGGGCATAGACTTGGATAACTGTGATATTGAATGGTTTGCCTTGGAGACGAACAGAGATCATTCTGTCGTTTTTGAGATTGCATCCAAGTACTGCATTTCAGACTCTTTTGTGGACCATGATGGCTACTCCATTTCTTCTGAAGGATTCCTTCCCGCAGTAGTAGATATAATGGTCATCTGAGTTAAATTCACCCATTCCAGTCCAGTTTAGTTTGCTGATTCCTAGAATGTCGACGTTCACTTTTGCCATCTCTTGTTTGACCACTTCCAAGTTGCCTTGATTCATGAACCTGACATTCCAGGTTCCTATGCAATATTGTTTTTACAACATCAGATTTTGCTTCTATCACCAGTCACATCCACAACTGGGTATTGTTTTTGCTTTGGCTCCATCCCTTCATTCGTTCTGGGGTTATTTCTCCACTGATCTCCAGTAACATATTGGGCACCTACTGACCTGGGGAGTTCCTCTTTCAGTATCTTATCATTTTGCTTTTTCATACTGTTCATGGGGTTCTCAAGGCAAGAATACTAAAGTGGCTTGCCATTCCCTTCTCCAGTGGACCACATTCTTTCAGATCTGTCCACCATGACCCACCTGTCTTTGGTTGCCCCGCAGGCATGGCTTGGTTTCATTGAGTTAGACAAGGGTGTGGTCCTAGTGTGATTAGATTGACTAGTTTTCTGTGAGTATGGTTTCAGTGTGTCTGCCCTCTGATGCCCTCTTACAACACCTACCATCTTACTTGGGTTTCTCTTACCTTGGGCGTGGGGTATCTCTTCACGGCTGCTCCAGCAAACCACAGCCACTGCTCCTTACCTTGGAGGAGGAGTATCTCCTTACCACCGCCCTTTCTGACCTTCAATGTGGGATAGCTCCTCTAGGCCCTCCTGTGCCTGCTCAGCCACTGCTCCTCGGGTTGCTCCTCTCGGCCGCTGGCCGTGGCCTTGGGCTCAGGGTGGCTCCTCAGGGTCATCGCCCCTGGCCTCGGGTTCGAGGTGGCTTCTCCCAGCCGCCCCTGACCTCAGATGTGGGGTGTCTCCTCCTGGCCGCTACTGGCCTCGGACGCTGGGTAGCTCCTCCCGGCTGCCGCCCCTGACCTCGGACGTGGGGTGGCTCCACCCGGCCGTTTCTGCGCCATC
This sequence comes from Ovis canadensis, assembly GCF_042477335.2. Lineage (NCBI taxonomy): Eukaryota > Metazoa > Chordata > Mammalia > Artiodactyla > Bovidae > Ovis > Ovis canadensis. Next base: position 16,223,121 of record NC_091253.1, read on the forward strand.
ACAGTTGGCACTCTGGGCTGCTGTCCCTGACTTCAGACATGGGTTAGCTCTCGGCCACGCTTAGTGTGCCAGCCTACCGCCGCCGCCTGCACTTAGTGCACCAGCCCCTGCTGAGTTTGTCCGTTTTGGATAGAAGAGTGTTGGAGACTCCAACTATAATAGTGGATTCATCTATTTCTCTTTGTCATCGTCATTCTTTTAAAAAATACATTTAATGGGAGGCTAGTTACTTTACAATATTGTGATTTATTTTTTTTGCCATACATTGACATGGATCAGCCACAGGTGTACATGTGTCCCCCCATTCTGACCCCCCTTCCCACCCCCCTTCCCACCCCATCCCTCTGGGCTGTCCCAGAGCCCTGGCTTTGAGTGCTGTGCTTCATGCATCTAACTTGCACTGCTCTTCATGTTTTTGCTAGTTGATGCATGTTTTTTGTATGCATCGAACTTGCGTGTCTTGTCAGTTTTTGCTTCAGGCATTTTGAAACTATTCTGTTAGTCATATATTGGGTTGGATTGGCCAAGAACTTTAAGTTTTTCATAGGATCATGAAGTGAAAGTGAAAGTTGCTCAGTCGTGTCTGACTCTGCAACCCCATGGATATACAGTCCATGGAATTCTCCAGGCCAGAATACTGGAGTAGGTAGCCTTTCCCTTCTCCAGGGGATCTTCCCAACCCAGGGACGGAACCCATGTCTCCCACATTGCAGGCGGATTCTTTACTAGCTGAGACACAAGGGAAGTTCAGGAATACTGGATTGGGTAGCCTATCCTTTCTCCAGTGAATTTTCCCAACCAGGAATTGAACCGGGGTCTCCTGCTGGATTCTTTACCAACTGAGGTAACAGGGAAGTCCATAGGATCATATGGAAACATCCAAACTATATATAAAAAATTATATCTAATGATATCTTCTTGGAGAAGTCACCCTTTTATCATTTTTATTGCCCTTCTTTATCCCTGATATCTTTTCTTATTTTGAAGCTTGTTTTGTTGGAAATTAATATGGCTACTCCTGTTTTCCTTTCATGAGTGTTAGCATAATATGTTTTCTCCATCCATTTAGTTTCAATCTATATCTGTTTTTTATATTTAGATGGGTTTCTTGTAAGCAACGCATGATGAGTATTTTTGATCCACTCTGACAATCTCTTTTTAATTTGTGCATTTAGACCTTTAACATTCAAAGTGATTATTGATATAGTTGGATTAATGTGTACCATATTTGTTACTGTTTTGCATTTATTGCTTGTTCTTTATTGTTATTTTTGTCTTCCACTAGTTTTCTGCCTTTTATGGTTTTAGTTGAGCACTGTTTATAATTCCATGTTCTCTCCTTTCTTAGCACATGTTTCATTTTTTAAAGTAATTGCTCTAGAAATTGCAGAATACATTTATAAGCAATCTAAGTCTACTTTTAATTAACTATCATGGGTAGTGTGAATATCTTACAGCTACAAAATACTGCTAATATCTTTCATCTCTTGCATCATTGTTGTCATTCATTTCACTTATATATAAGCACGTATAAACATATATATGTATATACATATATTAATATATACACATACGCATACACAATAAAGGTTACTACTATTAATATTTTGAAGAATTTTGTTAATTTTAATTTTATCATTTTGGAAAAAAAATGTTAGCTTAATTAAGAATAAGAAAAATACAAGTTTTGTTTTACCTTATTTTTTCTTCTTCAATTCTCTTTCTTTATGTTTATTATTCTCCTTCTCTCCAAAGAACTGTTAACATTTCTTGCAAGGCAAGTCTACTGGCAAAAAAGTTCCTCAATTTTTGTTTGACTGATAGTCTTTATTTCTCCACTAGTTCTGAAGGATAATTTCACAGGTTACAGAATTCCAGATTGATGGGGTATTTTTTCTCTCAATACTTTAAGTATTTCACTCTTTCTTCTTGCTTTCATGGTTTTTGAGAAGATGTTATTTTTATTTTGTTTCTCTTTAGGCAAGGCATTTATCCAATCTCTGGCTTCTTTCAGGATTTTTTCTTTATTTTTGATTTTCTGTAGTTTGAAGGTGAGGTGCATAAGTGTCTGTTTTTGTATTTATCTTGCTTGGTGTTCTGGGTTTCCTTCCTAAGTCTGAGTTTGTTGTCTAACATGAACTTGGGGAAAATTCTTAATCATCATTGCTTCAAATATTTCCTCTTTCACCTTTCACTTTGATTTCTTCTGGCATTTATATTACATGCAAGTTACCCCACCACCCATGGATATTCTGTTCAGTTTTTTTCAATCTGTTCTGTTTGCTTTTTGGTTTACAAGGATTCTGGCTTTATGTTGTATAGCTCAGATAAGCTTTCCTTATTTGTGTCTGGTCTAATTAGTTCATCAAAGGCATTTTTCATTTCTGTTACAGTGTTTTCTTTTTTTTTTTTAATCTCCAGCATTAGTTCCTAGGATTTTCATCTCTCCGCTTACATGGACCATCTGTTCTCACATGCTGTCTACTTTATCCATAATTCATATTTGTTTTAAATTCCTGGGCTGATAATTCCAAAAGCCCTACCATATCTGCTTCTAATGCTTACATTGTCTTTTTATTTTTATTATTTTTTAAAATTACAGTGTATTCCCAAAAAACCAGAATTTTGTCTTTTTAAAAATTCTTTTTTGGGGGATGCCTTGTAGTTTTTTCTGTGATAGCCAGAAATGTTATACCGGATCAAAGAAGCTGCTGTAAATAGGCCCTTAGTGGGGTAGTTCTGAGATGTAGGGGAGTTGAAGTGTTATTTACTCCTATGTTACAGCTCTGGCCTTTTATCTAGTCTCTGCCTGTGGTTTGTAAATGTCACAAGTGTTTCTCAGTTTTCTCTCCCCTCTTCAGTGGGAGAAGATGCCTAGAGTTGGCTAAAGTTGGGTATTTCCTTCCTAGGTAAGCTAGGATAATACCCCAGGAGACTAGACTCTGGTTAATTAGTTTCCCCAAGCGCAGACTTTGTTAAAAACAAAGTGCTCTGGGTACTTCAAAATAGTTTATTTTCCCCCTCCTCCTAAAAGAAATATGAGGGAATATTTCTCTGATATTTACTGTGGAAATCTGGGTGGGCTCCTAGAAGTAAATCTCACCAATTTGTGGCTACCCACCCACCCCTTTCCCTTTACTGGGATACCCTGGAGTTGTCCACACTCATGCTTCAGTGATTTATCAATTAAAATTCCATTTTTCTGCCCCAACAGTGGTTTTCACAGCAGTTTCTGCTCATAAGTCTCTGCCTTGGTAAACTATGACTTTCTGTATTTGCTGGTCTGCCTTTCCAATCTTGGGAGCAATGGTTTGCCTTGTGTCCAGCCTCTGTCTTATGAATACAAGAGGATCTGCTGGTCTTTCAATCTGTTTGGCTTTTCACTTGTGATTAGAATGAAGTTGCAACTTCTGAGCTCCTTATATGTAGAACCAGATTGTTTTTTTTTTTTGCTTATTTTTTAAATTGGTGCCTTAACTTTCTTGAGTTTCCCAGCCTTAAAGGAAAGTTTTAGATAAAAAATCTGTAAACTCTCCTTAGGCAACCAGTTAGAAAAAATATTTTCTATGCATTCACTGCCAAACTACTTGAATAAGCCAACTACATTCACTTCTTCATTTTCCATCATTCAGTACAATCTACTATGCCACCACTTTGTGAAGACAGCATTTGTTAGTATCAGCAATAACCTACTAACTGCCAAATCAGTGGTGTACTTTCAGCATGATCTTATTTAACCTTTCCAAATCATGAGGTAATGCTGCCCCTCTCTTCTTGAAATTCTACTCTCTTCCATTTAGTGACACATTGCTTCTAATTCACATTTTTTTCCTGGTTTTCATATTCAAGATATCAACTTTCCACTAGTCCTTCACCTGAAAGCCCCACAACACTTAAAACTCAACATAATCCCCAAATGACTGTATGGTGACCTGCTCCCATTCTTACTCCCCAACTTATACCTGGCTCTCCTTTATTCCTCCTACATTTAATGATGGAGATTGTCAGCCTCTGCCTGTTTCTTTGCCTTTACCAGGCTTCTTTTGTTAGAATTGGGTCTACTGTCTCCCAGGTGCAGATTTTGCCACATGCCCCTTTGTAAACTAGTTCTAATTAAGGCAAGGAAACTATCAATAGTCTCAGAGACATATTCAGGAAGAGTTATACTCTCAAATCTGGGACTTAGTGGTGCAATCATCCTTTTACCTAGGATTTTTTCTACTAAACCCTTTGGGTTACCTCATCCATAGAAGTGAGTGCTTATTTTTGTCCTTCCTAGGCTTTTCCAATCTCTTTTCCCAAAGCTTCTCCCACTCTATACTTCCATTCTCATTTCATTCTCCATGGAAACTTTCTAAATCATAAATTCTGCCACATTATTTTTTTCTTTAAATTCTTTTTTCAAGCATTTTATTCTTTTTGTTGCAATGGTGAATGGAATTGTTTCCTTAATTTCTTTTTCTACTTTCTCATTATTCGTGTATAGGAATGCAAGGGATTTCTGTGTGTTGATTTTATATCCTGCAACTTTACTATATTCATTGATTCGCTCTAGTAATTTTCTGGTGGAGTCTTTAGGGTTTTCCATGTAGAGGATCATGTCATCTGCAAACAGTGAGAGTTTTACTTCTTCTTTTCCAATTTGGATTCCTTTTATTTCTTTTTCTGCTCTAATTTCTGTGGCCAAAACTTCCAGAACTATGTTGAATAGTAGCGGTGAAAGTGGACACCCTTGTCTTGTTCCTGATTTTAGGGGAAATGCTTTCAACTTTTCACCATTGAGGATAATGTTTGCTGTGGGTTTGTCATATATAGCTTTTATTATGTTGAGGTATGTTCCTTCTATTCCTGCTTTCTGGAGAGTTTTTATCATAAATGGATAAAATACTTAGGAATATATCTACCTAAAGAAACTAAAGACCTATATATAGAAAACTATAAAACACTGATGAAAGAAATCAAAGAGGACACTAATAGATGGAGAAATATACCATGTTCATGGATCGAAAGAATCAATATGGTGAAAATGAGTATACTACCCAAAACAATTTACAAATTCAATGCAATCCCTATCAAGCCACCAGCCACATTTTTCACAGAACTAGAACAAATAATTTCAAGATTTGTATGGAAATACAAAAAACCTCGAATAGCCAAAGCAATCTTGAGAAAGAAGAATGGAACTGGAGGAATCAACTTGCCTGACTTCAGGCTCTACTACAAAGCCACAGTCATCAAGACAGTATGGTACTGGCACAAAGACAGACATATAGATCAATGGAACAAAATAGAAAGCCCAGAGATAAATCCACACACATATGGACACCTTATCTTTGACAAAGGAGGCAAGAATATACAATGGAGTAAAGACAATCTCTTTAACAAGTGGTGCTGGGAAAACTGGTCAACCACTTGTAAAAGAATGAAACTAGATCACTTCCTAACACCACACACAAAAATAAACTCAAAATGGATTAAAGATCTAAATGTAAGATCAGAAACTATAAAACTCCTAGAGGAGAACATAGGCAAAACACTCTCAGACATAAATCACAGCAGGATCCTCTATGATCCATCTCCCAGAATTCTGGAAATAAAAGCAAAAATAAACAAATGGGATCTAATTAAAATTAAAAGCTTCTGCACAAAAATATACAAGCAACTTATGCAGCTCAAGTCCAGAAAAAATAAACGACCCAATCAAAAAATGGGCCAAAGAACTAAATAGACATTTCTCCAAAGAAGACATATGGATGGCTAACAAACACATGAAAAGATGCTCAACATCACTCATTATTAGAGAAATGCAAATCAAAACCACAATGAGGTACCACTTCACACCAGTCAGAATGGCTGCGATCCAAAAATCTGCAAGCAATAAATGCTGGAGAGGGTGCGGAGAAAAGGGAACCCTCCTACACTGTTGGTGGGAATGCAAACTAGTACAGCCACTATGGAGAACAGTGTGGAGATTCCTTAAAAAATTGCAAATAGAACTACCTTATGACCCAGCAATCCCCCTGCTGGGCATACACACCGAGGAAACCAGAATTGAAAGAGACACATGTACCCCAATGTTCATTGCAGCACTGTTTATACTAGCCAGGACATGGAAACAACCTAGATGTCCATCAGCAGATGAATGGATAAGAAAGCTGTGGTACATATACACAATGGAGTATTACTCAGCCGTAAAAAAGAATTCATTTGAATCAGTTCTGATGAGATGGATGAAACTGGAGCCGATTATACAGAGTGAAGTAAGCGAGAAAGAAAAACACCAATACAGTATACTAACACATATATATGGAATTTAGGAAGATGGCAATGACGACCCTGTATGCAAGACAGGAAAAAAGACACAGCTGTGTATAATGGACTTTTGGACTCAGAGGGAGAGGGAGAGGGAGAGGGTGGGATGATTTGGGAGAATGGCATTCTAACGTGTATACTATCATATAAGAATTAAATCGCCAGTCTATGTCTGACGCAGGATGCAGCATGCTTGGGGCTGGTGCATGGGGATGACCCAGAGAGATGTTATGGGGAGGGAGTTGGGAGGGGGGTTCATGTTTGGGAACACATGTCAGAATTAAAGATTTTAAAATTTAAAAAATAAAAAACTTAAAATAAAAAAAAAATTCTTTTTCCACATAGGTTATTATAGAATATTGAATGCAGTTCCTTGTGCTATACAGGAGGTCATTGCTGGTTATCTATTTTAAATAAAGCATTATTCATCGTTTGAAAACCTTATATAATTCCCTTTAGCTTGTTATCATGTATGATTAAGAAGCTTAACATTTTTAACAGTTATGTTTATTTTATTTATAAAATTTCTTTTATTTGTTTATTTTTGGCTTTTCTGGGTCTTCCTTGCTGCCCATGGACTTTCTCTGGTTGTGGGAAGTGGAAGCTATTCTCTAGTACTGGTGGGTGGGCTCCTTATTGCAGTGGCTTCTGTTATTGAAGAGCACAGGCTCTAGGCATGTGGGCTTCAGTAGTTGCAACTTGCAGGCTCCAGAGCACAGGCTCTGTAGTTGTGACACATGGCTTTAGTTTCTCCACATCATGTAGAATCTTCCCAGACCAGGGATCACGCCTGTGTTCTTGCATTGGCAGGCAGATTCTTTACCACTGGACCATTGGGGAAACCTTATCTTAACATTATAATAGCCATGTGTCTAAGCACTAGTGTCATTCCCTAGACCAACTCCCCAGATGCCTAATACACAGTTTTTGCTTTCCATATTTTATTGGTGTGGGTGCTGGTAATGCCAATAGTAGGCATTTCTGGGTAAACAATGTAATTAAAAAGCTATTGTTTCCCAGTCAAAATTTCTGATACAGTAGATAGAGTTGGTGCATGCTCAACACTTCAATAACAGTTAAATTTGAAGCTATAGCAATTTATAATCAGCCTTAAGAACACGCTCTCATTTAGGATCTTGGCGATCATATGATGGCACATGTCCTGGTAAATAGACATTGGCTTGGGATGTCATCAGTTCAATGGCAAGGAAGTTTAGATTGATGTGTAAGCACTGATATTCAACTATATATAATGAAAGCATTTATATAATATATAGTATCTCCATGTTTAACCAGAGTTGGCATCAGGAGGTCAGAGAACCAGGACGAATCTGGGTCAGCCAGTGAAGATAATATTACCCTAGCTATACAGAGTAGAGAAGACATGGATCATGGGAAAGAGGTATAACTCACCAATGAAAGGCTGGATGTGATCCACGTGTTAAAAATAGGAAGCAGAGTGCAGACCTAACTAGTTGGGAAAGGCACTGTTACGACAGTATATGAGCAGGATATACGGAGGCTCTGTGGGCTAGGGCCTCTGATTCAGCTTAACCTTTGCAAACCATTGTATCCATTGGGACAGGGAAGAAATCCGACAAGAACTTCTCCCATCAGCTTTGTAGGAGATTAATGGCTAGAACCTAATACATAAAAATGGGCTCGTTCTAGACACTACTTTTTCCTTGAAAGAATCCCAGCTTCTTGAAAAATAGTCAAATCTCTCCTAGTTTGTGAAATACAGTTCATAACGCTAAGGTTTTCACAGAAGAAGCCTGCAGTTCAAGGTGAATCCAATCATGTGCTAATGAAGTTCTAAATACTATGGTATTGATGCAAACACTTCTATGAATTTAAAGCGTGCTCTTTATAAATCAAATTTGCAAGAGTATATTTCTCTCAGGGCTTCCCAGGTGGCACTAGTGGTAAAGAACCCACCTGTCAATGCAGGAGATGGTAAGAGATGCAGGTTTGATCCCTGGGTTGTAAGATCCCCTGGAGGTGGGCATGGCAACCCACTCCAGTATTCTTGCCTGGGGAATCCCCTGGACAGAGGAGCCTGGCTACAGTCCATGGAGTTGCAAAGAGTCAGGCATGACTGAAGCGACTTGAAGTGAAAGTGAAAGTCACTTAGTTGTGTCTGACTCTTTGCAACCCCCATGGACTATACAGTCCATGGAATTCTCCAGGCCAGAATACTGGAGTGGGTAGCCTTTCACTTCTCCATTGGATCTTCCTGACCCAACTTAACACACAGTTAGTAACTTTATATTTCTCTTAAAACTGTAAAACTATGTCTTGGGAAGTTTCATTTTACAATAATTTCTTGCTATGTGCTTTTCAATGCCAAGAATAAAGTATTAAGAGTGATCTAATCTAAATAAACATGGTGAGTATTCTAGAAGAGTTAACCCAAGGGTGGCTTGAGGCAAAAGGGAAACTATTTAATTGAGAGAAATTTTATTGCACCTCTTACAAAACACTATATGTGTTATCCTTTCCAGAGACTGTTGTCAAATCTCCTTAGTATGGCTAAGAACAGGAACTTTATCTCGTTAACACCCACTAGTGGTTCCTTACTTACAATAGCATATTCAAACTTCTTGAGGATACTCAAGTGCTGAACACAGCAGGTTAAAACATATTTACTATGTTTAAAATAACATCACATAGATAAGTGAATAATGTGTTTATGACCTCCAAATACAACATAGACAAATGTTTCTTCAAGAATAGACTTTTGTATTTCAAGGTTATGGGCAGCTGGAAATGGTTATCTAAATATTTGCCATACATGTATTTATGGCCATTAAATCCACAGATTTTTAAAACTCTTAGACTGATGAATACATATAGAATACACATATTTATCATGGCAAGATAACTGTTTAATGAGAAATGTAATTTTCTCTAGATAAAAAATTTAACCCATGATATACTACACATCCAGCATAAAAGAAAAGCACTCCTAAAGGCTAATTAAGTTACAAATTAATAAAAGAGTTTGACAATACAGAATACTATATCCAACATTTTCCAGATTTCCTCTCTATTACCTGAAGACTTAGAGTCCTGTTGCATAAGTGAAAGAGTGGTTCAAAGCTTAAAAAAAAAACATTTCTGTGGAAAGAATTGCTTCAGACCTTATAGCAGGCTTTACAAAGGTAATATTAAATATTTTATATCAACTAAAATAAAGCCCACATGTATTTTAACAGGCCAGGGTTTAAAAAATTAATTTGATGATTATAATGTATGTCAATTCATTCATTAATTAATGCTTATGAACATCAAAATACTAAAAATTACTGAAAATAAGATAACATGAAGACTTTTTCGTAAAGTCCAGTTTTAATAAACCTTATAGCTATTTGTATACAATGATTACATTGTTTACAGTGTAATATAATGATTACATATATACAATGATTACAACTAACTTTTTATTAATAGTATCTAAAGTATACAAAGTACTTCCATATATATTCTTTCATTTATATCTATATTCAAATTTGTAATTGGAATAAAAGCTTAGTTCAGTGCAATCTTTTCTGTTCTGACTTTAGAAGATATCCTAAGGGAAGGACTTGTGCACACTATTAGTTTCATTTCAGCATTACTTTTTAAAGAAATATAAAAAAAGAGAAAGATATAAATAATCAGAGGGAAACTGAACAAGTATGGATTATGTGGCCATGAGTTCTTCATTACATCATTCTATGTCATTCTGTCAAATGCAGGCAACCAAAGACATGGCCAAATACAATACACTTTGATATTCAACCTACCTTGAAATCACTTAAGAATTGATGAAGGTAAGGACAAAGGATATGCACATATTTAATGCGATAAAGGACAGAAATGTTATGGACCTAACAGAAGCAGAAGATATTAAGAAGAGGTGGCAAGAATTCACAGAAGAGGTGTACAAAAAAGAGCTTCACAACCCAGATAATCACGATGGTGTGATCACTCACCTAGAGCCAGACATCCTGGAATGTGAAGTCAAGTGGGCCTTAAAAAACATCACTGTGAACAAAGCTAGTGGAGGTGATGGAATTCCAATAAAGCTATTTCAAATCCTGAAAGATGATGCTATGAAAGTGCTGCAGTCAATATGCCAGCAAATTTGGAAAACTCAGCAGTAGCCACAGGATTGGAAAAGGTCAGCTTTCATTCCAATCCCAAAGAAAGGCAATGTCAAAGAATGCTCAAACTACCTCACAATTGCACTCATCTCACACGCTAGTAAAGTAATTCTCAAAATTCTCCAAGCCAAGCTTCAGCAATATGTGAACTGTGAACTTCCAGATGTTCAAGCTGGTTTTAGAAAAGGCAGAGGAACCAGAGATTAAATTGCAAACATCTGCTGGATCATGGAGAAAGCAAGAGTTCCAGAAAAACATCTATTTCTGCTTTGTTGACTATGCCAAAGCCTTTGACTGTGTGGATCACAATCAACTGTGGAAAATTCTGAAAGAGATGGGAATACCAGACCACCTAACCTGCCTCTTGAGAAATCTGTATGCAGGTCAGGAAGCAACAGTTAGAACTGGACATGGAACAACAGACTGGTTCCAAATAGGAAAAGGAGTCATCAAGGCTGTATATTGTCACCTTGCTTATTTAACTTCTATGCAGAGTACATCATGAGAAACACTGGACTGGAAGAAGCACAAGCTGGAATCAAGATTGCCGGGAGAAATATCAATAACCTTAGATATGCAGATGACACCACCCTTATGGCAGAAAATACTTCCCTGGTGGTTCAGAGGTTAAAGCATCTGCCTGCAATGCGGGAGACCTGGGTTCGATCCCTGGGTCGGAAAGATTCCCCTGGAGAAGGAAATGGCAACCCACTCCAGTATTCTTGCCTGGAGAATCCCACGGACAGTCCACGGGGTCGCAAAGAGTCGAACGCGTCTGAGCGACTTCACTTCACTTATGGCAGAAAGTGAAGAGGAACTAAAAAGTCTCTTGATAAAATGAAAGTGGAGAGTGAAAAAGTTGGCTTAAAGCTCAACATTTAGAAAATTAATATCATGGCATCTGGTCCCATCACTTCATGGGAAATAGATGGGGAAACAGTGGAGACAGTGTCAGGCTTTATTTTTCTGGACTCCAAAATCACTGCAGATGGTGATTGCAGCCATGAAATTAAAAGATGCTTACTCCTTGGAAGAAAAGTTCTGACCAACCTAGATAGCATACTGAAAAGCAGAGACATTACTTTGCCAACAAAAGTCCATCTAGTCAAGGCTACGGTTTTTAATGTGGTCATGTATGGATGTGAGAGTTGGACTGTGAAGAAAGCTGAGTGCCAAAGAATTGATACTTTTGAAGTGTGGTGTTGGAGAAGACTCTTGAGAGTCCCTTGGAGTGCAAGGAGATCCAACCAGTCCATTCTGAAGATCAACCCTGGGATTTCTTTGGAAGGAATGATGCTGAAGCTGAAACTTCAGTACTTTGGCCACCTCATGTGAACAGTTGACTCATTGGAAAAGACTCTGATGCTGGGAGGGATTGGGGGCAGGAGGAGAAGGGGATGATAGAGGATGAGATGGTTGGATGGCATCACTGACTCAATGGACATAAGTCTGCGTGAACTCCGGGAGTTGGTGATGGACAGGGAGGCCTGGCATGCTGCGATTCATGCGGTCGCAAAGAGTCAGACATGACTGAGCGACTGAACTGAACTGAACTGAATGGATCATAGTGCTAAAAGTTTAATATTATTTTGGAATAATAAATGAAATAAATCTACAGGTGAAAATAACAAAAAGTTGTTATAATATAGAATGATAACCTGGATATCTTGCCTCTTTAGGCCCGGCAGTTGCATTAATCTGGTAGATCTCCAATAGTTCACTCCCATCACACATTTTAGATAATCTCAGCACTTCTTTTTCCAGACTTTAGATAAGCAGTTCTGTTCGGTTCAGTTGCTCAGTCGTGTCTGACTCTTTGCGACCCCATGAACTGCAGCACGCCAGGCCTCCTTGTCCATCACCAATTCCTGAAGTTCACTCAAATTCATGTCCATTGAGTCGGTGATGTCATCCAGCCATCTCATCCTCTGTCATCCCCTTCTCCTCCTGCCTCCAATCTCTCCCAGCATCAGTCTTTTCCAATGAGTCAACTCTTCGCATGAGGTGGCCAAAGTACTGGAGTTTCAGATAAGCAGTAGAAATGTACAATCTGCTAAGATGAAAATATACACAGATTCATACACATATCTGCTGTTTAGTGTTTATACCGCAGAACAATTAAAATATGTAATTACTGATGAGAAGGGATAACACAGTACTATCTTCTGCATAGCTACTGGTAACTTTGAAGGAAATAAGAATCAGTTAATAAAAATGCAAATTGTAGCCATAGATGTAATCAGCCAGCCTTTCCTCCATGGCCTGTAAATTCTCCAGCAAGGTGTTCTTGTGGATGGAGAGATGGAAAAATAACTGTTTTTGGTATTCTTAAATAGGCAAACAAGTGCTTTTGTTCCGTATTTCTTCAAAACATTAAAACATATATCACATTTATCTTATTAAGAGTAAAATTCCTTTTCCCTGTATTATTTCTCATGGAGTGAGTATATAGAGAAAACATTTGTTGGCCAGGATACTATCTATAACATATTATGCTTATCTTTTTAAAAGCTAATTTTCTAGACTGAAAATATGGTTTGGGGGGAGAAAAATTTTTCCAGGCTGAAAGTATAGCTTCGTGGTGGGGTGGGGAGAAGGTGGTGTGTGATCACATGTGGGGAGACTGCATCATTTGGGAAGGTGAAATAAATTGCCATTGAAAAATATGAAAATAGTTTATTTGTATAAATGTATGTTAATTTCTTAATATGAACACCAACCTGTACAAAATACTGTATTAAAACCCTAGATCCAAAGTTTCCCATTCTAAACACTTTATTGCCAAAGAAACACCTTCAGAGAGGATCAATATCTGTGAATAATGAATCCTCAAAAAAGGCTTTAATTTTCAAATATTTCTGCTTTTTAATTTGAATTAGAATTGTTTTCATGTCCCTATGTGTATATGCAATCATTTACATACAAGCAATTTTTAAAAAAGGGCTTCCCTGGTAGCTCAGCTGGTAAACAATCTACCTGCAATGCAGGAAACCCTGGTGCAATTCCTGGGTGGGGAAGATCCCTTGGAGAAGGGACAGGTCACCCACTCCAATATTCTTGAGCTTCCCTGATGTCTCAGATGGTAAAGAACCTGTATGCAATGTGGGAGACCTGTGTTTGGTCCCTGGGTTGGGAAGATCCCCTTGGGGAGGGTATGGCAACCCACTTCAGTATTCTTGCCTGGAGAATTCCCATGGACAGAGGAGGCTGGTGGGCTACAGTCCATGGGGTTGCAAAGAGTTGGACATGACTGAGTGACTAAGCACAACACATTGTTAAAAATAAAGTAAATTTCCTCAGTGTCACAGATTTGAAGAGACTACCCACAATCACTGAGATGTAGTCAGTCATATCCAAAGTTTGTGCTATTAATATATTTCTTGTAACAGAAAACTAAATCAACCAGTTTTTCACTCAGGGGGACTGTGAAAGGGGATGAGATAACAGTGTAAATTGTAGATTTTATATTGGACATAAATTGAGCAAAAAAAAATTTCCATCAAGCTAAGCTTCAGCAATATGTGAACTGATAACTTCCAGATGTACAAGCTAGATTGAGAAAAGGCAGAGAAACCAGAGATCAAATTGCCAACATCTGCTGGATCATAGAAAAAGCAAGGGGATTCCAAAAAAGAAAGAAAAAAAAAAAAACCCTGCTTTATTGACTACCTTAAAGCCTTTTAATGTGTGGATTACAACAAACTGGAAAATTCTTAAAGAGATGGGAATACCAGACACCCTTACCTGTATACAGGTTTCCTGAGAAGCCTGTGTGCAGGTCAAGAAGCAACAGTTAAACCAGACAATGGACTGGTTTAAAACTGGGAAAGGAATATATCAAGGCTGTATATTGTCACCCTGCTTATTTAACTTGTATGCTGAGTACATGATGGAAAATGTCAGGCTGGATGAATCACAAGCTGGAATCAAGATTGCTGGAAAATATCAACAACCTCAGATATGTAGATTACACCATCAAAGTGAAGAGGAATTAAAGAGCCTCTTGATGAAGTGAAGGAGCAGAGTGAAAAGCTGGCTTAAAACTCAATATTCAAAAAAACTAAGATTATGGCATCTATTCCCATCACTTCATGGCAAATAGATGAGGAAAAATTGAAAACTGTGACAAATTTTGTTTCCTTGGGCTCCAAAATCACTGTTGATGGTGACTGCAGCCACAAAATTAGAAGACGCTTGCTCTGTAGAAGAAAAGCTATGACAAACCTAGACAGAGTATTAAAATCAGAGACATCACTTTGCCAACAAAGGTCCATAGAGTTAAAAATATATATTTTTTCCAGTAGTTATGTACAGATGTAAAATTTGGACCATAAAGAAGGCTGAGCGCTGAAGAATTGATGCTTTCCAATTGTGGTGCTGGAGAAGGCTCTTGAGATCCCTTGGACTGAAGAAGATCAAACCAGTCAATCCTAAAGGAAATCAACTCTGAATATTCATTGGAAGGACTGATGCTGAAGCTGAAGCTCCAATAATTTAGCCACCTGATGCAAAGAGCCAAATCACTGGAAAAGACTCTGATGATGGGAAAGACTGAGGGGAAGAGGAGAAGGGGACGACTGAGGATGAGACGGTTGGATGGTATCACTGACTCAATAGACCCGAGTCTGAGCAAACTCTGGGACATAATGAAGGACAGGGAAGCCTGGTGTGCTGCAGCTCATGGGGTTGCAAAGTCAGATATGATTTTGCAACTGAAAAACAATCCAGGGCATTAGTTCTCTGGAGCTTCTGTAACAAAGTACTACAAACTGGGTAACTTAAAAATATAAATCTTTAATCTCTTGTGGTTATGAAATCTGGAAACACGAATGGAAGGTGTTGACAGGGCCAGGCTTGTTCTGAGGCTTTAGGGCAGACCTTTGCATTGTCCTAGCTTCTGGTGGTTGCAGGTAATTCTTGCTCTTCCTTGACTTGTAGCTGCATCATCTAAACTCTGCCTCCTTCACACGAATGTATTTTTCCCCTGCTCATAAGAATGTATTGCATAACTACCCCACACCAGTAAAAACTTGTATTAACTGAGTTAATTACAGTTCAAATGAGTTATTTTCAAATCAGGTCGAATCCTGAGGTTCTACAAAAGACATGAAGTTTTGACTAACAATCTTCAACTTAGTACACTGAGCAATCTATATCATCTTTTTGTAACATTTATCATTGGTTAAAAAAAAAAAAACCTTGAAGACCATGTGGTTAAATATCATGAAATGTCACTTCTACTTTTAGGTTACAGTAAGTCCATGTGTCAAAAATTTATTGAAATCTTGAGATGGTCCTTTATTCAATATGGACTGGAGAGTATATAAAATTACTGATATAAATGAACAGATCCATTTATTATAATTGCCTTTGTATGTTTGATAAAAGAGAAACAAAATTTGTGCCCCAAAATGGAAGAAGTGTTAATGGGATTAATAAGTCTGTGGATGGGAATAGTAGCTGAAGAACAACAGCTGAAAGCAGTATGCATGTATAAGCAGGCATTTGAAAAAATTCATTTTTAGTGTATTTGCATAAGTATTATTAAGAAATTCAAACAAATGGGATCTAATTAAAATTAAAAGCTTCTGCACAACAAAGGAAAATATAAGCAAGGTGAAAAGACAGCCTTCTGAATGGGAGAAAATAATAGCAAATGAAGCAACTGACAAACAACTAATCTCAAAAATATACAAGCAACTTATGCAGCTCAATTCCAGAAAAATAAACGACCCAATCAAAAAATGGGCCAAAGAACTAAATAGACATTTCTCCAAAGAAGACATACAGATAGCTAACAAACACATGAAAAGATGCTCAACATCACTCATTATTAGAGAAATGCAAATCAAAACCACAATGAGGTACCACTTCACACCAGTCAGAATGTCTGCGATCCAAAAATCTGCAAGCAATAAATGCTGGAGAGGGTGTGGAGAAAAGGGAACCCTCCTACACTGTTGGTGGGAATGCAAAATAGTACAGCCACTATGGAGAACAGTGTGGAGATTCCTTAAAAAATTGCAAATAGAACTGCCATATGACCCAGCAATCCCACCGCTGGGCATACACACCGAGGAAACCAGAATTGAAAGAGACACATGTACCCCCATGTTCATCGCAGCACTGTTTATACTAGCCAGGACATGGAAGCAACCTAGATGTCCATCAGCAGATGAATGGATAAGAAAGCTGTGGTACCTATACACAATGGAGTATTACTCAGCCATTAAAAAGAATACATTTGATTCAGTTCTGATGAGATGGATGAAACTGGAGCTGATTATACAGAGCGAAGTAAGCCAGAAAGAAAAACACCAATACAGTATACTAACACATATATATGGAATTTAGAAAGATGGCAATGATGACCCTGTATGTAAGACAGCAAGAAAGACACAGATGTGTATAGCGGGCTTTTGGACTCAGAGGGAGAGGGAGAGGGAGAGGGTGGGATGATTTGGGAGAATGGCATTGAAACATGTATACTATCATGTAAGAATCGAATCGCCAGTCTGTGTCTGATGCAGGATACAGCATGCTTGGGGCTGGTGCACGGTGATGACTCAGAGAGATGTTATGGGGAGGGAGGTGGGAGGGGGGTTCATGTTTGGGAACGCATGTACACCCGTGGTGGATTCATGTCAATGTATGGCAAAACCAATACAGTATTGTAAAGTAAAATAAGCAAAAAAAAAAAACACAAAACACGTAAATTATGAAAAGGCATGGGAAGTGGTATGTCATTAAATCTCACAACTTTTAATTATGTCTGGTGTTCAAAAGCAGAACAAATTTATAGATGTCTAATAACTTCATATTGAACTAGTATCGAATTTTAAAGTGAATTGTGCTGTGTTCTGCTCTCTTTCTTTTTTCCTAATGTACTTGTCAAAACACAGAATAATTTTTCGCTGTCATGAAAACATACTTTTTTTTTTTACAATAGTTCTTGCTGAGGGAATTTGTGTTTTAGCAGAATATTTGTATGAAGTTAAGTGCTCACATGATTGTTTAAGGGGTCAGGAAATTTAGTTATATTTTAGGCTACTTTCTTCAGTTAGTCAAAACTTTTTTGCAAGTTTGTGGGTCATTTCAAGTTCTTACTTCAATATTTTAACCTGAAAGAATTACCATTTTGAAAATGTGTTGCGTTTTAGGAAAATTTAAAGAGAATTGGGTTCCAAACGATTGAAAAATATAAAGGTGAATTTGTTTTCTTCTACCTACATAATTTGAAGAGGTATTCATATGAATGACATGGTGTTGAGTAACAGGATGGGGTATTTGCACATAGACTAACTGAAACAATAGCAAAATTAATTTCTTACAAGTTCATAGTCAAGAAAATATTGTCAGATCCTGGATTTTTCATGTTACTTAAGTGAGAATAAATGATGGAGAATATGGATTAACTTTAATGTTAATTAATTTATCTATTAAGTTAGTCATTCAGTGAGTTGTATTGAATGTATATTCTGAAGCAGCCATTGTTCTGTATACTTGGGATATATCAGGGAGAAAAGCATTTCTTACTCAAGGAGCTTACTTGCCAATATCAAGGAGACAATGAAAAATAAAAAATAATAAATAAGCAAAATTATATAGTTTATAAAAGGATTATAAGTATTAAGGAAAAAGAAAAAATAGAGTAGCATAAGGGGAAAAGAGTATGATATGTGGGGGTGTTTGCTTTAATTTACTAAATAGAATCATGTGGACAGACTGCACTGAGAGTTTGATATTTTAGCGCAAACTTGGAAATCTATGCAGGAGAAGTGTATTCAAGTGAAAGAGTTAAGTAATCACTCTAAGATAGGGTGTCTGAGGTCAGCCAGGAGGCCACCATGACTGGAATAGAGTGGGTGAAGGATAGAAGGGTGGAGACCAGGTCAGAAAAGGGAGGGGAGAGCCAGGCTAAGCAGGGCCTGCTAGGTAGGCTATGGAGAGACATTATACTTATTCTGAGTTCAACAGAGAATCATTATAATCAGATGTGGCTTCATTTTTAACTTTTTGAAAATTTTAATTGGAGGATAACTGCTTTACAATGTTGTGCTGGTTTCTGTCATACAGCAATGTGAATGTGTATATAATCAATGTGAATATATACACTACCATGTGTGAAATAGATAACTAGTGGAAAGCTACTACACAACATGGCGAGACCAGCCATGGGGTCTTTGGTGACCTGAAAGTGTTGGATGGTGAGGGGAGGGAAGCTCACTAGGGAAGGGATATACGTATGTATGGACATGGGTTTGGGTCGACTCCAGGAGTTGGTGATGGACAGGGAGGCCTGGCATGCTGCGATTCATGGGGTCGCAAAGAGTCGGACACGACTGAGCAACTGAACTGAACTGATATATACCTAAGTTGTGAGTGGATCTTATTCATGTGCTACCGGGTGGCTAGGGAAGAGCAGGGTCGAAGAGGGGAGCTTTGGGTATCTTATCCTGGTGAGAGATAGTAGTGACTTGAACTCAGTTAGTAGTATAGTAGATGTGATAATATGTGGTTAGATTCTGGGCATTCTGAAGGTAGAACTGACATGATCCCCTTACACACTACATATTGGTGGTGAAGAGAAAAGAAGAGATTTGATGCTGATAAGAATTTTTGCAATCCAGAGGGAAAGATTTGGTATCAAGTGAGGTGGGAAAGCTGAGCATAGAGCAGGCTTTGGAGGAAAGATGTTCAACTTTGGAAATACTGAAACTTTCCAAAGGTAGATAGCATGTTGACAACTGAATTTCATGATTTAAATTCAGAAGAGAAGATGAGAAAGAAGATTTTAAATCAGCAATGACATAACAACTAAGCAAAAACAAATAATTTCTGAATATGAAGTGTATTTAAATACTTGGGAATGAGTAACATAATTCTATGAGTCTCCTGTGGCTGCTGTAACAAAGTATCACACACTCGATTGGTCGAGATAACACAAAACTATTCTCACTGTTCTGGAGACCAGAAGTCCAAAGTCAGTTTCTCTGAGACAAAATCAGGGTGTCATCAGCCTGCTCTCCCTTTGGAGGCTCTGGATACTCTGTTTCTTGCTTCTTTCAGCTTCTCTTTTCATGGCATGGGACCACACTGCCTCGTCCTCTTCTGTGTCTGTTAAATCTCCCCTTGGCTCCCTCATAGTTGAGTATATGTGAGTGCATTTAGGAACCACAAGGGAAATTAAATAGCTCTTCCTGTATCGTGGTACTTGAGCACATATGCAGAGACCTTTGTTCCCAAATAAGGTAACAGTGCCAGGTTCCAAGGATTAGGGCCTGGTATCTTTTAAGTGTTATTCAGTTTACTACAATCACCGAGGGAAGGAATGTAGCTAGACAAGGACCAAATAATGAGCATTCATTGCCTCTTTTATTGTTTATATTTTTATGGATAAAAATTGATAGATAATAAACCTTATTCGTTGTGTATCATTTGATGAGTTTTGACATTAATGTTCAAACTAAACAATGATTTAGTTTACATCATTATAGCTTACAGGCTTCCAAGGTAGCTCAGTTGGTAAAGACTTGCCTATAATTCAGGAGACTGCCTACAATGCTGGAGACCTGGGATCGATCCCTGGGTCAGAAATATCTCCTGGAGAAGGAAATGGAGACCCACTCCAGTATTGTGCCTGGGAAATCCCATGTACAAAGGAGACTGGTCAGCTACAGTCCATGGGGTCACATGGGTTGGACGCAACTAAACCACCAGCACCACCACTGTAGCTTACTTTGAATATTCTAGAATTTTAAATAAATACAATTGTGAAGACCATACCATGAGACCATTAAAAAATAAGACAGATATTAAAAAAAGACAGAAAGACATGAATAGAAATGAATGACTCATGAGACCTCAAGAACTGGTCCTTCCAGGTATAGGCTATGGCAACCGTAGGTCTCTTCTTATTTGTTTCCCTTCTCTCAAGAATCATTTTCCTGTGCTGCCTGTCCAATATCTGAAAGCTGTTGCTTCATATACTTTGGCCAGTTTATTACTGTCGAGGAAATGTAAATGTAAATCTGGTTGTTTACTATATCATGGCCAGGAGTGGAAATTCAGAAGATATTGATTCTGATCAGAGTTCTTACTGTTTGGCTTTTACTTCATTCCCTTTGATCAAGTCCCTTCAGCTAGTTTTCACTTATATTCCCTCACGTCAGAGTTCATAATTGGTACTCTAGATATTTCAGAGATAGGAGTACTGCTTTTTATCTTACTTGTGATGCTAGACTAAGTTTTTTTTTTTTTTTCCATTTCTCTAAGTAAGTCTTGCTAACTCCTTCCAGAATGCTCTGAAAACAATATGCCTTCTTAAACTTTTCTAACATATGCCATCTTCCTGGCCACGATCCTTTTTGCATTAGATCATGGACCTAGTTATCTCAGTCTCTGAATTTCCCTCATCTCCTCCTCCAAGCCCAAATTGTGTGAGATCTGTCTTCCTGCATAGAATCCTCTGGTCCTTGCCAAAAGTCAGTCAGTCGTGTCCTACTCTTTGTGACCCCATGGCTGTCCACGGAATTCTCCAGGCCAGAATACTGAAGTGGGTAGCCTTTCCCTTCTCCAAGGAATCTTCCTAACCGGGGGATTGAACCTAGGTCTCCCGCATTGCAGGCGAATACTTTATCAGCTGAGCCACAAGGAAAACCCAATTTTCCCACAAAAATTCCTGTTTTCTAGGATACTTGCCATTTAGGGGATGTCATATTCTCTGAACTTGGGGATTTTGGTTCTTTGTATAAATCTTGTTTGGAGATCTAGAGAGCAGTACATAATTAGGACTCGACTTTAGAACAGATGAAATATGGTGCTTGGTTTTCTGCATACTGAGTATATTTTTGTGCCAAAATAGTTTCCTCAAATCTTAGAACTTGAAAGGGAAAATGTACATTAATTTGAAAGAAATATGCTTTAGTCTTAAAAATCACTTTACTAACACATCACAAAGTAGAAAATGAACTCTGAAAGGGATAGGAACATAAACCTTAGCAACTATCACTTTGGCAAGAATTAGTTTCTTGGTTTGTGTGGTCTTCTCAGGTGGCTCAGTGATAAAGAGTTTGCCTGCCAACTCAGGGAATGAAGATTTGACTCATGGATCAGGAAGATCCCATGGAGGGGGAAATGGCAACCCACTCCCGTATTCTTGCCTGGAAAATCCCATGGACAGAGGAGCCTGACAGGCTCAATAGGGTTATAAAGAGTCAGACACGACTTAGCAAGCCTACATGCAGTTTCTTGGTTTAATTGTTGGTAGTTACTGAAAATGATAAGGGTAAGATTATACAGTAAAGAAATAGAAAAATCTTCAGGAATGACTGAAGTGAACAGGGAAGCCCTGATATGAATATGGGCTAAAGACAAATCACCTATTTTATAAATTTGTCTTAAGTTGTTCCTCAATCTAAGAAAAACACTTGAAGTTAATGTGGTTTTCAGTAGCTATGTTGCTGAATGAATCCACAATGATCATCATAGGAACCACTAACAAATAGCAAAGAAAAAAACCTTTTCCACCTAGTTAGCTACATTACTATATCTTCTTGAGAAAGAACGAGCAAGTTTATCTAAAAGTAAACAGATTTTAAAGATGTGTACTGTCTGGCAGCTTCTAGTTCAGTTTCTATCTCAGCTGTGGCTAGTTATTTTAACAGATATTTTCAGTCCCTTAAAAATGCACACATTAAGGAAACTTTTGTCTAGGAAACAACCACATATCAAGATGTTTTGTGTTATATGGTCAAAGGACATCAAGAGTAAGTGGTACATCTGAGTAAGGAAGGTATACTGGTGCTCAACTAACTTCTTATTCCTGAAAAATGTTGGGGAAGGAAAGGAGGCTAAAACAATAGTAGAATCCACCTACTCTGAATGGCTATCCGATTTTAGTAGCAGACCCAGATTTCCCTGGCAGGGCTATTAAGGGAAACATATGCTTACTGAAATCGATTCATGTATGAGAAACATGGATTTCTTGATGACACATGTGGCTGCTAGAATCACAAAATTAATATATCTACTTTCTTTTTTGTGCAAAAAAAATCTTTTTCTAAAAATTCAAATACAGTTGACATACAATATTATGTTAGTTTCTGGTGTACAACATAATGATTTGACAAATACATGTATTGAATTTCAGAGAGAGAGGGAAACTTAAGGACACTAACAAAAACCTATTACTACCAATAAATGAATTCATATAAATGGGATAGGATGAATGCTGCTAAGTTGCTTCATTTGTGTCTGACTCTGTGCGACCCCATAGAAGTCAGCCCATCAGGCTCTCCCATCCCTTGGATTCTCCAGGCAAGAACACTGGAGTGGGTTGCCGTTTCATGCTCCAATGCCTGAAAGTGAAAAGTGAAAGTGAAGCCACTCAGTAGTGTCTGACTATTAGCGACCCCATGGACTGCAGCCCACTGGGCTCCTCTGCCCATGGGATTTTCCAGGCAAGAGTACTGGAGTGGGTTGCCATTGCCTTCTCCGTTTATGGATTGGAAGAATTAATATCATTGAAATAACCATATTCCCCAAAGCAATTTGTAGATTCAATGCAATCTGTATCAAAATAACAGAGACATTCTTCACAGAACTGAAAAAAATACTAAAATTTGTAGGGAAATACAAAAGAGCTCTAAATATCTCAAGCAGTCTTTCTTTTTTATGATTTGAATTTCTCATCTTATTTTATTCTATTTTATTTATTTTTTGGCAACACTATGTGGTTTGTGGGATCCCCACTTTCCCAACTAGGATTGAGCCCAGGTGCCCAGCAGTGAAAGCACAGAATCATAACTACTTGTTTTCCAGCAAGTTCCCAAGTAACCTTGAGAAAGAGGCATCATGCTTCCTGATTTCAAACTATACTACAAAGCTGCAGTACGCAAAACCCTACTGTACTGGCACAGAAACAGATGCAGAGATCAATTATATACGGTCAACTTATCTATGACAAAGGATACAAGATTATACAAAGGAGAAAAAGATGGAATGTTTAGTAAACAGTGTTGGGAGAACTGGACAGCTACATACAAATGAATCAAACTGGAATATTGTCTCAGTTCAGTTCAGTTCAGTTCAGTTCAGTCACTCAGTGGTGTCCGACTCTGTGACCCCATGAATTGCAGCACGCCAGGCCTCCCTGTCCATCACCAAATCCCAGAGTTCACTCCGACTCATGTCCATCGAGTCACTGATGCCATCCAACCATCTCATCCTCTGTCGTCCCCTTCTTCTCCTGCCCCCCAATCCCTCCCAGCATCAGAGTCTTTTCCAATGAGTCAACTCTTCGCATGAGGTGGCCAAAGTACTGGAGTTTCAGCTTTAGCATCATTCCTTCCAAAGAAATCCCAGGGCTGATCTCCTTCCGAATGGACTGGTTGGATCTCCTTGCAGTCCAAGGGACTCTCAAGAGTCTTCTCCAACACCACACTTTAAAAGCATCAATTCTTCAGTGCTCAGCCTTCTTCACAGTCCAACATTCACATCCATACATGACTACTGAAAAAACCATAGCTTTGACTAGATGGACCTTTGTTGGCAAAATGTCTCTGCTTTTCAGTATGCTATCTAGGTTGGTCATAACTTTTCTTCTAAGGAGTAAGTGTCTTTTAATTTCATGGCTGCAGTCACCATCTGCAGTGATTTTGCTGCTACTAAGTCGCTTCAGTCGTGTCCAACTCTGTGCAACCCCATAGATGGCAGCCCGCCAGGCTCCCCCATCTCTGGGATTCTCAGGGCAAGAATACTGAAGTGAGTTGCCATTTCCTTTGCTAATGCATAAAAGTGAAAAGTCAAAGTGGAGTCGCTCAGTCTTGTCTGACTCTTTGCTACCCCATGGACTGCAGCCTACCAGGCTCCTCCATCCATGGGATTTTCCAGGCAAGAGTACTGGAGTGGGGTGACATTGCCTTCTTTGGAGACCCCCAAAATAAAGTCTGACACTGTTTTCACTGTTTCCACATCTATTTCCCATGAAGTGATGGGACAGGATGCCATGATCTTTGTTTTCTGAATGTTGAGCTTTAAGCCAACTATTTCACTCTTCTCTTTCACTTTCATCAAGAGGCTTTTTAGTTCCTCTTCACTTTCTGCCATAAGGGTGATGTCATCTGCATATCTGAGGTTATTGATATTTCTCCTGGCAATCTTGATTCCAGCTTGTGCTTCTTATAGCCCAGCGTTTCTCATGATGTACTCTGCATAGAAGTTAAATAAGCAGGGTGACAACATACAGCCCTGACGTACTCCTTTTCTATTTGGAGCCAGTCTGTATTCCATGTCCAGTTCTTTTTTTTTTTTTTGAATGGTTTTTTATTTTTATTATATTTTATTATTTTTTTAAAAATATAAATTTATTCATTTTAATTTGAGGTTAATTACTTTACAATAAAGAATTGGTTTTGCCATACATCAACATGAATCTGACACAGGTATACACATGTTCTCCAACATGAAACCCCCTCCTACTTCTCTCCCCGTACCATCCTTCTGGGTCGTCCCAGTGCAAGAGCCCCAGGCATCCAGTATCATGCACTGAAACTGGACTGGGGATTCATTTCATATATAATATTATACATGTTTCAATGCCATTCTCCCAAATCATCCCACCCTCTCCCTCTCCCAGAGAGTCCAAAAGCCTCTTTATACATCTGTGTCTCTTTTGCTGTCTTGCATACAGGGTTATTGTTACCATCTTTCTAAATTCCATATATATGTGTTAGTATACTATATTGGTGTTTTTCTTTCTGGCTTACTTCACTCTGTATAATCGGCTCCACTTTCAACCCCCTCATTAAAACTGATTAAAATGAATTCTTTTTAATGGCTGAGTAATACTCCATTGTGTATATGTACCACAGCATTCTTATCCATTCATCTGCTGATGGACATCTAGATTGCTTCCATGTCCTGGTTATTATAAACAGTGCTGCGATGAACATTGGGGTAAACATGTCTCTCTCATTTCTGGTTTCCTCGGTGTGTATGCCCAGCAGTGGGATTGCTGGGTCATAAGGTAGTTCTATTTCCAGTTTTTTAGGGTATCTCCAAACTGTTCTCCATAGTGGCTGTACTAGTTTACATTCCCACAACAGTGTAAGGGGGTTCCCTTTTCTCCACACCCTCTCCAGCATTTATTGCATGTAGACTTTTGGATTGCAGCCATTCTGACTGGCATGAAATGGTACCTCATTGTGGCTTTGATTTGCATTTCTCTAATAATGAGTGATGTTGAGCATGTTTTCATGTGTTTGTTAGCCATCTGTACGTCCTCTTTGGAGAAATGTCTATTTAGTTCTTTGGCCCATTTTTTGATTGGGTCATTTATTTTTCTGGAATTGAGCTGCATAAGTTGCTTGTATATTTTTGAGATTAGTTCTTTGTCAGTTGCTTCATTTGCTATATTTTCTCCCATTCTGAAGGCTGTCTTTTCACCTTGCTTATATTTTCCTTTGTTGTGTAGAAGCTTTCAAGTTTAATTAGGTCCCATTTGTTTATTTTTTATTTTATTTCCAATATTCTAAGAGTTGGGTCATAGAGGATCCTGCTGTGATGTATGTCTGAGAGTGTTTTGCCTATGTTCTCCTCTAGGAGTTGTATATTTTCTGGTCTTACGTTTGGACCTTTAATCCATTTCAAGTTTATTTTTATGTATAGTGTTACAAAGTGTTCTAGTTTCATTCTTTTACAAGTGGTTGACCAGTTTTCCCAGCACCACTTGTTATATTTCCCAGCACCACATTGTATATTCTTGCCTTCTTTGTCAAAGATAAGGTGTCCATAGGTGCATGTATTTGTCTCTGGGCTTTCTATTTTGTTCCATTGATCTATATGTCTGTCTTTGTGCCAGTACCATACAGTCTTGATGACTGCGGCCTTGTAGCAGAGCCTGAAGTCAGGCAGGTTGATTCCTCCAGTTCCATTCTTCTTTTTCAAGATTGCTTTGGCTATTCAAGGTTTTTTGTATTTCCATACAGATTGTGAAATTATTTGTTCTAGCTCTGTGAGAAATACCGTTGGTAGCTTCATAGGGATTGCATTGAATCTATAGATTGCTTTGGGTAGTATACTCATCTTCCCTATATTGATTCTTCTGATCCATGAACATGGTATATTTCTCCATCTATTAGTGTCTTCTTTGATTTCTTTCACCAGTGTTTAATAATTTTCTATATATAGGTTTTAGTTTCTTAAGGTAGATATATTCCTAAGTATTTTATTCTTTTTGTTGCAATGGTGAATGGAATTGTTTCATTAATTTCTCTTTCTGTTTTCTCATGTTAGTGTTTAGGAATGCAAGGGATTTCTGTGTGTTGATTTTATATCCTGCAACTTTACTGTATTCATTGATTAGCTCTAGTAATTTTCTGGTGCAGTCTTTAGGGTTTTTTATGTAGAGGATAATGTCATCTGCAAACAGTGAGAGTTTTACTTCTTCTTTTCCAATTTGGATTCCTTTTATTTCTATTCTGCTCTGATTTCTGTGGCCAAAACTTCCAAGACTATGTTGAATAGTAGTGGCAAAAGTGGGCATCCTTGTCTTGTTCTTGACTTCAGGGGAAATGCTTTCAATTTTTCACCATTGAGGATAATGTTTGGTGTGGGTTTGTCATAGATAGCTTTTATTATGTTGAGGTCTTTTCCTTCTATTCCCGCTTTCTAGAGAGTTTTTTTTATCATAAATGGATGTTGTATTTTGTCAGAGGCTTTCTCTTCATCTATTGGGATAATCATATGGCTTTTATTTTTCAGTTTGTTAATGTGGTGTATTATATTGATTGATTTGCAGATATTGAAAAATCCTTGCATCCCTGGGATAAAGCCCACTTGGTCATGATGTATGATCTTTTTAATGTGTTGTTGGATTCTGATTGCTAGAATTTTGTTCAGGATTTTTGCATCTATGTTCATCAGTGATATTGGATTGTAGTTTTCTGTTTTGTGCGTGGCATCTTTGTCAGGTTTTGGTATTAGAGTGATGGTGGCCTCATAGAATGAGTTTGGAAGTTTACCTTCCTCTGTAATTTTTATGGAAGAGTTTGAGTAGGATAGGTGTTAGCTCTTCTCTAAATTTTTGGTGGAATTCAGCTGTGAAGCTGTCTAGACCTGGGCTTTTGTTTGCTGGAAGATTTCTGATTACAGTTTCAATTTCCGTGCTTGTGATGTGTCTGTTAAGATTTTCCATTTCTTCCTGGTTCAGTTTTGGAAAGTCGTATTTTTCTAAGAATTTGACCATTTCTTCCACATTGTCCATTTTATTGGCATATAATTGCTGATAGTAGACTCTTATGATCCTTTGTATTTCTGTGCTGTCTGTTGTGATCTCTCCATTTTCATTTTCATTTTATTGATTTGATTTTTCTCTCTTTGTTTCTTGATGAGTCTGGCTAGTGGTTTGTCAGTTTTATTTATCCTATCAAAGAACCAGCTTTTGGCCTTGTTGATTTTTGCTATGGTCTCTTTTGTTTCTTTTGCATTTATTTCTGCCCTAATTTCTAAGATTTCTTTCTTTCTGCTAACCCTGTGGTTTTTCATTTCTTCCTTTTCTAGTTGCTTTAGGTGTAGAATTAGGTTATTTATTTGACTTTTTTCTTGTTTCTTGAGGTATGCCTGTACTGCTATGAACTTTCCCCTTAGCACTACTTTTACAGTGTCCCACGGGTTTTGGGTTGTTGTGTTTTCATTTTCTTTCGTTTCTATGCATATTTTGATTTCTTCTGTGATTTGTTGGTTATTCAGCAGCGTGTTGTTCAGCCTCCAGATATTGGAATTTTTAATAGATTTTCTCCTGTGATTGAGATCTAATCTTACTGCATTGTGATCAGAAAAGATGCTTGGAATGTTTTTTTTTTTTTTTTTAAATTTACCAAGGCTAGATTTATGGCCCAGGATGTGATCTATCCTGGAGAAGATTCTGTGTGTGCTTGACAAAAAGGTGAAATTCATTGTTTTGGGGTGAAATGTCCTATAGATATCAATTAGGTCTAACTCGTCTATTGTATCATTTAAGGTTTGTGTTTCCTTGTTAATTTTCTGTTTAGTTCGTCTATCCATAGGTGTGAGTGGGGTGTTAAGTCTCCCACTATTATTTTGTTATTGTTAATTTCCCCTTTCATACTTGTTAGCATTTGTCTTATATATTGCAGTGCTCCTATGTTGAGTGCCTATATATTTATAATTGTTATATCTTCTTCTTGGATTGATCCTTTGATCATTATGTAGTGTCCTTCTTTGTCTCTTTTACAGCCTTTGTTTTAAAGTCTATTTTATCTGATATGAGTGTTGCTACTCCTGCTTTCTTTTGGTCTCTATTTGCATGGAAAATAGAGAGCTGGAGAGCTGGTTTGGTGGTCCTGAATTCTCTCAGCTTTTGCTTGTCAGTTATGCTTTTGATTTCTCCTTCATATTTGAATGAGATCCTTGCTGGGTACAGTAATCTGGGCTGTAGGTTATTTTCTTTCTTCACTTTAAGTATGTCCTGCCATTCCCTCCTGGCCTGAAGAGTTCCTATTGAAAGATCAGCTGTGATCCTTATGGGAATCCCCTTGTGTGTTATTTGTTGTTTTTCCCTTGCTGCTTTTAATATTTGTTATTTGTGTCTGATCTTTGTTAATTTGATTAATATGTTTCTTGGGGTGTTTCATCTTGGGTTTATCCTGTTTGGAACTCTCTGGGTTTCTTGGACTTGGGTGATTATTTCCTTCCCCATTTTAGGCAAGTTTTCAACTATTATCCCCTCAAGTATTTTCTCATGGTCTTTCTTTCTGTCTTCTTCTTCTGGGACTCCTATGATTCAAATGATGGGGCATTTAACACTGTGCTGAAGTTCACTGGTATTGTCTTAATTTCTTTTAATTAGTTTTTCTTTTCCTCTCTGATTCATTTATTTCTAGCATTCTAGCTTCTAATCCACTAATCCTATCTTCTGCCTCCCTTATTCTACTATTTGTTGCCTCCAGAGCATTTTTTAAATCTCATTTATTGCATTATTCATTGTATATTGACTTTTTAATTTCTTCTCGGTCCTTGTTAAACCTTTGTTGCATCTTTTCCATCCTTATCTCCAAGCTATTTATCTGTGATTCCATTTTGATTTCAAGATTTTGGATCATTTTCACTATCATTATTCAAAATTTTTTATCAGGTAGATTCCCTATCTCTTCTTTTTTTGTTTGGTTTGGTGGTCATTTATCCTGTTCCTTTACCTGCTGGGTATTCCTTTATCTCTTCATCTTGTTTATATTGCTGCATTTGGGGTGTCCTTTCCGTATTCTGGCAGTTTGTGGAGTTCTCTTTATTGTGGAGTTTCCTCGCTGTGGGTGGGGTTGTTACAGGTGTGTGGGTGTTCTGGTGGGCAGAGCTGAATTTCTTCTCTCTGGAGTGCAATGAAGTGTCCAGTAATGAGTTATGAGATATCAGTGGTTTTGGAGTAACTTTGGGCAGCCTGTATATTGGAGCTCAGGGCTGTGTTCCTGTGTGGCTGGAGAATTTGTGTGGTATGTCTTGCTCTGAAACTTGTTGGCCCTTGGGTGGTGCTTGGTTTCAGTGTAGGTATGGAGGCGTTTGATGAGCTCTTGTCAATTAATGTTCCCTGGAGTCAGGAGTTCTCTGGTGTTCTCAGGGTTTGGACTTAAGCCTCCTGCTTCTGGTTTTCAGTCTTATTTTTACAGTAGTCTCAAGACGTCTCCTTCTATACAGTTGCATTGATAAAACCATCTAGGTTAAAGATGAAAAGTTTCTCCACAATGAGGGACACCCAGAGAGGTTCACAGAGTTACATGGAGAAGAGAAGAGGGAGGTGGGAGTTAGAGGTGACCTGAATGAGATGACGTGGAATCAATAGAGGAGAGACAAGCTAGCCAGTAATCACTTCCTTATGTGCACTCCACAACTGGACTGCTCAGAGATGTTCACGGAGTTATACAGAGAAGAGAAGAGGGAGGAAAGAGACAGAGGTGGCCAGGAGGATAAAAGGGGGGAATCAAAAGGAGAGAGACAGATCCAGCCAGTAATCACTTCCCTAAGTGTTCTCCAACGTCTGGAACACACAGAGATTCACAGAGTTGGGTAAAGAAGAGAGGGGGAAGGGAGGAGACAGAGGTGACCTGATGGAGAAAAAGGAGAGTCCAAAGGAGGAGAGAGCAGTCAAGCCAGTAATCTTGCTCCCAAGTAAAAATGGGTACTGAAGATTGGGTTCTTAAAGGTACAAAATTGATAACAAATACCAAAAAGCAAAGATTAAAAATCTAGAGTAGAGTTTGGAATTTCAAAAATACAATATTAAAGAAAAGAAGAAAAAAGAGAAAAAAAGTCATAAAAATTATAATAAATATATATATATATATATGAATTTTGCTTTTAAAAAGTGTCTTTTTTTTGCAAAGTAATAATAGGTTATAAAAGTGAAAATTAAAGGAGTAATAGAGGACTTAAAAATTAAAAAAAAAAGAATGATCTTAATAATAGTAAAAATATATCTAGGACTTTCTCTGGTGTTGTTGTGGATATTGTGGGGTCAGTTCATTTTCGGATAGTTCGTTGGTCTGGCTTATAATTCTCAAGATCTATAGGCCCCTTCATATGTAGTCAGTACCAACGGCAGGGTTTTAATCTATTGCACCTATCTCTTCCAAGGCGGTTCCCTCTGTTTTAGCTTCTTCTGTTTGCTGATCTCTTCAGTGTCTGATTTCAGCCCTGATACAAAGGGGGCGGTGGTGGATACTTTTTTTTAGGCTCACTTGTTCAATCATGCTATGGGGAGGGAGGGAAGCTGCAAAAAAATAACACTGGCATGTGCTTGCAGTGCCTCAGCCACACTGGGGCTGCCTCCGCTCATGGTGCATGCACCCTCCCTGCCCACACTGCTCAGGCTCTAAGTTGCTCCACCAGGAACTATCCGAGGCTGGCCCTGGGCTGCATGCACCTCCCAGGTCTAAGCTGCTCAGGTTCAGGCAGTTGGGTAGCCCTCAGAGGTGCAGACTCGGTTGGGCCTGCGTTTTGTGCCCTTCCCACGTCTGAGCAGCTCAGGTGATGAGGTGTTTGGTGAGCGCAGTCACTGTGACTTATCGCCTCCCCCATTCCTGCCACTCTGTTTTCTGTGTGTACAACCAGCACACCTTCTCAGGCAGATGTTGACCATCCAGAACCCCAAGAAGTCTTAGTTAGCAAAGAAGCCTGCTTACAGTCTGGTAGATAATGTGTCTCTGGGGCTGCAATTGCCCCATTCTGGCTGTGGCTGCCTGTCACCGGAGGGGGATGGTCTGCAGCCGGCTGTCTCTGTTCAGTCCTTTGTTCTGTGCACAGACCTGATGGTGTCTTAGGGCTTTTCGTGTGGTAGCTATCCCACAGTCTGGTTTGCTATCCCATGTTAGTTCGCTAAGATTTCCTTTATGGCATTCAGGCCAGATCCTTACTCTAAGCACTGCAGCCCGTGCCTCCCTGCCCAGCCCCTGCTTGCTAGTGGCGGGTGCAGGTGTCTGCACTGCTTCTCTGCTGGGGGATTTACCGCTGGGCTTGTAATCTGTGGGTTTTAATTATTTATTAATTTTTTCTCCCTGTTATGTTGCCCTCTGTGCTTCCAAGGCTCGCCACAGACTCGGCAGTGAGAGTGTTTCCTGGTGTTTGGAACTTCTCTCTTTTTAAGACTCTCTTCTTGGGATGGAGCTCCATCCCTACCTATTTTGTCTCTTTTTTTTTTTTTTTTTTTTTGTCTTTTATATTTTTTCCTACCTCCTTTCAAAGACAATGGGCTGCTTTTCTGGGTGCCTGATGTCCTGTGCCGGCATTCAGAAGTTGTTTTGTGGAATTTACTCAGTGTTTAAATGTTCTTTTGATGAATTTGTTGGGGAGAAAGTGGTCCCCCTGTCATATTCCTCTGCCATCTTAGGAATGCCCCTGCCCCACCCCCCAGCCATGTCCAGTTCTAACTGTTGCATCCTGACCTGCATACAGGTTTCTCAAGAGGCAGGTCAGATGGTCTGGTATTCCCATCTCTCAGAATTTTCCACAGTTTATTGTGATCCACACAGTCAAAGGCTTTGGCATAGTCAATAAAGCAGAAATAGATGTTTTTCTGGAACTCTCTTGCTTTTTCCATGATCCAGCAGATGTTGGCAATTTGATCTCTGGTTCCTCTGCCTTTTCTAAAACCAGCTTGAACATCTGGAAGTTCATGGTTCACATATGGCTGAAGCCTGGCTTGCAGATTTTGGAGCATTACTTTACTAGTGTGTGAGATGAGCACAATTGTGCGGTAGTTTGAGCATTCTTTGACATTGCCTTTCTTTAGGATTGGAATGAAAGCTGACCTTTTCCAGTCCTGTGGCCATTGCTTAGTTTTCCAAATTTGCTGGCATACTGAGTGCAGCACTTATACAGCATCATCTTTCAGGATTTGAAATAGCTCAACTGGAATTCCATCACCTCCACTAGCTTTATTCGTAGTGATGCTTTCTAAGGCCCACTCCACTTCACATTCCAGGATGTCTGGCTCTAGGTGAGTGATCACACCATCGTGATTATCTTGGTCGTGAAAATCTTTTTTGTATGGTTCTTGTGTGTATTCTTGCCACCTCTTCTTAATATCTTCTGCTTCTGTTAGGTCCATACCATTTCTGTCCTTTATTGAGCCCATCTTTAAGTAAAATGTTCCCTTGGTATCTCTAATTTTCTTGAAGAGATCTCTAGTCTTTCCCATTCTATTGTTTCCCTCTATTTCTTTGCTTTGATCACTGAGGAAGGCTTTCTTATCTCTTCTTGCTATTCTTTGGAATTCTGCATTCATATGCTTATATCTTTCCTTTTCTGCTTTGTTTTTCACTTCTCTTCTTTTCACAGCTATTTGTAAGGCTTCCCCAGACAGCCATTTTGCTTTTTTTGCATTTATTTCCATGAGGATGTTCTTGATCCTTGTCTCCTGTACAATGTCATGATCCTCAGTCCATAGTTCATCAGGCACTCTATCTATCAGATCTAGTCCCTTAAATCTAATTCTCACTTCCACTGTATAATCATACTGTCTCACACTATATTATATTAAAAAAAAAACACAAAATGGATTCAAGACTTAACTATAAGACTTGAAATCATAAGGCTCCTGGAAGAAAACTGACCTACCAAAAGTATAGTGAAGTGAAGGTTGCTCCGTGTCTGACTCTTTGTGACCCCACGGACTATACAGTTCACGGAATTCTCCAGGTCAGAATACTGGAGTGGGTTGCCATGCCCTCCTCCAGGGAATCTTTCCAACCCATGGATTGAACCCTGGTCTCCTGCATTGCAGCAGATTCTTTGCCATTTGAACCACAGGGAAGTCCTTTTTATTCATACATAATATACATATATATGCACATAATTTTAAAATGATGATTAATAAATTAATTTAACACCTTTGAAAAATACATACTAGTATCAATGTCAAATTTTATTCTACTAGCATTAAATAAATGGAAAAATAAAATCTTCACAAAAATGTACAAAGTACCTGAAGATAAATGTAATCAATAGAGATAAGAAATACATTGAAATACGAAGTACTGCAAAGAAAAATTAAAGACCCTATTAAGTGGAGAGAAATATCATGTTCATAGATTAGGATGCTCAATATTTTCCATTATTATCTATAAAATGATCTATAGATTTAATAAGATTATCACAATCAAGATATCTGTAAGACATTTTTGATAGGAATTGACAGGAGAATTTTAAAATTTTTATAAGAATGCAAAAAATCTAGAATAGCCAAGACTATTTGAAACCATAAAGCCAAATTTGAATTACTGATATTACTTGTCAAGATTTACTAAAATCTGTAATAGTCAATTTAAACATGATTTTGGTATAAGAATACAAAAATGGATCAATTGAACAGTGATTAGAGTTCAGAAATAAACCAACATATATCATAAAAAAGTAATTAAAATAAGGCTATGTAGTTTTTTTGCATATTTTGAGATTATTTTGGCAAATTTATCAGGGTAATAAAAATTAAGGAAAATCCACTCTTGTTTTACATGAAATGTGTACTAAATACAGGTTTATTCTTTCCAACACAGACACTTCAACATAAGTATTTAAAATTTTCCCTTTGATATTCTATCTGTAAAGATTTTTAAAAGCATAAAGATAGGCAAATTCCTATAAGATCACCATAAATAGAAAGAATCCAAATTAAATATCCAGTTTTCAAGGTATTTCTGACAAATTGAGGGCACATAGAACAAAATTTAAGTGTAGGAAACAGGAAAATTTCAGAAATTCTCTTTCTTACAAGAAGTATGGTGTCATCTTAGGTAAAGAGAAACAATTCTGTCAGAATCACATCATGGATCTTAAGAGGAACAGTAAAGGTACTATAGATGACAGAAAGTATAGATTATAGAAATGGTGATGATAAATAGATGGAAAGCTCTTCACTTGAACTGAATTCAGTGCTACAGAAGTTGAACTGACCTAGGATAAATTCAAAATCAATAATCTTGGTTTATTAAGACCAAGTGTAGACACACAAACAGAACATAAGCTACATATTATATTTTTAAAAAGACATGACAAAATAAGAGAACTGTAAGAAGTCTTGAAATTACAGCTGAAAATGACTCATGACATGCCAGCTAAGAATTAGTCATACTGGGGGCATTTGTTTTATAATGGTAAAGATAGCATCATATAAATCACCAGGCAGAAAAGCAACAGTTTACCATGAAGGAAGGAATGACTTTAGATTTTAGTCTGTAATACAAACATCAGAAGATAATGAGTCAAGTTGTGTTTCAATTATTTGATTCCTTAAAAATCTGTCTTTTTATATCACTTCAAACAAAAAAGTTTCCAGACATGTGAGAATCAATTCTATGGTACTAGGGGATGTTGCTTGTCATTATATTATCACATACGGGCAATATTTTACTGGCATCAACTGAGTCTACAAGATCAGAATTTAGTCTGGAGCAGCCAGTTTTAAAGCAAAGATTAAAGGAGGGCTATGGGAAATTCCCAGGAAAGATGCCCAAGGGAGCCAACTAAACTGAAAAGATCACCGTTTGCACCTTTACTTTTTTTGCCAGTCCTGCAGACTTTTCATGTGATGGCTGGAGTCTCAGTAACCATCTTGGGTTATTTGGAGCTCTAGAGTAAAGGCATGCCTTGGCAATGAAAGAGAGGATAATTACTTTAGTTATTGATAGCCCTGTAGAGACTTCCTTGAACTGCTTCCTTCTAGGTCTCCTTTATGTAGTAGAGAGTTAAAGTATAATATCTTTAACTCCTTATTCTTCCTTTTTTTTTTCTATATGCAATCAAATCATTTATAACTTGTAAAACTGGGTGTAATAAATAAGGAAACATAATTTTGTCCAGGTATATATTTACTGACCTCAAAGAAATTTTCACAATTTAGCTATGTGAATTTCTATGCAAATCATTGCTTATTGGAAGATCAAAGCGTCCTGTATTTTCACTGATTACAACACTAACGCTTGTCACTAGGGAGCTATGTACTAAACCCCTGCGTTGTAGAACACTGATCCAAGCATCTAATTCTTTACATGAATTTTGATGTACTTTGCCTTTTCTAGGTAGTAGTAATTTCTGGGTAATCAAAGCATTCAAAATTAAAAGTTAAAGGCACCATCCATAAACACTGTAAGATGCTGCCAGCAAATTTACTGTGCAATTCAAAATGTTTTCTTCCAACTGTGAGGAAATGAGTCATATTAGCTGAGAGCAAGCTTTTTGACTTACAGCAGTAGGAAGGGTCTGGTCCCAAACTACAACTGAAACAGGTTAGAAATACTACTTTCCATCATTCAGTTAAAAAGTGTGTTTTCCTGTTTATAAATATCTTACCGAGGAGTTAAGACAAAAATTGTTGAAATATTCATTTTCACGGAAATATTTTTCAAAACTCTGTTATACTGGGGAAATTTGGGGGAAGCACATTGGAAAATTGATATCTGCTAGAGTGATCTGTTTGGAGAAGGCAATGGCATCCCACTCCAGTACTCTTGCCTGGAAAATCCCATGGGCGGAAGAGCCTGGTAGGCTGCAGTCCATGGGTCACTCAGAGTCGGACACGACTGAGCGACTTCACTTTCATTTTTCACTTTCATGCATTGGAGAAGGAAATGGCAACCCAGTCCAGTGTTCTTGCCTGGAGAATCCCAGGGACAGGGGAGCCTGGTGGGCTGCCGTCTGTGGGGTCGCACAGAGTCGGACACGACTGAAGCGACTTAGCAGTAGCAGCAGTGGAGTGATCTGTTAATATCAACTACTAGTATTTTCAATATTGATGATTCTTACAATTGCTATTACGTCTGTGTAAAAATGCTTAATATGGAAGAATTATGTTTTAAATGATTGGATAAAGATATATTAAGGATAAAAACCACTTTTGGGTGTAGGTGAATAAATTAATGAATATTAAAGTCAATCCTAAAGGAAATTAGTCCTGAATATCCATTGGAAGGATTGATGCTGAAGCTGAAACTCCAATACTTTGGTCACCTGATACAAAGAGACAACTCATTGGAAAAGACCCTCATGCTGGGAAAGATTGAAGGCAGGAGGAGAAGGAGACGACAGAGGATGAGATGGTTGGATGGAATCACTGACTTGATGGTCATGAGTTTGAACAAGCTCCAGGGCATTGGTGCTGGTGTGCTGCAGTCCATGGGGTCGCAAAGAGTCAGACACAATTGAGCGACAGAACTGAATTGAAATGAAAGTTGATAATTTGTCTATGCTAGACGTGAATTTAATGGAGAATTACATATATAAAATTGGGGTTTCATTCATGCAATTTATGCAAGATTTTAAGGTCTTAGAACATTAGTTTTAAAAATACAGTTGAAAGTTTCATTTTGGTTTAAGTAAGATCAAGATTGGAAAAGATGATGGAAATAATGACTCACAAGGCATTTATTTAAAACTATGGAAATACTACGCTTTAAATTAAAATCAGAAAATATTTTGAAAAAATGAAAATATTTTGAATTTTGCATACATTTAGAAAAGAAGTAATTTCTCCATAAATGTCAGATATATTAATATGATCTTCATATTGTTAACATATAATTACTGCATCTTCTTACATTCTAAAAAGAATATAGATTTGTAATATATCCCTAAAAGCATATTGCTGCTAAAAGTCTTCTAAATTTGTTCTTTGTCAATATTTCTCTCTATTTTAAGCTCTTTGCATTTCAATAATAATCTTAGAATCAGTTATGCATTATCTACCAAAAAAACTTCCTGGAAATAGATTTGAGATTACTTCAAACCCACAGCTTAACTGCAGAAGAACTGAATTCCTCAAAATATTGTCGTCCAGTTCATGAGTGTGGTGTATCACTCGGTTAGGTCTTCTCACAGTCTCTCATCAATAATCCCTCAGAGAGATGTTATGGGGAGGGAGGTGGGAGGGGGCTTCATGTTTGGGAACACATGTACACCCGTGGTGGATTCATGTCAATGTATGGCAAAACCAATACAGTATTGTAAAGTAAAATAAAAATTAAAAAAAAAATCTGGGGTTTTCATTGTGCTAATATTGTATTTTTTTGCTAAAATTATGTACAGTTATATTACTCCTTATGATGACTACTGAAAATGCATTCTTAAAGTTTTATTTTCAGATTGTTCATGTAATTAAACATTCTTATTGAATGTTTTCCTTGTTGTTGAGTTCTGGAAGTTCTTTGTGTATTATCTATGAAAATACTTTAATAAATTGTTTTGCTGCTAAATCATGTCCAACTCTTTGTTACCTCATGGACTGTAGCCCGCCAACTCTGTCCATAGAATTCTCCAGGCAACATTATAAGAGTGGGTTGCCGTTTCTTACTCCAGAGCCACCAGAGAAGTCCCTTAATCAATTATAAATTTGCAAATAAATTCTCTCAGTGTATGACTTCTTTTTTCATTCTCTGCAGTGTTATTCAAGAAGCAGAGTTCTTTATTCTGATAAAACCAAACTTATCAATTTGTTCTTTTATGGCTTAGGATTTTGGTCTTGTTCAAGAAACTCTGCTGAACTCAAAATCACAAAGATGTTTTCTTACATTAAAAAAAATCTTTGTTGTCTTATTTTTCTGTTTTAGGTTTATGGTATATTTAGAGTTAATATTTGTGCACATTATAAGGGCCGAGTTCATTTTTCCACATTCATGGATAGCCAGTTATGTTCAATCATTTGTTGACAAGACTATCATTTTTCATTGATTTTCTTGGTTACTCATAACAGCAGTTTACAAGAGAAGATGGATGTGAACTTGTGGAGAGGATGGACAAACTGAAACTCAAAGCATGAGGTGGAACCACTAGGACCAGTTGAAACCCATATCAATTCCCTTACTATCTAACCTAGATGGTAGTTTTTATTTTTAATCTCTATTTTGGCTTATTAGATGTTGGTGAATTATACATTTATCATTTACCCCATATGCTCCTTGACCATGTAAAACTATATTCATTTAGAAATTTTCTCTACTTTTGCCTTAATTTTCCTGTGAACTCAAAAATGCTCTAAAAATAAAATCTAGTTTTTTTTTAAATGAAGCACATTCAGAGCCTTAAAGCGATGAGAGGAATGGAATCTGGAAATGGATAAAGTTTTTACTTATGACTTTGGCTTGTGTTCTATGACTGTGTTGTTCCATCGCTAAATCATGTCCAACTCTTTGTGATCCCTTGGACTGCAGCAAACCAGGTTTCCATGTCCTAATAGGGGTGAACTAGTCACAATTTAATGTAATATATATAAAGTATATTTTTGGGGAGGGGGAAAGTTTTTTTAGTTGTTTTGGAGAAGGATGTACAATAAGTCCCCTACACACAAATGAATTTTGTTCATAGAGTACATTTGTAAGTATACAATTTGTAAAATTAGAGATGTCAAGGGAATATTTCATGCAAAGATGGGCTTGATAAAGGACAGAAATGGTATGGACCTAACAGAAGCAGAAGATATTAAGAAGAGATGGCAAGAATACAGAGAACTGTACAAAAAGGATCTTCATGACCCGGATAATCACGATGGTGTGATCACTCATCTGGAACAGACATCCTGGAATGTGAAGTCAAGTGGACCTTAGAAAGCATCACTATGAACAAAGCTAGTGGAGGTGATGGAATTCCAGGAATTTCAAATCCTGAAAGATGATGCTGTATAAGCGCTGCACTCAATATGCCAGCAAATTTGGAAAACTCAGCAGTGGCCACAGGACTGGAAAAGGTCAGTTTTCATTCCAATCCCAAAGAAAGGCAATGTCAAAGAATGCTCAAACTGCTGCACAATTGAACTCATCTCACACGCTAGTAAAGTAATGCTCCAAATTCTGCAAGCCAGGCTTCAGGAATACATGAACCGTGAATTTCCTGATGTTCAAGCTGGTTTTAGAAAAGGCAGAGGAACCAGAGATCAAATTGCCAACATCCGCTGGATCATGGAAAAAGCAAGAGACTTCCAGAAAAACATTAATTTTTGCTTTATTGACTACGCCAAAGCCTTTGACTGTGTGGATCACAATAAACTGTGGAAAATTCTGAAAGAAGTGGGAATACCAGAGCACCTAAACTGCCTCTTGAGAAATCTGTATGCAGGTCAGGAAGCAACAGTCAGAACTGGACATGGAACAACAGACTGGTTCCAAATAGGAAAAAGAGTCATCAAGGCTGTATATTGTCACCCTGCTTATTTAACTTCTATTCAGAGTACATCATGAGAAACGCTGGACTGGAAGAAGCACAAGCTGGAATCAAGATTGCCAGGAGAAATATCAATAACCTTAGATATGCAGATGACACCACCCTTATGGCAGAAAGTGAAGGGAACTAAAAAGCCTCTTGATAAAAGTGAAAGAGGAGAGTGAAAAAGTTGGCTTAAAGCTCAACATTCAGAAAACGAAGATCATGGCATCTGGTCCCATCACTTCATGGGAAATAGATGGGGAAACAGTGGAAACAGTGTCAGACTTTATTTTTGGGGGCTCCAAAATCGCTGAAGATGGTGACTGCAGCCATGAAATTATGACCAACCTAGATAGCATATTCAAAAGCAGAGACATTACTTTGCCGACTAAGGTCCATCTAGTCAAGGCTATGGTTTTTCCACTAGTCATGTATGGATGTGAGAGTTGGACTGTGAAGAAGGCTGAGCCCCAAAGAATTGATGCTTTTGAACTGTGGTGTTGGAGAAGACTCTTGAGAGTTCCTTGGAGTGCAAGGAGATCCAACCAGTTCATTCTGAAGGAGATCAGCCCTGCGACTTCTTTGGAAGGAATAATGATAAAGCTGAAACTCCAGTACTTTGGCCACCTCATGCGAAGAGTTGACTCACTGGAAAAGACTCTGATGCAGGGAGGGATTGGGAGCAGGAGGAGAAGGGGATGACAGAGGATGAGATGGCTGGATGGCATCACTGACTTGATGGACTAAGTCTGAGTGAACTCCGGGAGTTGGTGATGGACAGGGTGGCCTGGCGTGCTGCGATTCATGGGGTCGCAAAGAGTCAGACATGACTTGGTGACTGAACTGAACTGACTGAGGCACTCTATTAATACAATTGGCTATTAGGAAATGGTTAATCCAGTGAAGAAGCAAGAAAGTCTTTGCAGTATTGGTATGTTGTGTCTGAACTTTCTTCAGCCTCAGCTTTACTATCTGACAAATTTAAAAATTGAATAAGTGATACAACTCTTCTTTAGTGCTTACATTGTTCTTTTATTTCTGATATTAACCACAGAGTCCTAATATAAACTTTAGGCAACATAAATATCTTTAGCACACTGTCAATGATAATTCATTTGTACCAATTTTGATCATGTGCAAAGTGAAGCATCCTGAAGTAAAGACACAACTGAAAGAGGAATTATTGGAAATACATTTTTGGGTTTTCCCAAATATGCAATATGACATTTTATGAATAGTAAAAGCTCAGTATATGTCTATTAAATGCAAGCAGAGAGAGAAATGGGGAAAATATATTCTATACTGAAGAAAAACAGTATTAGATCACTATAATTCTTTCAAATCATTTTAAATTATATGAGTTATGTATGAGATATTTGCTTTAACTTAAAATTTTTATTTAACTCAGCTGGAAAACAATTTTCAGGGCATGCATACCATAGTGAAAACCAATAAATGACAATGTATAAAATCATGCTACCAATGGATTAAAGAGAAATTTTAAGTTCTTTATATTTGCTTTGTCTTTTACATGTCCTGAGAGGGATGGAAACATAAAAACATGTGACTACTATTTGTATTACAGTTTTGGAAGAAAATATGTAAGTTAAATCAGTGCATTTTTATGATAATGGACCTCATTTCTTATGGTGTCTAGAACACACAAAAAGCACTATATAAATTATGGTAGCTAATGAGTTTTCTTTTCTGTTTGATAGGTTCCCTAAAAATATTAAGCTTGGGAATGGGAAGGGCCTTTGATAGTCTTCTTTGAAATTCACATTAAACCAGTACACTTATAGCAGTTCCATTACTCTAAGATTATAGCTCAGTCGTGGTTTTGCAACATTCAGTGGTATTCAGAAAACTTTGGTGGCATTTAGACTACTTTGTCTGAAACTCTAATGAATCTAGTCACCTGGCTTGGATCAATCAAAATTTAGTTTTAATTTTAATTCAGTGAGAAAATAGATATAGATTTTTAGTTTATGATCAGAGTTTGTTATTGGAGACAAGTCTAACATAATTTAGAAGTTTTACTTTTCTTGTGTATGACAGAAATGAATAGAATAAAGAAAAAGGGAAAAATTGGTAAATTATTTTTCTGAACTTACTAACTGTGTCTTGTAACAGCTGTAAATTTGTTTATGTAACTTTCTTCTCTCTTTAAGATGTTTTGCTTTTACCTTAAAATAAACTTGTTGCTATTTAGTTGCTAAGTTTTGTATGACTCTTTTGCAACCCCATGGACTGTAGCCCACCAGGCTCCTCTGTCCTGGGGATTTCTTAGGCAAGAATACTTGGGTTGCCATTCCCTTCTCCAGGGAATCTTGCAGACCCAAGGATTGAACCGTGTTTCCTGCACTGGCAGGCTGATTGTTTACCACTGAACCACCAGGTAAATCCAAAATAAGTGCATACATGTATATAATCTAAAAACACACACGTATGTCAGTATAAAGGTATACAACATTATATCTAGTTCTTTACCAAATTCCTATTTGTCAGCTTCTTTTACCCTTTTCACAATAATAAGCCTGAGAAACAGAGTCAGCAGAAATCAGAACAAGGCATGTTAGAAATCTTAAAAATTACTCTCTGGACCCATGAATATGAACACCTTACTTGTTAAATATATAATATTGGATAAAAAACTAAGTGCAAAATTATTGGGAGAAGCCACAGATATCAAAATATATCTTTACCCTTTCTCTTTTCTTTCAATTCACTTTAAAGATGAGTGCAGGCTTTGCAAGTATGGTAACAGTCATGATATTATTTCCAAATTACATTATCAGCCACACACATATTATATTTTAGCATTTACTCTTAAAATAAGTAATGCCTTTTAACATTATGATGTGCAATTTTACTCCATTGGAAATGTTAAGGAGACTCAACAAATTATAAGAAATATAAAAAGAAGTTTAAAATCTATTTTTTGTTTAAAAATATCTAAAAGCACTACATAACTCCATTCACTTTTCACAGATAAATAATGTCTTTTTGGGACACAAGAAAAGCTGGAGGAAGGTAAAGGAACAATAAACATAATGATAAAATGGTAAAAAAAAAAAGTTTTGTAAGAGTATATTCATACGGTAATTTGAAAATATGATGGCAATTTCCTCACAGGATATTTCTTCCAGCCATAAAAATTAAAAGAAAGAACATAATATTCAATCTGTATTAATGTAGAGTAGGAAACTCTAGGTTATAGAATTACTTTCAAGAGTAAAAATAACTGTATATGGAAAACAGAGAAGACTAGCAGAACCTGCCTATTTTGCAGTTGGATTTTGGCTTTGGCTTTACATAAAGCTGTTATGAACAATTGTTTTTGGTTTTTCTGTAGACATATAGTTTTATTTCTCTTAGGTAAATACCAAGGAGTAGAATGATTGAATCATGTAATAGTATATATTTAACATTTTAAGAAACTGACTTCCAAACTGTAATATTGTACATTCCTGCAAGAGTATATGAAAGTCCAGTCCTCCACCATCTTGTCAAAACATGGTGCGGCCTGTCTTAAAATTTAGCCAGTCTGGTAAGTGTGTAGTGATATCTCATGGTTGTTTTAATTTTTAGTTCTCTAATTAATGGTGATGCTGGACATCTTTTCATTCAGCTATTTGCCATTTATACAGTCTCTTTGGTGAAATGTCTCTTCAGATATTTTGTCTGTTTAAAAAATTGGGTCATTTGATTTTTTTATTAATGACTTTCAAAGTTCTTTTTTTTTTAATTTTAGACACGTCTTTTATCAGATATATGATATTAAAATATTTTCACCTAGTCTGTGGCTTGTCAGTTCATTCTCCTAACAGTATCTTTTGAAGAATGCGCATGAGTGAGTGCTCAGTCACTTCAGTCATATCCAGCTCTTTGTGACCCTGGGACTGTAACCCACCAGGCTCCTCTGTCCATGGGATTCTCCAGGCAAGAATACTGGATTGGGTTGCCATGCCCTCTTCCAGGGGATCTTCCCAACCCAGGGAACAAAACTACGTTTCCTGTAAGTCCCTCACTGAAGACAGATTCTTTACCATTGAGCTGCCAGGGAAGCCCATTTTTTGAAGCAGAAAGCTTTTTAATTTGGGGGAAGTCAAATTTATCAGTTTGGTTTTTTGTGGAATGTGGCTTTTGTGTAATAGCTAAGTAATCTTTGCCTAATCAATTTCAGAAAGATTTTCTTCCTTTTTTCC
This sequence comes from Ovis canadensis, assembly GCF_042477335.2. Taxonomy (NCBI): domain Eukaryota; kingdom Metazoa; phylum Chordata; class Mammalia; order Artiodactyla; family Bovidae; genus Ovis; species Ovis canadensis. The sequence goes on from NC_091253.1 coordinate 16,267,486, forward strand.
TCTAAAATTTTTGTAGTTTTATAGGCTGTACAGTTAAGTCTATAAACTATTTTGAGCTAATTTTGATATGTGGTGATTTATTTATGCTTTTTGGATTTGGATATCCAATTGGTTCAGCAAAATTTGTTGAAAAGATGATCCTTTGCTGAACTGAATTTGCACCTTTGCCAAAAATAAATGAAGTGTGAAAGTGTTAGTCGCTCAGTCATGTCCGACTCTTTTTGCCCCCATGTATTCTTTTTGCCTGCCATATAATTCTAACCATGAAATTCTCCAGGCAAGAATTCTGGAGTGGGTACCTATTTCCTTCTATAGGGGATCTTCCCAACCCAGGGATTGAACCGGGTCTCCTACATTGCAGTGGATTCTTGACCACTGAGTCACCAGGGAAGTCCCCTTGTCAAAGATAAGTTGTTTATAAATATCGGTCTTTTCCTGGATTGTCTTTTATATTCTGCTGCTTTATCAGTGTTTATGACAATACAACACTGTCTTTAATTACTGTTAGCACTCTAAATTTGCTGTTATTTATCAAAGTTATTTTGGCTATTTCAGATCCTTTCCATTTCTACATGGACATTGACATGAACTTCTCAAATTCAATCAATAAGTGTACTTGTATATTGACTGGGAATGCATTGAATCAACAAATCAGTTTGAAAGAACTGCTGTTTTAGTGTTGAAGCTTCTCATCTATAATCTAGGTATGTCTCTACTTTTTAACTCATCTTTAATCTTTTTAGCAATACTTTGTAGTTCCATTGTACAAGCTCTCTAGAGTGAGCATTGAATATTTGTGTTGTAAGAAATTTATTTATTCCATTTATATGATTTAACTTATGGGCATAGTTTTACTTACCATCCATCTGCCATATGCAAAATAGATAGTAATATCACTTCTATTTATGAAATGATAATTTGTATTTTCTCCTTTTTTTGTTGTTCTCACATGGAAAAAGATTTATCAATTTTACTGTCCTTTACAAAGAACCAAATTTTGGCTTCAATACTTTTTTACAATTTAAAAATATTTGTTATATTTTCCTCTTTGACTGTTATTTTTCCGTTATTTTGCTTAAGTTTAATTATCTCTTTTGCTAGTATCTTAACATAGAAACTGGTCTTTGGCTTTGATATTTGATATTTTCTAAAAAGAATGGTAAGTATTTTCCTAATACTGGTTTTCAATGACCTGTTTTTCAGTATCTGATATACTGTTTCTAAATAAGTTCAAAAAAAATAAAAAAAAATAAGTTCAAAGTTAACTATAATTTGTAGTTTTTATTTATTTTTGATCCATGGTTATATGAAAATATCATTCAGTTCAGTCGCTCAGTCATGTCCGACTCTTTGTGACCGCATGAATCGCGCAGCGCGCCAGGCATCCCTGTCCATCACCAACTCCCAGAGTTCACTCAGACTCACGTCCATCGAGTCTGTGATGCCATCCAGCCATCTTATCCTCTGTCGTCCCCTTCACCTCCTGCCCCCAATCCCTCCCAGCATCAGAGTCGTTTCCAATGAGTCAACTCTTCGCATGAGGTGGCCAAAGTACTGGAGCTTCAGCTTTAGCATCATTCCTTCCAAAGAAATCCCAGGGCTGATCTCCTTCAGAATGGGCTGGTTGGATCTCCTTGCACTCCAAGGGACTCTCAAGCGTCTTCTCCAACACCACAGTTCAAAAGCATCAATTCTTCAGGGCTCAGCCTTCTTCACAGTCCAACTCTCACATCCATACATGACTACTGGAAAAACCATAGCCTTGACTAGACGGATCTTTGTTGGCAAAGTAATGTCTCTGCTTTTGAATATGCTATCTAGGTTGGTCATAATTTCATGGCTGCAGTCGCCAGCTGCAGTGATTTTGGAGCCCCCCCCCCCTGCAAATAAAGTCTGACACTGTTTCCACTGTTTCCCCATCTATTTCTCATGAAGTGATGGGACCGGATGCCATGATCTTCGTTTTCTGAATGTTGAGCTTTAAGCCAACTTTTTCACTCTCCTCTTTTACTTTCATCAAGAGTCTTTTTAGTTCCTCTTCACTTTCTGCCATAAGGGTGGTGTCATCTGCATATCTGAGGTTATTGATAGGTTAAAAAAATTTATGAGTTTTTCAGATATATTTCTGTTATTGAGATTTAATTCAATTCCATTTGTTATTACTTGAATTCTCTTGACCATGTAAGGAATTGTTTTGTAGTTCAAAATATGGATTATGTTAGTAAAATGTTCTGCATGCACTTGACAATGGAATGTAGTTGCGGTAGATGGCAAAGTGTCCAGAAATGTCAATTGGGTTGTTTTATAGTTTTGCATATGTCTTCCATATATCTATTTTACTTACCTTTTACTTACTATTTATTATTTATTTATATTTTTGAAGTTTTGCTTCATATATTTTGAGGCTCTTAGATGCATCCGTTTAGAACTGTGATGTCATCTTGATTAATTGACAGCCTTTACTTTTTAATTAAAATATAGTTGATATAAATATTACATTAGTTTCAGATATACTACATAATAATTTAATATTTGCATACATTATAAACTGATAGCCACAATAAATCTAGGAACCATCTTTCCCCATATAAAGTTATTAAAATAGTGGCTGCATTCCCTATGTTGTATATTGGATCCCTGTGACTTGTTTAATATATAACTGGAAATTTATGGCTCTTAATCCCCTATTCCTGTTTCACCTACTCCTATTTCACCCATAACTATCCCCCCTTCCCTTCTGGGTACTATCAAGTTATATTCTGTAGCTATGACTCTGTTTTTATTTTATTAGCTTTTTGTTTTGTATTTTAATATCCACTTATCTATGAGATCATGTGATATTTGTCTTCCCTGATTTATTTCACTTAGCATAATACACTCTCATTACAACCATGCTGACCTCAAATGGCAAATTTTCACTTCTCTATGGCCAATACTCCATTATGTATATTTACCACATCTTCTTTGTTCATTCATCAAACAATGGACACTCAGGATATTTCCATTTATTGACTATTATAAATAAGCCTCAATAAGCATTTGGGTGCATATATCTTTTTGAATTGGTGTTTTTGTTTTATTTGAGTAAATACCCAGAAATGATATTGCTGGATCATACTGAAGTTTTATTTTTAATTTGTTGAGGAAACGTCATACTCATTTTCAGCAGGACGACACCAATTTGCAATCCCACCAACAGTATACAAGAGTTCCCTTTCCTCCACATTTTTGCTGTCACTTGTTATTTGTTGCCTTTTTGATGACAGCCATTCTGACATGTAAGGTGGTAACTCATTATGGGTTTGACTTGCATTTCTCTGATAATTAGTGAAATTGTTTATCTTTTCATGTACTTCCTGGCCATCTGTAAGTCTTATTTAGGTCCTCTGCTCATAGGTTGTTTGTGGAGTGCTATTTTTAATGTTGAATTGTGTAAGCTGTTTGTATATTTTGGATAAACACCTAACTGGATTTGTTGTTTGTGAATATGTTCTATCATTTAGTTGGTTTTTCTGTTGATAGATTCCTTCATTGTGCAAAAGCTTTTTAGTTTGATATAGTCCTCTCATTTTTTACTTTCTTTTGGTTCCCTTGCCTGAGGATATAGAAACAAACAAAAAAAAATTGCTAAGAGTGTGCTGCCTATGTTACTTCTAAAAGTTTTATGGTATCAGGTCTTACATTTAATTCTTTACTCCATTTTGGGTTTATTTTTATATATGATGTGAGAAAGCTTACTTTGACTCTTTTGCATAGAGCTCTCCATTTTCCCCAATACCATTTAGTGAAAGTATATTTTGCTTCATTCTGTACTTTTGCCTCCTTGTCATGGAATAATCGACCATTTAAGCATGGATTTATTTCTAGGATCTTTATTCTGTTCCACTGATCTATGTGTCTGTTTTTGTACCAGTATCATGCTGTTTGATTACTGTAGCTTTATAGTATAGTTTCATATCAAGAAGTATGATATTAATACCTCCAGCTTTGTTCTTCTTTTCTCAAGATTACTCTGGCTATTTGGGGTCTTTTGTGCTTACATTTAAATTTTATAATTATTTATTATGTGAAAAATGCCTTTAATACATTTTTAGTTTTATTGGTGTACGGTTAACTTAACAAAGTTGTCTTAATTTCTGATGTGCAGCAAAGTGATGCAATCATACATGTATATTCTTTCTCATATTTTCCATCGTGCTTTATCACAGGATATTAAATATTCTTCTTTGTTTTATACAGTAGGACATGTTGTTTATCCATCCTATATATAGTAGTTTGCATCTGCTAATCCCAAACTCTCAGTTAGACTCTCCTTACCCATTCCTCCTTGGCAAATACAATTTTTTTGTCTATGTCTGTGAGTCTATTTCTGTTTCATAGATAAGTTCATTCGTGTGTATTTTAGATTCCACATATAAGTGATATCATATGGTATTTGTCTTTCTCTTTTGGACATACTATGTTTAGCATGATACACTCTAAGTCCATGCATGTTGTTGCAAAATGAAATTACTTCATTCTTTTTTATGGCTGGGTATTATTTCATTGTATATATGTACCACATCTTCTTTATTCATTTATCTGTCAAAATGTTCCCTTTTCTCTATATGACCTCTAACACTTGTTATTCATAGACTTTTAAATGATGGACATTCTGACTGGTATGAGATGTTACCTCACTGTAGCTTTGATTTGCATTTCTTTAATAATTAGTGATGTTGAGCATCTTTTCATGAGCCTCTTGTCCATCTGTTTGTTTTCTTTGAAGAAATATCTATTTATGTCTTCTGCCCTTTGTTTTAATTGGGGTGTCTGTTTCTTTGTTATTTGGGTTGTATAAGCAGTTTGTATATTTTGGAAATGAAACATTTGTTGATTATATCAGCAAATATATCCCAGCCTGTAGGCTATCTTTACACTTTTTTCTGGTTTGCTATGCAAAAGCTAATAAGATTGGTTAGGTTCCATTTGTTTATTTTTGCTTTTATTTCTGTTAGGAGACTGATAAGAAAACTTTGATGCAATTTATATCAGAGAATGTTTTGCCTATGTTCTTTTCTAGGAGTTTGATATTAAAAGTTATGTCTTTAAGGCCATTTTAAGTTTATTTTTTATTTGATGTGATGATGTATTCTAACTTCATTGATTTGCATGCAGTTTTCCAAATTTTCCAACACTACTTGCTGAAAAGACTCTCTTTTCTCCTTTGTTCATTTTTGTTTCCTTTATTAAAGATTAATTTGCCATGGGCGTGTGGGTTTACATCTGAGTTCTATATTCTGTTCCATTGATCTGCACGTCTGTTTTTGTGCCAATAGCATACCATTTGATAACTGCAGCTTTGGGTCTGAAATTTATTAGGGTTATGCCTCCTGCTTTGTTCTTTTTCCTCAGGATATCTTTGGCAATTCTGGATCTTTTGTATAGTTTCATAACATTTTTAAAGGATTATTTGTTCTAGTTCTGTGAAAAATGTCAGGGATAAGTTGATAGAATTACATTAAATCTGTAAATTGCTCTGGGTGGTATATCCATTTTAACAATACTAATTCCTCCAATCCAAGATAGTGGGATATTTTTTCATTTCTTTGAATAATCTTAAATTTCCTTTATTAATGTTTTGTAGTTCTCAACATATAAATCTTTCACCTCCTTGGTCAGGTTTTTTACTAAGTGTGTTTTTTTGGTGCCATTTAGAAAATAAAAAGTTTGTTTACATTCCCTTTCAGTTAGTGCCAAGAAATGCAACTGATTATTGTTTGTTAATCTTGTTGCTGCTACTGTTGCTGCTAAGTCACTTCATCGTGTCTGACTCTGTGCGACCCCATAAACGGCAGCCCACCAGGCTCCCCGTCCTTCTATTTTGCTGAATTTGCTTATTAGTTTTAGTAGTTTTTGTGTAGGTTCTTTAGGATTTTCTATATACATTATCATGTCATCTGCTTATAATGACAAGTTTACCACTTCCTTTCCAATTGAATATCTTTTATTTATTTATTTTTGTCTGCTTGCTGTGGCTAGGATTTCCAATAGTTTGTTGAATAGAAGAGATGAAAGTGTGTCTTTGTCTTATTCCAGAATTTAGCAGACAAGTTTTCAGTTTTTAAACATTAATTATTATATTGGCTGTGGGCTTGTCATAAATAGTTTTCATTATGTTAAGATATGTTCCTTACTCACTTTGGTAAGAGTTTTTATCATGAATGAATGTTGAATTTTATCAGCTGCTTTTCCTGCATCTACTGAAATAGTTAAACATTTTTTCTATTATCTTTTGTTGATGTGGTATATCACATTAACTGATATGTATATGTTGAACCATCCTTGTATCCTTAGGATAAACCAAATTGGATGTGATGTATAAATTTTTTATGTTGGTGGATTAGGTTTGCTAACGTTTTGTTGAGAATTTTTGTATCTCTATTCATCAAAGATATTATTGGTGCCTTTTCTGGTATTGGTATTATGGAGATGGCTGCCTCATAGGTTGTCTATTGGGATTTTTCTTGTTTCTTGATGAATGCCTATATCACTAAGAACTTTTCTCTAAGAATTTATTTTGTTGCATCCCAAAAGTTTTGTATGGTTGCATTTTCATTGTTATTTGCCTCTTAAATTTTTTCTTTTATTTTAACATCGACAAATGGTTTTTTAGTAGCATGTTGTTTAATCGTTTCTTTTGCTTCTTTTTCTGTGGTTGCCTTCTAGTTTTATGCCATTTTGGTTAGAAAGTTTCCTTGAAATAAATGATACAATAGAACAGTTAGACTTAATTGATGTATTTTTTAATTTACATTAAAAAAAAAAGAATACATATTCTTTTCAGGTGCACTTGGAACATGTGCTCAATCCCAGAGCATGTTCCATGTGCACTTTAAAATAATATGTATTCATATATATATATGGATGTAATTTCATGAAATTCATCATTAAGTCTAACTGTTCTATTGTATCATTTAGTATCTCTGTTACATTAATGATTTTCTGTCTCAAGGATCTGTCAACAAATATGAGTAGGGCATCGATTTCTCCTTTTATGTCTATTAGTATTTGTTTCATGTATCTGGGTGCTCTTACATTGGGTGCATATATATTGATAAGTGTACTATCTTCTTATATAAATCCCTGGGCTTCCCAGGTGGCACCAGTGGTAAAGAACTCACTTGCCAGTGCAAGTAGATGTAAGAGATGTGAGTTTGATCTCTAGGTTTGGAACTCCTTGCAGGAGTACTTGGCAACCCACTCCAATATTCTTGCCTGGAGAATCCCATGGACAGAGAAGCCTGGCAGGCTAAAGTCCATATGGTTGCAAAGAGTCAGATCGATTGAAGTGACTTAGCATGCACACATGCATATAAATACTTTTATCATTACACACTGTCTTTCCTTATCTTTTCTTATAACATTTCTTTTAAGGTTCATTTTGGTTGTTAAGAGTATTGCAATCCCCACTTTCTTGTCCTTTCCATTTGCAGGAAATATATTCTTCTGTCCCTTCACTTTGTATGGTTTGTAAATAGAATAATATCTATTATACATATTTACCATAAAGTAAAGTAAAGTAAAGTCGCTCAGTCGTGTCAGACTCTTTGCGACCCCGTGGACTGTAGCCCACCAGGCTCCTCCGTCCATGGGATTCTCCACGCAAGAATACTGGAGTGGGTTCCATTTCCTTCTCCAGGGGATCTTCCCAACCCAGGGATCGAGCCCAGGTCTCCCGCATTGCAGGCAGACGCTTTAACCTCTGAGCCACCATATATTATACATATACATTATTCTATTTACAAGTTTATCAGCTATAGATAAAAGAAATTAGTTTAGATTCAATGCAAAAAAAAGTTTGCCTATATTTAATCCATAGAGACCATATAAAATATTGTCTATATTTGAACATATTGATAACATTTCTAAATCAGGAAATGTACTTTTCAGAATGTATGATAAAGACAATACAATATTTTAATGCTAAAGTGAAAGAATAGTATTTGATATAAATTTAGAAAATAAAAAAATTAGTAATTTCATTATCTAAATGAAATAGAGAAAAAATATAGAGCCAAATTAGAACTATTTACTTAGATAAAGTTCTGTTTTATAAAAATACCATAACTACGGAATCATTTCTCAAAACAAAATCTTACTTGAAGTTCCCAATGTTAAGCAGGTAAAAATGAATTGTCTTTGGTTGAAAATTTAAGGAGGAATCAGGGCTTCCTCCTTTCCACTGTCGCTCCCATTCCCCAACCATACCTGCTGAATGTCTCCTCATAATGATTTGAAAAACAAAGATGAAGGCATTGATGCTTTAGGATCTTCTCTTGCTCAAAATACTTTTTTCTCCTTAAAGAATAAGTCATTGAGCCAAAGCGCAACTCTGAAGGTGAGGTACTAACCTAAGGTAGATGAAGTCTCTAAATAATATAGATTGGAGTGTTGAAAGTTCGATGAACCAGTTTGGAGTGTAGATCACAGCTCAGAAAAGTTTCTTTACTGAAGAGACTGCTCTGTCCTAGTGATGTTGTGTATTAATATTAGTTGGGAGCCACAGAGAGTGGCAACAAAACTGAGATGAAGAGGGAACAAAACATAACCTCTCACCATTTCAGAAAATGAAACTTCTTGAAATGAGTCTATTAATCTAGTCCAGGTATCTCCTACATTTGTTATATCATACATTCCTATAAGTTAATGTCTTTCAGTGTAAATGCTCTAAAAATAGGCATGTTTATGCATTATTTCAGTGTATTATAGTGTTAACAGTTTCATGGTAGCTAAGGTTATTTTAATTTTCATCAGAAATCATCTTGTAGAATTATTTAAACTCAAAGATATTTATATAGGATAACTGAATGAAAAGCAGTTTATAAGTGTTTGGCATTAAAATTATAATGTATTTTTTGAGTGCTAAGTGATTCAGTTCAGTTCAGTTCAGTCGCTCAGTTGTGTCTGACTCTTTGCAAACCCATGAATCGCAGCACGCCAGGCCTCCTGTCCATCACCAACTCCCAGAGTTCACTCTTAGGAGTTTTAAAAATTAAATGTTTTTATTTATACTTGCCATATGTAAATCAAACAGAATTTTTCAAATAAGAAGTTGTGGCTCCTCGCTCTTATGGGTGATATTTTCTGTGGGAAGTAAGGGATGATTCATATCAACAGTGGACTGAAAAGGTTTTAAACTTTATTGAAAAGCTCTCCCAAGTTTGTTTGGTCACTGTGCCCTTGTTAACCTATTAGAGGCACCCTGCGGTGACATTGCAGGATTATAGGACGTACATGTGTAAGCAAACAGAACCACTGCAGATGGTGACTGCAGCCATGAAATTAAGAGATGCTTGCTCCTTGGAAGAAAGTTATGATCAACCTAGACAGCATAATAAAAAGCAGAGACATCACTTTACCAACAAAGGTCTGTCTAGTCAAAGCTATGGTTTTTCCAGTAGTCATGTATGGATGTGAGATTCGGACCACAAAGAAAGCTGAGCACTGAAGAATTGATGCTTTTGAACTGTGGTGTTGGAGAAGACTCTTGAGAGTCCCTTAGACTGCAAGGAGATCCAACCAGTCCATCCTAAAGCAGATCAATCCTGGGTGTTCATAGGAAGGACTGATGCTGAAGCTGAAACTCCAATACTTTGGCCACCTGATGCAAAGAACAACTCATTGGAAAAGACCCTGATGCTGGAAAAGATTGAAGGCAAGAGAAGGAGACGACAGAGGATAAGATGGTTGGATGGCATCACCCACTCAGTGGACATGAGTTTGAGTAAATTCTGGGCATTGGTGATGGACAGGGAAGCCCGGGGTGCTACAGTCCATGGGGTTGCAAAGAGTTGGATACGAGCGACTGAACTGAAATGAACTGAAATGAAAAAGTGTTTTGCTATATTTCTTAGGAAGAAAAAGTAAAATTTTTCATTTTTCTGTTCATGCGTTTGTCATCTATTACTGTTAAGGCAGAATATAAATGATTAGAAGTTGTTTCCCAAATAGTCATGGTACACATGTACCTACCTCTAAATTGAATTGTTTGAAACTATGTATGAAGAAGATAATTACACTCCCAGATTTAGGCTAAGATTCTTCTTTTTTTTTTTTTTTCTTCTTCAAACTAAAAAAGAAAGCAAACTGATCAAACAATATAAAATAGTTTGATTAATAGATTTGGGAAGGAAAAGGAAAATTTAATACAAATATACAGTTATTCTAGCTAAATTAATTTTTCTTTTTTATTGAAATGTAATCGACATACAACATTGTATAAGTATAACATGTACAATGTGATGATTTTGTGCACATACTTATCGTGAAATGTTTACCACAGTAAGGTAAACACATCCTTCAACTCACATAATTGGTTGTTTTTATGGTGAGAATATTAAAATTTTGCTCTTGTAACACCTTCGAAGTATGCCTGAGGTATACACTACAGCATTGTTAACTATAGTCATCATGCTGTGCCTTAGATCCCCAGAGCTTATTTATTTTATAACTGAAAGTTTGTAACCTTTGACCAACATTTCCTATTTTCCTGACCCTTAATCCCTAGCAACCACCACTCCATCCATTTCTATGAGTTTAATGATTTAGATTCCATGTATAAAAAAAAGCATGTAGTAAAGACACAGTTCATGTTATTGTTTCACTTTATTATCCTTCACAAATATTGCATTTTCCATGAATTGAAGGCCAGATGCAACCCTGTGCCAAACAAGTATATCAGCATCATTTTTACAAAAGCATCTGCTCACTGTGTGTCTCCATGTCACATTTGGTGATTCTCACATTTCAAACTTTTTCCTTATTATTATACTTATTATAGTGATCTGAGATCAGTGATCTTTGACGTTCCTATTGCACAGAGAATATGACTTGTTGAAGGCCTAGACGATAGTAAGCATTTTAATCAATAAAGTATTTTTAAATTAATTTATTTTTTATTGAAGGATAATTGCTTTACAGAATTTTGCTGTTTTTTGTCAAACCTCAACATGAATCAGCCATAGGTATGCATACATCCCCTCCTTTTTTTAAATTAAGACATTTGCATTGTCTTTTTAGACATAATGCTGTTGCATACTGACAAACCAAAATTAATGTGACTCATTCTATTGTAAAATTTGTTTTGTTATGATAGTTTGGAAGAAAAACCACAGTATCTTCCAGATATGCCTGTGATTTGTCTTTTTCTGTCTGACTTATTTCACATAGCCCAATGCCCCAAAAGCCCACCAGGCTCCTCTGTCCATGGGATTCCCCATGCAAAAATAGTGGAGTGGGTTGCCATTTCCTTCTGAAGCCTATCTTCCCTACCCAGGGATCAAACCCAGGTCTCCTGCATTGCAGGCAGATGCTTTAACCTCCGAGCCACATGGACTGTGGCCCAAAAGTCCATTTACAGTGTCATAAATAGAAGGATTTCCTTCTTTTGTATCAGTGAATAATATTCCACTGTATGTATAAGTTATTTTGCATATTATTCATTTTCATAATTCTATACTTATAAATTTATTTGGGTATGTGTATTTCATGCACAAAGAATGCTTGAGGGGATAACCAACATTTTAACCTCAGGATGATGGGTAGGATTTACTTTCTTCTTTATACATTTATATGGTAATCAAATCTTTACAATGAGTATTTTTACATGATGCTCATATAAAAATAATAATAAAAGTATTATCAGTGTGGCAAAAAGCAGAAAAAGTGACTTACATTAGTAACAATATCTATAAGGAAGCTTGGAACACAAATGTTTAATAAGATCTTTGTTGTTCAGTCATGGAGAATTAGCGGTAAATTATAGGAGAAACCATAGGACTAGGAAAAGAGCAGTGGTAAGGAAGAGTCTTCCCTGGTGGCTCAGATGGTAAAGCATCTGCCTACACTGGGGGAAACCCAGGTTCAATCCCTGGGTGGGGAAGATCCCCTGAAGAAGAAAATGCAACCCACTTCAGTATTCTTGCCTGGAAAATCCCATGGACGCAGGAGCCTGGTAGGCTATAGTCTATGGGGTTGCAAAGAGTTGGACACAACTGAGTGACTTTGCTTTCACTTTTCGAGGAAGAGAAGGAAGTCAGATAAAGAAATCTTAAAAAAAAAAAAACTGGCACAACTTTGAAATAAAATGCATGTAGATGGATGATAAAGCGTAAGAGCTAAACTAACAGATTTCTGGATTGCATTATAAGGTACACATTTTAGCAAAGGAAGCCTTGAAATTAATATAATGAAACTATTAGATTCATGAAAGTTTAGCTCACCAGTTATCTAGTATCTATTTCAGTAATATATTCCCTAGGGCCTGGCATTACACCTGCCATACAGGAATTCTGTAAATATTTGTTCAATAAATGAATGAATAGATTGTGTTAAATTTGAAGTAATTGTGACTCCAAGGAAATAGATAAATGAGATACTAAGGAACAAGTCCTGGAATGAATGTATGAATGTGAAAGTCATTAAAATCAAAGTAGTAGTTAAAACCAAGAAAGTGAACAGAAGTTCAAAGGTAAGCATGTTTGCAGAGAAAAGCAGCAGATTCTGACTGATGGAACACAGGGATACAGGCATTAAGGTGGTATGGAAAGAACAGTACATATAGTACCTTTCCTTAATTCGGACTTCACTGTATTTAGAGTTCCCTCCTCCCCACAACAGCCCCTCTCTCTCACTCAACTGCTACTATTATGTTTTATAATCCTTGGAAACTAGCATGCATTTAAAAGAACACAACCACATAATCACAATAAAAATCAAGACTTTAACACTGATACACTAAAATCATCTAATCCACAGATTCCATTTAGACATAATGAATTGTTCCAATAATGTTTTTTATAGCAAATATTCCAGTCTAGGATGATATGATATGTTTATTTGTCATGTCTCTTTCAAAGTGGGAAGAATTCCTCCTTTTCCCTTGACTTTCATGATCTCGACATTTAATTCTAAAATAAAATATTCATTAAAAATCATGAACTCTCACAAGTAGACCAATTAAGTGAAAATAAACAAATACTCCCCCTCAACTGAAAAAAGTATTTTTTTCTGGAAACAACCTAAAATGTTTCTAGATGAAATAATATTTGGGTGGGGCTGTCTGAGGAGCTGGAGGTGGCCCTTCAGGGTTCTTTTCACTTGTGTTTAGAAATGTCTGTGTAAGAAAATGTTAAAAGAAATACATGTCAATTATTTTATAGAAAGGTCCCCCATTTAGTTCTGTATGTAGTTTTCTAAAAGTTAGATTTGGTTGGCCAGGCAACCTAAAAAAAAAATAATAGCTGTAGAAGATATTATTTTTAAGAAAAAATGTAGGTAAATTCATAGCATAAAAGTATATATTTTGAAGGGAACGATGTCTGTCTGCTTTTTGCTCCTTCTGGGAGTGCCATAATATTGATACATATGCTGGTTCATTTGATGGTCCCCACAGGCCCTTTGGCTCTGTTTCCTTTACTTCTTTTACTGATCAATGGCCTGAACTTCACGTTCACTGGTTTGTCTTTTCTGCTTCCTTACATCTTTTGTTGAAGTTTTCTAGTGAATTTTAAAATTTCAGTTATTGTATGTTTCAGCTCTAGGATTTCTATGTTGTTCCTTTTTTTTATAATGTCTGTCTTTTAGATGGATATTTTTACTGATATCCATTTTCTTCAGAAATTCTTTCTCTAATCTTCTTTAGTTCACTGTTCATATATATATATATACATATACATATATATATATTTAGCTTTTAGCAAATCTTGTATTCTTTGTCATGTGTGGCCACTGAAGTCACTGTGGATCAGCCAGTGACATGACAGGAATTTACTTAAATGTCTTGAGCTAAAAGACAGAGAGAGAAAAGTACTACTTTACCTGGCCTCAGCAATTAGGCCATGAGCTGAAAATTCCTTCAATGCCAAGCTAGTCTACCAACACTCTTCCTCTTTGTAAGATTTTGTGGTTTTGTCCTTAATGTCTTCTTTGCAGGGAGATCATACATCCAAAGGTAGATGAACAGCCTGAGTTGTGGACCCTCTCAGGTCCTTTATATCTGGACCTGCGGATGTGCATCCTGTTCTCTCTTACCCAGTGTATGTGGAGGCCCTGTGAGCTCTTATTCCCTCAAGAGAGTTCCTGCTCTACCTTGTTCTTCCCAGATTTTGGGTCTCTGTGCCCCTTTCCCTGCTTGCTGTTTCATCATATGAGTGCAGACTATATATATATTTAAATATTTCAACAGTTTCCTGGAAAGCTTCTTTGCCTAAAAAGTATGGAGCAGAAGGGGCAAAAACAAAGGCCAGACTCAATGGATTATTACTCAGACATAAAAAGGAACGAAAGAATCCCATTTGCAGCAATACTATGGGCTATCATACTGAGTGAAACAGTCAGACAAAGACATATCCTTGTGGAATCTAAAAAAAACATGGTGTAAAGGAACTCACTGACAAAATAGAAATAGAGTCATAGATGTAGAAATATTTATGGTGACTGGGAGGATATGGGAAGAGGGATAAATTGGGAGTTTGGGACTGACATATATACACTACTAAATGTTCAAGCTGGTTTTAGAAAAGGCAGAGGAACCAGAGATCAAATTGCCAACATCCGCTGGATCATCGAAAAAGCAAGAGTTCCAGAAAAACATCTTTTTCTGCTTTATTGACTATGCCAAAGCCTTTGACTGTGTGGATCCCAATAAACTGTGGAAAATTCTGAAAGAAATGGGAATACCAGACCACCTGACCTGCTTCTTGAAAACCTAAATGCAGGTCAGGAAGCAACAGTTAGAACTGGACATGGAAAAACAGACTGGTTCCAAATAGGAAAAAGAGTACGTCAAGGCTGTATATTGTCACCCTGCTTATTTAACTTCTATGCAGAGTACATCATGAGAAATGCTGGGCTGGAAGAAGCACAATCTGGAATCAAGATTGCCAGGAGAAATATCAATAACCTCAGATATGCAGATGACACCACCCTTATGGAAGAAAGTCAAGAGCAACTAAAATGCCTCTTGTTGAAAGTAGAGTGAAAAAGTTGGTTTAAAGCTCAACATTCAGAAAACCAAGATCATGACATCTGGTACCATCACTTCATAGGAAATAGATGGGAAAACAGTGGAAACAGTATCAGACTTTATTTTGGGGGGCTCCAAAATCACTGCAGATGGTGACTGCAGCCATGAAATTAAAAGATGCTTACTGCTTGGAAGAAAAGTTATGACCAACCTAGATAGTATATTCAAAAGCAGAGACATTACTTTTCCAACAAAGGTCCATCTAGTCAAGGCTATGGTTTTTCCAGTGGTCATGTATGGATGTGAGAGTTGGACTGTGAAGAAAGCTGAGCACCAAAGAATTGATGCTTTTGAAGTGTGGTGTTTGTTGGAGAAGACTCTTGAGAGTCCCTTGGACTGCAAGGAGATCCAACCAGTCCATTCTGGAGAAGATCAGCCCTGGGATTTCTTTGGAAGGAATGATGCTAAAGCTGAAACTCAAGTATTTTGGCCACTTCATGCGAAGAGTTGACTCATTGGAAAAGACTCTGATGCTGCAAGGGATTGAGGGCAGGGGGAGAAGGGACGACAGAGGATGAGATGGCTGGATGGCATCACTGACTCGATGAACATGAGTCTGCGTGATCTCCGGGAGTTGGTGATGGACAGGGAGGCCTGGCGTGCTGCGATTCATGGGGTCACAGAGAGTTGGACACGACTAAGCGCCTGAACTAAACTGAACTGAAATATAAAATAAGACAACTAATAATGACCTACTTATAGCACAGGGAACTCTGCTCAGTACTCTATAATGGTCCTTAGAGGAAAATAATCTAAAAAAAGAGTG
The DNA here is from genome assembly GCF_042477335.2 of Ovis canadensis. NCBI lineage: Eukaryota > Metazoa > Chordata > Mammalia > Artiodactyla > Bovidae > Ovis > Ovis canadensis. The sequence goes on from NC_091253.1 coordinate 16,283,319, forward strand.
GATATATGTGTACATATAACTGATTTACTATGATGTATACCTGAAATACAACATTGTAAATCAACTATATTCCAATAAATTTTTTTTTTAAATTAAAACAATGGTGAGCTTCTGTGCTGATTCCTGATAAAAATGCACATGGTGTGAATTTGGAACAAGCGATCTGCCCCAGGAACACTGACTACTATATTTACCTGAATATTTACTGTATTTACTATATTTACTGTATTCAGTTAAGTTCAGTCACTCAGTCGTGTCTGACTCTTTGCGACCCCATGAATCGCAGCACGCCAGGCCTACTTGTCCATCACCAACTCCCGGAGTTCACTCAGACTCACGTCCATATTTATAGTATATACATAAATTTTATAGAATATAAATAAATATATTTTATAGTATATAAAATTTATAGTATATAAATACATTTATATATAGTATATAAATACATTTATATATAGTATATAAATTTATATAGTATATAAATTTTATAATATACTAAATATTACTATATATTTATAATAAATATATTTAAATAATACAGTAAATATTCAGGTAAATAGAGTTTCAGTTTAAATATTAATTTTAGTCACTTACAAATATTCAAGCATTGTGCAAGTGGCATTGATACAATCTTGTGACCATTTATATGACTCCAAGAAGATTTTCATATATTTACTTCTAACATTTTAACAAAATATGCTTTGGTAGATTAAAAATTTGGACTATGGATTTCTATATAACTGATTATGAGAATGCAATGATTAAGCATAACCTAAATTACTTAATATAGGAGTGGAGAAATCTTATTAACATTTATTTTTACCTTAATGAAGGCTGATATTTTTCCCAACTTCCTGATACAGTAGCTTAACATAGAAAAAATGTTTTTTAACTTTAATTCTGAATGAAATTGTTCAAATTAGAAAAGAATTGCATTTAGTTAATTTAATTGACCACTACCAACCATTACCTCAACCATGTGGTAACCAATAAAATACCCTGGAGGAATTAGTGCAAGCAATGATGCTTGTTATTGTCTACATGCTATTGCTCACTTTAACATACACCTGGCCTGAGTAACCATATCATGTAAGGATTCAATTTAGAGACTTAGATTCTAAATTATGTGCTGAGCTAATCAGAACAGACTCCCATTTTAATGGAAATAATAAATGAAGGGAGCTATAATTTCATTACAGAAAAACAGTTTTGGATTAATTGGATTGAGATATCAGTGTTTTCACTAAATTCTTGAGATCTATTTTTTCTTTTCATTTCTGCACAATTTTTACTTTATAACTGTACCTCACTCTACGACTTTCTTAAAATTAGCTGAAATATGACAATACTTATTTTTTGACCTGCAAGGTGGACATGCTTTATAACTCTATCCTCTGCTGTTTCTTCCTGACAGCTGCCAGATGACAGAGGGCCGGCCCATTTGGCTTCTACACCAAGACTTGCTCCTTCTGTCCTTTGCTCTGCTGCACTGAGATCTTTTATTAACATCTAACTGCAGCAGCCTTATGTCTGTGGACTGCAAATAAGAATGAAGCTGGGAGAGGCCTGGAATTTGTTCCATTATACACTGGAATAAGGCCAAAGGCTGACTACTTGATTTTGAGTCTAGTGACAGATATAGTATCTGCTTTCTCAAGAAGCCAAGAGACTTGAAATATGTCCAAAGCCTGTCCTTATACCTAAGATTTGAGATGTTATAACTTAAAATCTCACCCATTATCTTCTGAGTTTAACAACAAATGGTGGTAGTGAATGGAATGATTATGTGTGAGTTCACAATGCACCTAAAAGAGAGGGGAAACAAAAGATTCTTTTTTCCTTATGTGGTTCATTAAAAAAAAAGTCTTTAATCCCTAGATGAGGAGTTGCAGAAATTATAATTGAATGTTATTGTGGAGTCAATATGAATATTTTCAGATCTCTGTTAAAGTGGGAAAATTATAAAGATAGAAACCCACTGTTAAAAAAAAAAAAAACAGACTTCCTGGTTTCCTGGTCAAAATATACAGTCAATATCTTTCAGTTCAGTTCAGTTCCGTCACTCAGTCATATCACCTCTTCATTACCTCATGAACTGCAGCACACCAAGCCTCCCTGTCCAACACCAACTCCCAGAATGCACCCAAACCCATGTCCGTCGAGTCGGTGATGCCATCTAGCCATCTCATCCTTTGTCATCCCCTTCTCCTCCTACCCCCAATCCCTCCCAGCATCAGGGTCTTTTCCAATGGGTCAACTCTTCGCATGAGGTGGCCAAAGTATTGGAGTTTCAGCTTCAACATTGGTCCTTCCAATGAACACCCAGGACTGATCTACTTTAGAATGGACTGATTGGATCTCCTTGCAGTCCAAGGGACTCTCAAGAGTCTTCTCCAACACCATAGTTCAAAAGCATCAGTTCTTCTGTGCTCAGCCTTCTTTATAGTCCAGCTATCACATCCATACATGACCACTGGAAAAACCATAGCCTGACTAGACAGACCTTTTTTGGCAAAGTAATGTCTCTGCTTCTTGATATGCTGTCTAGGTTAGTCATAACTTTCTTTCCAAGGAGTAAGTGTCTTTTAATTTCATTGCTGCAATCACCATCTGCAGTGATTTTGGAGCCCCCCAAAATAAAGTCAGCCACTGTTTCTACTGTTTCCCCATTTATCTGCCATGAAGTGATGGGACCAGATGCCATAATCTTAGTTTTCTGAATGTTGAGCGTTAAGCCAACTTTTTCACTCTCCTCTTTCACTTTCATCAAGAGGCTCTTTACTAAATACTAAACACTGTACTAAGAACTTTATATGTGTTAGTTTATATGCTAAATTTATAAAGTAGGTTGTTTTCTTCCACATTTTGCACAGTGTGAAACTGAAGATTATAGATATTAGGAAACTTGGCCATACAACATTCCTCATGAGCAACATGCTAATCAGGGCAGAGTAAAAGTTCATCATCTTTTTGGTGTGAGTTTTCTATATCATAGTGTCTTTCGTAGTAATAAAAGGTGAGATCTGCGTCTTCCTTTAGAGATCATGGAGCAGAAGATGTGGGAGTTAATGGAATTCAGTAATTTCCCTATAAACAAAGCCATTCTAGCCAGAAAATTAGGGAGCATGTCCAGAAACATTCAGATAACTAAAGGATAAGTGCATTGTTTGGATGCTTGCCAAACAACAGCCTTGGGAAATTGGAGGCAGTGGTGTTGTCAATACAGAAAAGTTACTGTAGGCGAGAAGGAGGCCCAAAGTTAGATACTCAGCCCATTTCAACAACGACACCCACAGTCTGCCATATGCTCTTCTCTACAAGTATAAACCATAGTCTCAGATTTTCAATATTTCATAGCATGTTATATAAGCATATTGTGATGGTTAATTTGATGTATGAACATGATTGGGCTGTGGAATATCTAAATATTTATTTAAATCTTATTTTGAATGTTTCTGGATGAGGTTAACATTTAAAACAAGTGGACTAAGTTTGCTCTCCTTAATGTGTGTGGGTCTCAGTCAACCAGGTAAAGGACTGAATGGAAAAAGAAAGCAAACCTGATCATCTCTGAGTAGGAGGGAATTCCTTTACTTGGCTGCCTTTGATCTGTGGCTGGTTTTTCCTGCCTTTGAACTCAAGCATTGGGTCTTCCTGGGTCTTCAGCCTGACCACCACTGGACTAGAACTACACCACTGGCTTTTCTGATGCTCAGGCCTTCAGACTTACACTGAAACAGTATCACTGGTTCTCCTGGGTTTCCAGTTTGACAACTTACCCTGTAGATCTTGGGGTATGTGTATGTGTGTGTGTATGAGTGTGAATACACAGACTTTCTTGGTTCTGTTTCTCTGGAGAATGCTAATGGATGATTGCTTACGTTTTTCTAGTTTTAGTATTCAGAATTTTATTTTCATTATTACTCTGATTTGAGAGAATATTCTATATGTTTAAATAAAATTTAATTCTAGTAAGAAAATATTATGAAAATGACAACATTCATAAATCATATTTTTCATGTTAGGCTATATTATAAATGTGAAGTCAAGTGTAATATACTTTTCTTTTATTTTTGGCTTTTGTAATCTATATTACCGCTGCCTTCCAAGTTACCAGATATGATCATTAAGTATTATGACTTTATAAATTAACCCTATTAATAAATCTTTTGTTTACAGAAAGTAGAAAATACCAAAATTCTTCCTGTAACAATGAACCAATCCCTCATTAAAAAAAAAAAAAAAAACCATTAGGAAAATACTTTGTAAATTTCATCCTTATCTAACCATTGGCCTTGTATAATTTTAACTATAATAAATATTTAATAGCATGACCTCAGTGTGATAGGCTTCCCTGATAGCTCAGTCAGTAAAGTATCTGCCTGTAATGGAGGAGGCCTAGGTTTGGTTCACAAGAGCTGGACACAAATTAGTGACTAAACTACCACTCAGTCTGTTATTTATGTATCCATATTTCAGGCTATACAATCTTATCTCATAACAAATCATGTTATAAATAAGCAAACAAATTATGTACAAAATGAGAACAGTTAACAAAGGGCATAAATATGACTGCTTCTTTGAAATTCCCCTTTGACTTAGTTGGCACATAAAACATAAAGGAATTCCAAATGCTTTACATAGCAGTTATTATTAATAATAGAAAATGTATATACTTGAGAGAAATTTTCTGCAGATCTGCTAATAACTACTACTGTTAATTATAGGTGTGTTATGTGCCAAGCATTTCACTAAGAACTTTGTTACAGGAAATTAGAGGTGGCACCCCTACCTGGATTAGATGGCATACTGATTCTTTTAATGACTATTAAAAGGGATTTTAGGACACCAGGGAAGAGGCTGCTCAAAGGGTTTTAAACAAATATTTTATTCCATAATAAGCAATTCTTAAGTAATATGGTGATATTCCCTCAATTTCTTATAGTCTTGTGGCTGACGATGAGGGAGTCTTCAATTTAAGACTCCGAAATCACTATGGACATGACTGCAGCCATGAAATTAAAAGATGCTTGCTCCTTGGAAGTCAAGTTGTGACAAACCTAGACAGAGTGTTGAAAAGCAGCGACATCACTTTGCCAACAAAGGTCCATAGCCAAAGCTATGGTTTTTCCAGTAGTCATATATGGATGTGAGAGTTGGACTATAAAGAAAGCTGAGCACCAAAGAATTGATGCTTTTGGACTGTGGTGTTGGAGAACACTCTTGAGCATCCCTTGGGCAGAAAAGAGATCAAATCACTCAATCCTAAAGGAAATCAACCCTGAATATTCACCAGAAGGACTGAAACTGAAGCTGAAACTCCAATACTTTGGCCACCTAATGCAAAGAGCCAATTGATTGTAAAAGGCCTTGAAGCTGGGAAAGATTGAAGGCAGAAGCAGCAGGTGACAGAGGATGAGATGGTTGGATGGCACCATCAAATCAATGGACCTGAGCCTGAGCAAGTTCCAGAAGATAGTGAAGGGCAGGGATGTCTGGCATGCTGCAGTCCATGGGGTCACAGAGAGTTGGACATGAGTGAGTGACTGAAAAGCAACAAATTCAGAACTGGTGACAAAGAAAGCGCTTTCATTCTGGATCATGATTCTAAGCTCTGAATGAACTATAGAATCACCTGGACAATTTTTTTTTTTTACCTTTTTAACTTTTTAAATTTTATTTATTTATTTTTAATATAAATTTATTTATTTTAATTGGAGGTTAATTACTTTACAATATTGTATTGCTTTTACCATACATCAACATGAATTCGCCACAGGTATACACATGTTCCCCATCCTGAACCCCTCTCCCTCCTTCCTCCCCGTAGCATCCCTCTGGGTCATCGCAGTCGCTCAGGCCCTGTTTCTGGAATTTCTATTTAAATCGTCTGGTGTTTGCAATGGCAAAATAAGTATCACATAATAATATAATGTACAGGTGGAGTTTAGAGGTACTGGCTTAGAAAAAAGGGCAATGTGACCTCTGTTTTATTTATCTTTGTAAATTTATTTTCAGCAGAAAAGCTAGTGTTCAACTCTCACCCCAGGCTCCCCAGGGCTTATTTCTAGCAATATTGTTTCAGCAAAGACACATTATTTCTCATACTGTTGATGTTAAATAACCTTCAAGGCAAGAGCAAGCCTCTTCCTAAATAGGAGAGACAGATTCAAAAGGATAAACAAGCAAAATGCTTTAACATTAGGAGCTTTAAGCATAGAATTTGCATCTGTTACTCACTATCCTCAAGTGTATATATAGCTCTTGTTCCAAATAAGGAATGACAGAAATTATAGGATGCATTAGCATTTGTCATATTTAGTGTAGGATCAAGTGTAATACTATTCATGCTCACAAGAAGATCATTATATGACAGGTGGATAAGAGAAGATGGCTTAGAACTATGTAAACTTTTCCTAAGAATCAAAAAGAATACAGAAAGCAGGAATAACCTGACTGGGCAGTTAAATCCCTCTCAAGCTTCATTCAGCAGAACCTGTGCCCTGGCATGAACTGCATCAGTAGCAAGAATATGGTGCCTTTTCTTAATTGGTCTACCAGGACCAGAGGGAGCTGTTTCTTCTTCCTAACAATGCAGAAAAACATAAAGCTTAAGTTTTCTTAAACTATGGGATAGTTTAAGACCACTTACTGGTCTTGCTACCTCGGACAAAATAGTTAACATTTCTGAGCCTGTGTCTCATCTGTAAAATGGGAAGAATAATAAGTACTGATTAGGTAATTATAAGGATTGAATGAGTCATTATTTGGAAAGTGCTTAAAATAGTCCCCATCAAAAACTTAATCAAATATAAGGGCTCATTAAACAAAAAAATTTTTTAAAATGAATAACTCAGTTTCTCAAGAGGAAACTGTTGCTCTTCTTCAGAAAGAGAGTACTGTATGTGCACTTAGAGATCTCCAAAAATTTTTTTCCATTTCTGTTCAGTTCAGTTCAGTTCAGTTCAGTCGCTCAGTCGTGTCCAACTCTTTGCGACCCCATGAATCACACGCCAGGCTTCCCTGTCCATCACCAACTCCCGGAGTTCCCGCAGACTCACGTCCATCGAGTCAGTGATGCCATCCAGCCATCTCATCCTCTGTCATCCCCTTCTCCTCCTGCCCCCAATCCCTCCCACCATCAGAGTCTTTTCCAGTGAGTCAACTCTTCGCATGAGGTGGCCAAAGTACTGGAGTTTCAGCTTTAGCATCACTCCCCCCAAAGAAATCCCAGGGTTGATCTCCTTCAGAGTGGACTGGTTGGATCTCCTTGCAGTCCAAGGGACTCTCAAGAGTCTTCTCCAACACCGCACTTCAAAAGCATCAATTCTTCTGTGCTCAGCCTTCTTCACAGTCCAACTCTCACATCCATACATGACCACAGGATAAACCATAGCCTTGACTAGACGGACCTTAGTCAGCAAAGTAACGTCTCTGCTTTTGAATATACTATCTAGGTTGGTCATAACTTTCCTTCCAAGGAGTAAGCGTCTTTTAATTTCATGGCTGCAGTCACCATCTGCAGTGATTTTGGAGCCCCCCAAAATAAAGTCTGACACTGTTTTCACTGTTTTCATCTATTTCCCATGAAGTGATGGGACCGGATGCCATGATCTTTGTTTTCTGAATGTTGAGCTTTAAGCCAACTTTTTCACTCTCCTCTTTCACTTTCATCAAGAGGCTTTTTGGCTCCTCTTCACTTTCTGCCTAGACAGTCACAAAAATTGTATATGGTAGGTTTTTCATAATTTGGAAGATGGAGAAACTGAAATTAGAGAAATTTAGTAACCATATACTTAATAATTTGTAGACCTGGCAATTATCACTGAGATTTAACTTAAAGATTGTGCTGTTACCCTCAAAATGATTTACTTTTTGAATCATGTATAATGACTTAGAATGAATGGCAAATGACATTAAATCACTAGTAAATGATTTTTACCAGTGATAAATAACCAACATAGCTACTTATAATTACAATTACTCTCACTTCTAACACTCTTTCTATCCTTTTTCTCTTCTTAGCATACTCTATAGTATAACTTGTTTTTCTGAATTCCTTTTAGAATGAAAACTCCATGAGGTACATATTTGGGGTCCCCTTCATTCATTGTCTAAGAGTTGGCAATCAACAAATGTTGACTGAAGGGATAATGTATGAACACTTCCTCAGCAAAGATGCAATTTTTAAGGAGCCATGAAAATACTTACTATTAATTAGAGCTTAAAAGTTCTAAATGGATGAATTCTAAAAATGGCCATGACATGACGCTTTTAGTGGTTCATGACTTTCTAAATCTTTGAAAGATAGGGAAGTTAAATCAGTTACTATTTGAAATATTTCACAAAATTATAATGGTTGTAATCCTTGTATAGTATTATGTGCCCATGATTATTCTAAAGGCTTTTTATTTATTAACTCATTTGATCCTCACATCAACCTTATGATGTAGATACTATTATACTCCATTTTATAGCTTGAGACCTGAAGCACAGAGGTGGTAATTTATTAGACCCATTTCAGACTAGTAGGAAGTGGTGGAACCAGAATTGGAGCCATAGACTCTGTCTCCAGAATCCATACTCTTAATCACTATCCTGTGCTGTCTATTGTATTGCTGTCAGGCAAAGTCAGATGTTTAGACTATCAGGCATGAAGTAAAAAGTTCTTTGTTTTCAACTTTTAGAAACCTGACATTTTATCACTCAAGAAGAAGACCAGTCCAAGTTAGTAGAAATAACTTTATTTCTAAAAAATTTAAAATTAATTTTTATTGGAGTATAGTTGCTTTGCAATGTTGTGTAAGTTTCTGCTGAATAGCAATGTGTATCAGCTATATGTATATACATCCCCTCTTTTCTGGACTTCCTTCCCATTTAGGTCACCACAGAGCATTCAGTAGAGTTCTCTGTGCTATCCAGAAGGTTCCCTGTTTTATACATAGTGTCAATAGTGTATATATGTATGTACACATGTATACTGTATGTCAAACCCAATCTGGCAATTCCTCTCACCGCCCCTTCCCTTCTTGCTATCCATACATTTGTTCTCTCTGTTTGTGTCTTTATTTCTGCTTTGCAAATGAGTTCACTTGTATGATTTTTCTAAACTCCACATATAAGTGATATTTATTTATTTTTCTTTTTGACTTGCTTTGCTGTCTATGATTGTAGTCTCTGCAAATGGCACAACTTTGTTTCTTTTTTTCACCGTTGAGTAGTAATCCATTGTATATATGTGAAAAGTGAAAGTGAAGTCGCTCAGTCATGTCTGACTCTTTGTGACCCCATGGACTGTAGCCTACCAGGTTCCACCATCCATGGGATTTTCCAGGCAAGAATCCTGGAGTGGGTTGCCATTTCCTTCTCCAGGAAATCTTCTTAACCCAGGGAATGAACCCAGGTCTCCCACATTGTAGGCAGACGCTTTACCGTCTGAGCCACCAGGGAAGTGGCTCAGGGAAGTATATATGTACCACATCTTCATTAATTCATCTCTTGATGGACATTTAGATTGATTCCATGTCCTGGCTATTGTAAATAGTGCTGCAATGAATATTGGGGTGCTTGTATCTTTTGAATGATGGTTTTCTCTGGATATACTCTTACAAGTGGGATGGCTGGGTCATATGATAGTCCTATTTTTAGTTTTTTAAGGAATCTCTATACTGTTCTTCATAATGGATATATAAATTTACATTTCCACCAAAAGTGTAAGAGGTTGGAGCTAACATTCTCCATTATATAGAAACTTTGAATGTTATCAAGCAATTCAGAAGTACTTGAGTGAGTTCTATAATTCTTTAACAAATAGTACGAAAAGGTTGACTGCTATGAATTTATAATTTTTCGAGCAAGTGTTAATTTATTATTTGCCCATAGTACAAATGCAGTAGCTTGCAGTATCTTTTTTATGAAGACCTCACTTATATTTACAAGGCTCCTTTAGTATAATTTACCTGTAAAGAATCTAATAAATTAATCTTTTGGATGGTGGTTTTGGTCATCAACTTATATATGAGCACATACCTTCCAATTACACAAGTTGTAGTTTGTTAGTCCCTATAATACTGAAGGCTTGTCTTGCTTTTATTGAGACTAAAGTTCTATACCAACACTTATATCATGGCTATAGCCAAAAATTGCTAACCTAGATAGTGTTGTCTCCTGTCTCCCTAGGTACTATACAATAGATATAATAAGAAGATCATTCTGTACTCTCCGCCCTGCAATATTAGGTAAAATTGCATTGAATCTCCACTTACATCTTTTATGCATGTTCAAATCCTTTTGATTGATTTATAAAAAAAAAACTCAGCTTGTGGCATAGATATCGAACATTTCCTTGGGCTTGGCTCTGAACTGCATTGATCCAGAATAAAGTTCTGTGATTTCAAAGCAAATAAAACCATTATTTTTATACATGTATAAGTTTCTAAGAAGTATAATAGATAGTACTAAAGAAACTGGGTTGAAGAAAAGAGGTTATACCCTACGTAGCACAATAAGTGATTTGTTAAGTGTTATTGTCCTGCAAGGTCCTTTTTGCTCTTCTACCCTTTTCCTTACTTACTTTTCTCCATTACTACATTAATTTAATTTAAAATGAATCAAACCAAATAGAGAAGTAAAATGAAAATAAATCTGATAAAGCTTCCATTTATTATAATGTCAGGGTTACTTGTACTAGACAAATCAAATGGCAGACAACACTCAAGAAAGGGCTAAAACCTCTAACTCTTTGAAGGCACTGATAAGTAAACAAAAACAGACAGAAACTGGAATGAATTCAACTCTTGAGAGAAGAGGTGATCACTAGGTGAGGTCTTACTTTAACTGGCTTTTCTTGGAGGATATTCTCCAGTCTACTGTAATGGCAGGAGTATAATCAAACACAAACAGAAATGAAAACTATTTTTATATCAAGCTATCAGTAGCTGGAGAACAGGGCTGTCAGAAGAACTAAACGTTAAGGGGAGAAGTGTACCTACAACAGAGCTACACAACTTGGACAGTCACAATGTCTGCATATAAACTATGTTCAAATCCTTTGTGGCCCACTGAACTTCACAGGAGGAAGATTCAAGGAATCCTGTGAAAAATGGGCTTCTCCAGTTGTGCAGATGATAAAGAATCTGCCTGCAATGCAGGAGGCCCAGGTTGAATCCCTGAGTCAGGAAGATGCCCTGGAGAAGGGAATGGCTACCCACTCCAGTATTCTTGCCTGGAGAATTCCATGGACAGAGGAGCCTGGTGGTCTACAGTCCACAGGGTTCCAAAGAATTGGACACTATTGAGCAAGTAACACCTTCACTTTCCATGAAAAACAGTAGATGGTAGGCTCAAAAACAGAAGAGATCTTTGCTTTTGTACATCACGGGAAAACACTTCAGTGTTTGAGTCCAGCAACATAAAAGAGACTTTTTAACAGAGCAATATAACTCCTTATTAAAAGATAAATCAATATATTTGAGAGTCTAGGGTTTCTACAATGTATAATCTACAATGTTCAATTCAAAATAAATGCTAGGTAGATTAAGAAGCAGGAAAATATGACCATCATCAAGAAACAGTTAAGAGAAATAAAACTGGGATTACATGCTAGGATGAGCAGATAACAAACTATAATGCATTTGTTTAAGGATTTAAGGAGAAGCATTGTTAAAAGTGTTGAACAGATGAATGAAAAATAGAAACTGTAAAGTAGAACTAAATAGAAATATTTTAACTAAATTGAAATACAGGAAATGAAAACTTTATGGCATGGGATTAACACCAAATTGGAGGTAACCAAAAGAGTCAAGGAAGCATTCTTCTCAAGGACTGATGGAACATTCCCAGACAAGTCTTAATATGTTAAAAAAAGACACAAAATATCAAGCATGTTTATGATGGTATGAAATAAAAAAATAATTGCAAAAAGAAAACTGGAAAATTCACAAATATCTGGAGGTTAAATGTGTGCTACTGAACAATTAATGATCAAGGAAAAAAATAAAAAAGAAATCAGAAAATACCTTGAGAGAAATTAAAATGGAACCAAAAATTGCAGGATGTGGCAAAAAATAGTACTAGGTGGAAAGAAAGTGAAAGTGAAAGTCGCATAGTTGTGTCCAACTCTTTGGGACCCCATGGACCGTATAGTCCATGGAATTCTCCAGGCCAGAATACCGGAGTGGGTAGCTGTTCCCTTCTCCAGGGGATCTTCCCAACCCAGGGATCGAACTGAGGTCTCCTGCATTGCAGGAGGATTCTTTACCAGCTGAGCCACAAGGGAAGCCCTTATATAAAACCATCTAACTTGACACCTAAATGAACTAGAAAAATAATAAATAAAACCCAAAGTTAGCAAAAAAAAAAAAAAGAAAAAACAAGGATCAAAGTGAAAATAAATTAGATAGAGATTAAAAGACAATGTCAAACATCACTGACAACAAGAGCTGGTTCTTTGAAAAGATAAGGAAAACTGAAACCTTTAACTAGACTCATTAAGAAAAGGAAAAGAGAATTCAGATAAATCAGAAAAGAAAAAGGAGACATTACAACAGATAACAGAAAAACAGAGGATCAAAGTAGACTACTGTGAATAACAATACACTAATAATTTGGATACCCTAGATAAAATTGATAACATAAGACTTACCAGGACTGAATCATAAAGAGATATAAAATTTTAGTAGATTGATTACTAGTAAGGTGATTGGGTCAATAAAAAAAAAAAAAAAAAAAACCTCCCAACAAACACAGCCCAGGACCAGAAGATTTCACTGGTGAATTCTGCCAAACGTTTAAAGAAGTTAATACAAATTTTTGCAATCTCTTCCAAAAATAGAAAAGAGGCAAAGTTCCAAACTCATCATACAAAACAAGGATGCCATAAGAAAAACATATCTGAGATCCTAGATTTCAAATTATATTATCTAGATATAGTATAGAGGTGTTGTTGTTCAGTCGCTAAATCATGTCCAGCTGTTTGTGACTCCATGGACTACAGTATGCCAGGCTTCCCTGTCCTTCACTATCTCCCTGAGTTTGCTCAGATTCATGTCCATTGAGTTGGTGATGCTATCTATCCAGCTCATCCTCTGCTGCCTCCTTCTCCTTTGCCTTCAATCTTTTCCAGCTTCAGGGTCTTTTTCAATGAGTTGGCTCTTTGCTTCAGGTGGGCAAAGTATGGGAGCTTCAGCTTCAGCATCAATCCTTCCAATGAATATTCAGGACTGATTTCCTTTAGGAGACCTCCTTGCAGTCCAAGGGTCTCTCAAGAGTCTATTCCAGCACCACAATTTGAAGGTATTGATTCTTCTGCACTGAGCCTACTTTACTGTCCAACTCTCATATCATACATGACTACTGGAAAAACCACAGTTTTGACTATACAGACCCTAGAAATATTGCAGATTCAGTTCTAGACTACCATAATACATTCAATATTGTGATAAATTCTGGTTTCCAAGGGCATATACAAGTTATGTGTACACTATATATATATTCTATTATGTGCACAATAGCATTGTATCTAATAAACAATATAAATATTATAATTAAAAATACTTTATTGCTAAAAAATGCTAACCATCACACGAGCCTTCAGTGAGTCATGATCTTTTTGCTGGTGGAGGGTCTTGCCTCAATATTGGTGGCTACTGGCTGAATATGGTGGTACATGGTGAAGACTGAGGTTGATTATTTTGTGAAAACAGTTATATTTGCTGCATTGATTGGCCCTTCCTTTCACTCATAATTTCTCTGTAATGTATAAGTCTGCTTGGTAGCATTTTGCCCACATCAGAATTTTTTTCAATATTGAGGTTATTCTTCTTAAAACTTGCTGCTGTTTTATCAACTAAGTTTGTGTAATGTTCTAACTCTTTTGTTGTCATTTCAACACTCTTCACAGTTTCTTCACCAGGAGTAGATTTCATCTCAAAAAACAACTTTATTTGCTTTTCAATAAGAAACAACTATTCATCCCTTTAAATTTTATCATAAGATTTCAGCAATTCAGCCACATCTTCAGACTCCACTTCTAATTTTAATTCCTTTGCTACTTTCATCACATCTGTAGTTACTTCCTCCAATAAAGTCTTGAATCCCTCCAAGTCATCCAGGAGGGTTGGAATCAAGTTCTTCCAAACTCCTCTTACATTGATACCTTGATCTCTTCCCACAAATCACAAATATTTTTAATGCCATATAAAATGGCAGCTTTTCTGAAAGATTTTCAGTTGACTTTGTTTAGATCCATCAGAGAAATCACTATTTATGGCAGCATAGCTGCTATATCAAATCATAAAACTTGAAATTCAAAATTGCTTCTTGATTCATTGGCTGCAGAATAGATCTTGTGCTAGCAGTCATGAAAATATTAATCTCTTTGTCCATCTCTGTCACAGTTCTTGGTAATGACCAGTAATATGTTGAGCGGAATATTTTTTTTTTTTTCCCTGAGAAGTAGTCTCAGCTGTAGGCTCAAAATACTTAGTAAACCATGTTATAAATAGATGTGCTATCATTCAGGCTTTGTTGTTCCATTTAGAGAGCACAGGCTGAGTAGATATGGCATGATTCTTAAGGGCCCTATCATGCTAATTCTACCCTGCCTGTGCAAAAAGTTGATTCCAGCCCTCCTGGATGACTTGGAGTGATTCGAGAGTTTATTGGAGGAAGTAACTGCAGGTGTGATGGAAATAGCAAAAGAATTAAAATTAGAACTGGAGCCTAATGATGTGGCTGAATTGCTGAAATTATATGATAAAAGTTGAAGGGATGAAGAGTAGAGTAGACTTAGCATGATTCTTAAGGGCCCTGCTTCCCTTGTGGCTGAAGAATCCACCACAATGCGAGAGACTTGGGTTCGATCTCTGGGTTGGGAATGATCCCCTGGAGAAGGGAAAGGCTACTCACTATAGTATTCTGGCCTGGAGAATTCCATGGACTGTATAGTCCAGGGGATAGCTAAGAGTCGGACATGACTGACTGACTTTCACCTTTGTTTAAGGGCCCTAGAAATTTGGAGTGGGAAATGAGCGTTGACTTCAACTTAAAGTCACCAGCCACGTTCAGTTCAGTCACTCAGTCATGTCCGACTCTATGCGACCCCATGAATCGCAGCACGCCAGGCCTCTCTGTCCATCACCAACTCCCGGAGTTCACTCAGATTCACGTCCATCAAGTCAGTGATGCCATCCAGCTGTCCCATCCTCTGTCGTCCCCTTCTCCTCCTGCCCCCAATCCCTCCCAGCATCAGAGTCTTTTCCAATGAGTCAACTCTTCACATGAAGTGGCCAAAGTACTGGAGTTTCAGCTTTAGCATCATTCCTTCCAAAACACACCCAGGGCTGATCTCCTTCAGAATGGACTGATTGGATTTCCTTGCAGTCCAAGGGACTCTCAAGGGTCTTCTCCAACAACACAGTTCAAAAGCATCAATTCTTCAGTGCTCTGCTTTCCTCATAGTCCAACTCTCACATCCATACCTGACTACTGGAAAAACCATAGCCTTAACTAGATAGACATTAGTCAGCATAGTAATGTCTCTGCTTCTGAATATGCTATCTAGGTTGATCATAACTTTTCTTCCAAGGAGTAAGCGTCTTTTAATTTCATGGCTGCAGTCACCATCTGCAGTGATTTTGGAGCCCCCCCAAAATAAAGTCGGACACTGTTTCCACTGTTTCCCTATCTATTTCTCATGAAGTGATGGGACCGGATGCCATGATCTTCGTTTTCTGAATGTTGAGCTTTAAGCCAACTTTTTCACTCTCCTCTTTTACTTTCATCCAGAGGCTTTTTAGTTCCTCTTCACTTTCTTCCATAAGGGTGGTGTCACCTGCATATCTGAGGTTATTGATATTTCTCCCAGCAATCTTCATTCCAACTTGTGTTTCTTCCAGTCCAGCATTTCTCATGATGAGAAACGCTGCTTATATGCAGAAACTCTGCATATAAGTTAAATAAGCAGGGTGACAATATACAGCCTTGACGTACTCCTTTTCCTATTTGAAACCAGTCTGTTGTTCTATGTCCAGTTCTAACTGTTACTTCCTGACCTGCATACAGATTTCTCAAGAGGCAAGTCAAGTGGTCTGGTATTCCCATCTCTCAGAATTTTCCACAGTTTATTGTGATCCACACAGTCAAAGGCTTTGGCATAGTCAATAAAGCAGAAATAGATGTTTTTCTGGAACTCTCTTGCTTTTTACATGATCCAGCGGATGTTGGCAATTTGATCTCTGGTTCCTCTGTCTTTTCTAAAACCAGCTTGAACATCAGGAAGTTCACGGTTCACATATTGCTGAAGACTGGCTTGAAGAATTTTGAGCATTACTTTACTAGCTTGTGAGATGAGTGCAATTATGTGGTAGTTTGAGCATTCTTTGGCATTGCCTTTCTTTGAGATTGGAATAAAGACTGACCTTTTCCAGTCCTGTGGCCACTGCTGAGATTTCCAAATTTGCTGACATATTGAGTGCAGCACTTTCACAGCATCATCTTTCAGGATTTGAAAGAGCTCAACTGGAATGCCATCACCTCCACTAGCTTTGTTCGTAGTGATGCTTTCTAAGGCCCACTTAAATTCACACTCCAGGATGTCTGGCTCTAGATGAGTAATCACACCATCGTGATTATCTGGGTCGTGAAGTTCTTTTTTGTGCAATTCTTCTGTGTATTCTTGCCACCTCTTCTTAATATCTTCTGCTTCTGTTAGGTCCATACCATTTCTGTCCTTTATGGAGCCCATCTTTGCATGAAATGTTCCCTTGGTATCTCTAATTTTCTTGAAGAGATCTCTAGTCTTTACCATTCTGTTCTTTTCTCTATTTCTTTGCATTAATTAACTGAGGATGGCTTTCTTATCTCTCCTTTCTATTCTTTGGAATTCTGCATTTAGATGCTTAATATCTTTGCTTTTCACTTCTCTTCTTTTCATAGCTATTTGTAAGGCCTCCCCAGATAGCCATTTTGCTTTTTTGCATTTCTTTTCCATGAGGATGGTCTTGATCCCTGTCTCCTGTACAATGTCACGAACCTCATTCCATAGTTCATCAGGCACTCTATCTATCAGATCTAGGCCCTTAAATCTATTTCTCACTTCCACTGTATAATCATAAGGGATTTGCTTTAGGTAATACCTGAATGGTGTAGAGGTTTTCCATACTTTCTTCAATTTGAGTCTGAATTTGGTCATAAGGAGTTCACGATCTGAGCCACAGTCAGCTCCCGGTCTTGTTTTTGCTGACTGTATAGAGCTTCTCCATCTTTGGCTGCAAAGAATATAATCAATCTGATTTTGGTGTTGACCATCTGGTGATGTCCATGTGTAGAGTCTTTTCTTGTGTTGTTGGAAGAGGGTGTTTGCTATGACCAGTGCATTTCTTGGCAAAAGTCTATTAGTCCAGCCACGTTAGTCCTTAACAATAGAATGATCTTGTCCTTTGATGCATTGAAGCTGAGCATTGACTTGTTTCTATCTATGAAAATCTTAGATGGCATCTTCTTTCAATAGAAGGATCTTTTGTCTACACTGAAAACCAGCTGTTTAGAGCAACCACTTTCATAGGTTATCTTAGCTAGACCCCTGGATGACTTGCTGCAGTTTCTACATCAGCATGTGCTGCTTTGCCTTGAACTTTTACAAATATGGCTTCTTTCTTTAAGCCTCATTAATTAAACTCCGCTAGTTTTAAAATTTCCTTTTGCAGTTTTTTCACTTCTCTCAGCCTTCAAAAAATTGGAGAAAGTCAGGCCCTTGCTCTGGATAAGGCTTTGGTTTAGGGGAAAGTTGTGGCTGGTCTGATGTTCTATCTAGCCCGCTAAAACTTTCTCCATGTCAGCAGGAAAGCTATTTCACTTTCTCATCAATTTTGCTTTCACTGGAGTAGAACTTTTAATTTCCTTTAAGAACTTCTCCTTTGTAGTCACCGGTTGGCTAACTGGTGCAAGATGCTTAGCTTTTGGCATACATTGGCTTTTAACATGTTTTCATTGGGAAAATTAGTCATTTCTTATTTTTGATTTAAAGTGAGAGATGTTTAGTTCTTCCCTTTACTTGAATGCTTGGAAGCCATTGAGAGTTATTAATTGGCCAAATTTCAGTGTTGTTGTGTCTCAGAGACTAGGAAGGCTCCAGGAAAGAGCGGGCAAAGCGGATCATTCATTGGTGAAACAGTCAGTCAGAACACTCACAATATTTATCAAATTCACTGTCTTATAAGGGTGCAGTTTGTGCATCCCCTAAATAATTACAATGGTAACATCAGAAATCGATGATCACAGATCATAACAAATGTAATAATAAATTAAAAAGCTTAAAATGTTGTGAGACCTACTAAAATATGACATAGACATGAAGTAAGAAAATGGCATCGGAAAAAATGGTGCAGACAGACTTGATTGAAGCAACGTTGCTGGGAACCTTCAATTTGTTAAGAGAAAAACCCCACAACATCTGCAAGCACAGTGAAGTGGAGAGAAATAAAACAAGGTATACATGTAATTTAGACAGTATGATATTGTCATAAACACGTACATGTAGATCGGCGGATCAGGATAGAGAACCAGAAATCAATTTATGTATACATGATCCTTTAACAGATGACAAAGCAACCAAGAACATATACTGGGAAAAGGATGGTCTCTAAAATAAAAGATGTTGGGGAAACTGGACAGACACACAAAAAAGGATGAAACTACACCACTCTATCATACCATACAGAAAATTTAGGTCAAAATAGGCTAAAGACTTGAATATAAGATCTGAAATCATAAAATTCTGAAGAAAAAAGGCAGTAAAGTTCTCAACATTGATCCTGGTGATAATATTCTTGAATTTGACACCAAAAGCAAAGTCAACAAAGGGATAAACAAGTAGACTACATCAAACTAAAAAGCTGCTGCACTGAAAGGGAAACTGTGAAATAAATGAAATGTCAACCTACTTAATGGGGGAAAGTATTTTCAAATCATATATCTGATAAACTGTTAATGTCCAAAATATATAAAAAACTCCTACAACTCAGTAACAAAAACAAAGTCCAATTAAAAAAAATGTATATTATGAGCATACATTTTCCTAAATATGATATCCAGTATCTGCATGAAAAGGTGCTCAGTATCACTAATCATGAGGGAAATGCAAATCAAAGCCACAATGAGATATCACCTCACAGCTATTAGAATGACTATCATCATAAGCACAAGATATAACAAGTGTGAGTAAAGATGTGGAGAAGGGGGTTTCCCTTGTGCACTCTTTGTAGGAATGTAGATTGGTGCTGCCACTATGGAAAACAGAATGGAGTTTCTTTTAAGATTGAAAGTAGAACTACCATAAGTGCTAAGTCACTTCAGGCATGTCTGACTCTGTGTGACCCTGTGGTCTGTAGCCCACCAGACTCCTCTGTCCATGGGGTTCTCCAGACAAGAATACTGGAGCGGGTGGTCATGTCTTCCTCTAGGGGATCTTCCCAACCCAGGAGTCAAACCTTCCTCTCTTATGTCTCTTGTATTGCCAGAAGGTTCTTTACCACTAGTGCCATCATACAATTCAGCAATTTTAATTTTGGGTGTTTACCTAAAAAATGAAAAAAAAAGATATATGCACCCCATTTTCAGTACAGTGCAATTTACTTTAGCAAAAAAGTGAAAATCACCTGCTGCTGCTGCTGCTAAGTCACTTCAGTCGTGTCCAACTCTGTGCGACCCCATAGACAGCAGCCCACCAGGCTCCCCCACCCCTGGGATTGTCCAGGCAAGAACACTGGAGTGGGTTGCCATTTCCTTCTCCAATGCATGAAAGTGAAAAGTGAAAGGGAAGTCGCTCAGTCACGTCTGACTCTTCACGACCCCATGGACTGCAGCCTATCAGGCTCCTCCATCCATGGGATTTTCCAGGCAAGAGTACTGGAGTGGGGTGCCATCGCCTTCTCCAGAAAACCACCTAAGTATCTATTAATAGATGAATGGATGAAGAAAATAAAGTATATGTATAGTGGAATATTGTTATGATAAAGAAGGTAGTAGTGCAAGTTGTGACAACATGGATGGGCTTTGAGGGCATTATGCTAAGTGAAATAAGTTAGAGAAGAACAAATATCATCTGAACTCACTCATATGTGGAATCTAAACAGAACAGAAACAAAAGCAAAAGTTATAGCTACAGAGAAGTGACTGACACTTATGGTGTTGCCAGAGGTAGGAATTTGGGGATGGGCAAAATGAATAAAGCAGATCAAAGGGTAAAAACTTCTAGTTATTAAAAAAAATGAGTGAGGAGAATGTAACGTGAGCATGCTACTAAAGTTTATAATACTATATTGCATATTTCAAATTTGCTAAAATAGTATACCTTAAAAATTCTCATGACAAGAAAAATCTTGTAATTATGTGTTGTGATGGATGTTAACCAGACTTATTGATCATCATTTTGCAATACATACAAATATTGAACCAGTACGTTGCACATGTGAAACTAATATAATAGTATATATAATATTACATTGATATTATATATCAATTAAATCCTCAATTAAAATTAAGTCAGAGCTGAGAACAAAATAAATGGAAAGTGACTTTTTTTTCACACCAGAGTTAGGTTTAGCCTTTGATTTGTAACTATTAAAGCAATTACTGATGTCTCTGTTTCATAAATGGGCAGTCATTATTTTGTCTTTACCTAGATGTGTTCCTACATCATATGTGTTTCATTCTACACTTGTGGTGTGTGTGCACTTAGTCGCTAAGTCATACCTAACTCTTTTGTGGCCCCATGGACTATATCCTGCCAGGCTCCTCTGTCCATGGGATTTCCCAGTCAACTATTGTAAAGTAAAGTAAAGTAAAACAAAATATTTTAAAAAAATCAGCTAAGAAAAACAAACAAACAAACAAACAAACAACACTGGAGTAGGCTGCCATTTTCTTCTTAAGGGGATATTCCCAACTAGCGATTGAACCTGCATCTCCTGCACTGGCAGACAGACTCTGTACCACTGAGCCACCTTGGAAGCCCACACACTTGTGGAGGAAAGATGAAGTGTTGGTTTTATGTGCTTGTTTTATCACCTCTTCCTCCCTACTTCCACTCCAGATTTTTGTTAGTAGAACCTAGTAGTGTATGTGTTTTCATTAGGCAAATGCTGTTTCAAAATGGTTCACTTTTAACTTTTAGGAAATTTATGATCTGTGAGCAGTTGTCCTCCATGAATTAATAATTAGTACACATTGATTCAAGTGATTATTTTATGTCTCTTCTTTATATAATAGTTCATATCTCTCTCTCTCACACACACACTCATATATATATATGTGTATGTGTGTAAACTACCCAGAGACCTGAGCTAACTGAGAATAAGCATGGTGATATCAAAGAGTAATTTTCAAGAACTTTGAAAAAATAAGTACTATGCAAATAATGTATAAGTATACATGATAGATTTATTTAACTTATTATGAGGGGAGCAGGATGGTAAAGTGATTCAAAAGGAGGCTTAGGAAATGAGCATTATTATTATTATTTTTTAAGATTTCTAGGTTATGTAGAATCCTGAATAAAATCCTAAAGGGCAATAAATCCATTCCCTTTGGTTATAATTTCAACCAGACAAATTATTTACATCTCTACCAAAGTCTGTAAGGTAACATGTAACATTGAATAGTTTGGACTCTGATCAGTAATAAAAAGCATGTACAAAGGTTCATGACAATAAAGATTACAATAACTCTTAGCGAGACTATTAAATAATTCTCCAATGTGACATTGAAAGCACACATAATCATTTTTCTATCTTATTTCCAAGTTTTTCATATTTTTCATAAAAGCAGTGATACCATGATATTATGAAGATTAAATAAATAATACATGTGGAATGCTTTATACTATAGAGTCTTATAAAATGTAAAATTATTTTCTGTAGTTTACTACTAAAATACACAATATTCCAAAGGCAAGTCTGATATAAAGGAGTCAAGTTAGAGTTAATAGTTTTCTTCTGAGATCCTAAAATAGAGACATTGTTGTCTCCAATGCAGGATGGTAATGAATTTCTGTCAACTGGGACATTATAAGCACAAAAGATTAGAGGAATCACAAATCCTTTTACTACCCCAGGCAGATATGTTGCAAAATAAAATTTGGCTCATTTTCTTCCCAACAGCCTGAAAATGATACTCAGCAACAACTGAATTTCCTGCTTTATTAATTCAACAAATAATGTGTTGAGCACTACCAAGGTGCCCCTTGTGTCCTGTTGTGGGGAGCTAAAAGGAAATAAGATTTTCACTCTCTCCATAAGGATTCAGGTTTAACAGCAGAGACAACACAGAAATAGCCAATTAAATAAAAGATAGGGGGATTAATTATTTCTTTTAAAATAAGGGCAACATGAAGCTTTGATTAATTCAAGTGTTTTAAAATTATTTATAAGTTGGTGGCAGTATTTCTTGTCTTTTACTAGATAAGTTCATACTGAACTACATGTGAAACTACCTATTCCTCTTTTTTTAAAATATTTTGTTCTTCTTTTTTATTTTTTCTCATATGTTTAAATATAAAGTAACTAAATAAGAAGTAGTGATTAAAAATGATTATAATTTTAAAAATTGTTTAATAAGATGAGGTTTATTGTCTGATAGAATGTTAGTTTATTTAATTTCCTGGTAATAAAAATAAGAAAATAGACTTGTGTTTGAAGAACCACATCGGAAAAAAAAAGAAAGAAATTTAAAAGGTGAAATAAGGGAACCATAAAAAATGAAAAGAAATCCCACAGAATGGGAGAAAATATTTATAAGCAAATATACTGAGAAGGGATTAATCTTCAGTACATACAAATAGCTCAGGTAGAACAATATTAAAAAAACACAAAAACAACCCAATCAGAAAATGAGCAGATGATCTGAATAGACATTTCTCTATAAATGGTATACAGACTGCCAAAAAGTACACAAAAAGATGCTCACATCACTTATTATCAGAGAAATGCAAATCAAAACTACAGTGAGATATCAGCTCACACTTGTCACAATCATTTAAGTTCAGTCGATCAGTCGTGTCCGACTCTTTGCGACCACATGGACTGCAGCACGCCAGACTTCCCTGTGCATCACCAACTCCCAGAGCTTGCTCAAACTCATGTCCATTGAGTTGGTGATACCATCCAACCATCTCATTCTTTGTCATCCCCTTCTCCTCCTGCCTTCAATCTTTCCCAGCATCAGGGTATTTTCCAATGAGTCAGCTCTTCGCATTGGGTGGCCAAAGTATTGGAGTTTCAGCTTCAGCATCAGTCCTTCCAATGAATATTCAGGACTGATTTCCTGTAGGATGGACTGGTTGGATTTCCTTGCAGTCCGAGGGACTCTCAAGAGTCTTCTCCAACACCACAGTTCAAAAGCATCAATTCTTCCATGCTTGGCAATTTTTATAGTCCAACTCTCACATCCATACATGACTACTGGAAAAATGACAGCCTTGACTAGATGGCCCTTTGTTGGTAAAGTAATGTCTCTGCTTTTTAATATGCTCTCTATGTTGGTCATGGCTCCCCCCGCCCCCACCCAAGGAGCAAGCATCTTTTAATTTCATGGCTGCAGTCACAATCTGCAGTGATTTGGGAGCCCAGAAATATAAAGTCTCTCACTGTTTCTATTGTTTCCCTATCTATTTGCCATGAAGTGATGGAACTAGATGCCATGATCTTAGTTTTTGAAATGTTGAGTTTTAATCCAACTTTTTCACTCTCCTTTTTCATTTTCATCAAGAGGCTCTTTAGTTCTTCTTTGCTTTCTGCCATAAGGGTGGTGGCAGTCATCAAATCAGGTCAGAATGTCAATCATCAAAAAGCTACCAACAGTAAATGCTGGCTAGGGTGTGAAGAAAAGAAAACCCTCCTACATTGGTGGTGGTAATGTCAATTGTTACAGCTACTAAGGAAGACAGTGTGGGAGTTCATTAAAAAACTAAAAATAGAACAACCATATGATCCAACAATCCCCCTCCTGGACATATATCTGAAAAAAAAAATATTGCAATAAGATACATGCAACCCAGTGTTCACTGCAGCATTATTTATAATAGCCAAGACATGGAAGCATCCTAAATGTTCACTGACAGAATAATGAATAAAAAAAAAATTGGTACACATAGGTAATGGAATATTTTTGTTGTTTTTTAATCCCTAAGTTGTGCCCGACTCTTTTGTGATTCCATGGACTGAAGCTTGCCAGGCTCCTCTGTCCGTGGGATTTCCCAGGTAAGAATACTGGAGTGGGTGCCATTTCCTTTCTCTAGGGGAGAAGGAATTGACCCAGGGATCAAATACACACTGGCAGGCAGACTCTTTACCACTATACCACCAGGGAAGCTCATATTGGAATAGTTCTGTCATTAAAAAAGATTGAAAGAATGTCATTTGCAGTAACATAGATGTACCTAGATTGTCATACTGAGTGAAGTAAGTCAGACAGAGAAGGAGAAATATTGTATGATATATGTTTATATTCGTATGTTGAATCTAGAAATAAATTATACAAAAAAAGATGTGGTACATACATACAATGGAATATTACTCACTCATACAAGAGAATGAAATAATGCCATTTACAGCAGCATGGATGGACCTAGAGATTATCACACTGAGTGAAGTAAGTCAGACAGAGAAAGATAAATATCATATGATATCATTATATATGAAATCTAAAAATTTGATACAGATGAACTTACTTTCAAGAAAGAAACAGAATCACACTTATGGTTACCAAAGGGGAGGGATAAATTAGAAGTTTGGTATTAACATACACACAGCACTCTATATAAAGTAGGTAATCAACAAGAGCCTCTCTATATAGCATAGGGGACTCTATTCAATATTCTGTAATATCTTATATGGGAAGACAATCTGAAAAAGAATGGACATATGTATAACTGAATCACTTTGCTATACACTTGAAATGAAAACAACACTGTAGATGGAATGGATAGCCTATCCCTTCTCCAGGGGATCTTCCTGACCCAGAGATTCAACCAGGGTTTCCTGCATTGCAGGCAGATTCTTTACCAGCTGAGCTACCAGGGAAGCCCTAAGTCAACTATACTTCAACAACAACAAAAAATTAGATTAAATATTTTTTTTAAAGTTAAGGATATCACATTATTATAAAAATATTTTATTTATAGCAATAAATTAAAGTGAATGGATAAAGGCCTTAATGAGAAGGTGTTTTATCAGATCAGATGGATAAGTATGATCAAAATATATGTTATCTATAAGGTATAAAGGCAAGTATAAATTGAAAGCAAAAGTATGTGAAAAGATGTCAGCCTTGGCCAACCCAACATGGAGAGGACAGAGATGGGGATGTTTCACTCTCCACCACCCTCCTGCCCCTCCTGCCCACCCAGTCTAAGTCTGTGTCTGAACTTTTGCGGATCATGCAGAAGAAATTGCGGCAATAGTTACTTGACTGTATCTTGATGAAGGGCTTGTAGTGCAAAGCCAGGCCAGTGTCATGAATTTCAGTACTATGTAAACATAAGAACACTGATTAACTATATTATTAGCAAATAAACTAGTCCTATGAAAAGGAAAACTATCAGATACAAAGAGAGAAATTTATATTTGTCTCTCAAATATAAAATCATAAAACTACAAAACTAGTAAAAGAAGTCCCTAACTAATGGAACAAAACTGGACAGAAATAGATACATTTAGAAATCTACTATAGTAGGGTATTTTCAAATCTCTCCCTGAGCAATGGAGATACAAACAAGAGAAGAAGCTTTACTTAATTAATGTTTATAGGCTACTCTAGCCAACAAAATGTAGATACAGCAATAAAGCTATGGCAAATTATATATTGATAAAATAGTGTGTATCCCAGGAAAACATAGTTTATCTAATACTTAAAAAACAAACTAAGCAAATTTACAGCACTAACAGAAATTCCAAAAACAGATTGATTATACTTTTTGCAGCCAAAAATGGAGATCTATACAGTCAGCAGAAACAAGACCGAGAGCTAACTGTGGCTCAGATCATGAACTCCTTATTGCCAAATTCAGACATAAATTGAAGAAAGTGGGGAAAACCACTAGACCATTCAGGTATGATTTAAATCAAATCCCTTATGATTATACAATGGAAGTGAGAAATAGATTTAAGGGACTAGATCTGAGAGACAGAGTGCCTGATGAACTAAGGACTGAGGTTCGTGACATTGTACAGGAGACAGGAATCAAGACCATCCCCAAGAAAAAGAAATGCAAAGAAGCAAAATAGTTGTCGGAGAAGGCCTTACAAATGGCCAGGAAAAAGAGAGAAACTGAAGACAAAAGAAAACAGGAAAGACATATCCATTTGAATACAGAGTTCCAAAGAAGAGCAACGACAGAGAAAAAAAGTGTTCCTCAGTGATCAATGCAAGGAAATAGAGGAAAACAAGAGAATGGGAAACACTAGAGATCTCTTCAAGAACATTAGAGATATCAAGGGAATATTTCATGAAAGAAAGGCACAATAAAGGACAGAAATGGGATGGACCTAACAGAAGCAAAAGATATTAAGAAGAGGTGGCAAGAATACACAGAACTATACAAAAAGATCTTTATGACCCAGATAATCATGATGGTGCGATCACTCACCTAGAGCCAGACATCCTGGAATGTGAAGCCAAATGGGACTTAAAAGCATCACTATGAACAAAGCTAGTGGAGGTGATGGAATTTCAGTTGAGCTATTTCAACTTCTAAAAGATGATTCTGTGCAAGTGCTGCACTCAATATGCCACAAATTTGGAAAACTCAGGAATGGCCAAAAGACTGGAATAAGTCAGTTTTCATTCCAATCCCAAAGAAAGGCAATGCCAAAGAATGATCAGACTACTGAGAGAGTCAATTCCTAGGCAGATTGATAAGAAGTCCAGGGTCCCCAAGGAGGAGAAAGGGATCTGGGGCTCTCAAAGTGGAAACAGGGGTCTGGAATTCTCAAGGAGGAGGAAAGGACAAACTTTTTTTTGGTCTGCATTTCTTAGTCTTAATAAATTGCACAACTCAGTTTGAACTGTGTACTAGGGATTATACAACATCAATGTATGCTGCTTAAGGACAGTTTCTTCTTCCTGTAAACCTTCTGGCTAATCCTGTTATTTTAAAATGTAAATTATGGGAGTAGGTCTAATAAGATCTTTAAAACTTCCAGACATTCTTTTGATTCATTGTAATAACTAAGTAAAAAGTATATAACTCCTTTGCTAACACTAGAGGCGGGGGGCATTCTCCATCCCCCTTCTGATGTCTATGTCAGAAGCTTTCTCTATCTCTTTTATATTTTAATAAAACTTTATTACACAAAAGCTCTGAGCGATCAAGCCTTGTCTCTGGCCCCAAATTGAATTATTCTACTCCAGAGGCCAAGAATCCCAGTGTATTTTGTGGTTCAGCAACCTTTCACTACCACACCATTGCATTCATCTCACATGCTAGTAAAGTAATGCTCAAAATTCTTCAAGCCAGCCTTCAGCAGTACTCGAACAATGAACTTCCAGATGTTCAAGCTGGATTTAGAAAAGGCAGAGGAACCTGAGATCGAATTGCCAACATCCGTTGGATCATCAAAAAAGCAAGAGAGTTCCAGAAAAACATCTACTTCTGCTTTATTGACTATGCCAAAGCCTTTGACTGTGTGGATCACAAGAAACTGTGAAAAGTTCTTAAAGTGATGGGAATACCAGACCACCTTACCTGCCTCCTGAGAAATCTGTATACAGGTCAAGAAGCAACAGTTAGAACCGGACATGGAACAACAGACTGGTTCCAAACAGGGAAAGGATTAAGCCAAGTCTGGTTATGATCACCCTGCTTATTTAACTTATATGCAGAGTACATCATGGGAAATTCTGAGCTGGATGAAGTACAAGCTGGAATCAACATAGTCAGGAAAAATATCAATAACCTCAGATATTCACAAGTTACCACCCTTATAGCAGAAAGCCAAGAAGAACTAAAGAGCCTCTTGATGAAAGTGAAAGAGGAGAGTGAAAAAGTTGGCTTAAAACAACATTCAGAAAACTAAGATCATGGCATCCTGTCCTTTCACTTCATGGCAAATAGATGGGGAAGCAATGGAAGCAGAGAGATACTTTACTTTTCTGGGCTCCAAAATCGCTGCAGATGGTGACTGCAGCCATGAAATTAAAAGACACTTTCTCTCTGGACAAAAAGTTATGATAAACCTAGACAGCATATGAAAAAGGAGAGATATGACTTTGCCAACTAAGGTCCGTCTAGTCAAAGCTATGGTTTTTCCAGTAGTCATGTATGGATGTGAGAGCTGGACTGTAAACAAAACTGAGTGCCAAAGAATTGATGCTTTTGAACTGCAGTGCTGGAGAAGACTCTTGAGAGACTCTTGGGCTGCAAGGAGATCCAACCAGTCCACCATAAAGAAATCAGTCCTGAATATTCATTGGAAAGAGTAATGCTGAAGCTGAAACTCCAATACTTTGGCCACCTGATGAGAAGAACTGACTCTGATGCTGGGAAGGATTGAAGTCAGGAGCAGAAGGGGACAACAGAGTGTGAGTTGGTTGGATGGCATCATCAACTCAATGGACATGAGTTTGAGTAAACTCTGGGAATTGGTGATGGACAGGGAAACCTGGCATCCTGTAGACCCCAAGTCCATGGGGTCTCAAAGAGTTGGACATGACTGAGCGACTGAACTGAACTTTCGTTGTTTAAAATTAGTTAACTTATTTAATTTGAAGCTAATTACTTTGCAATATTGTGTATTTTTTGCCATACATTGATATAAATCAACCATGAGTGTACATGTGTCCCTCCATCCTGAACCCCGCCCTCCCCCAACTTCCTTCTGCCTCATATCCCTCAGGGTCATCCCAGTGCACTGGCTTTGAGTGCCCTGTTTCATGCATCAAACTTGGATTGGTCATCTATTTCACGCTTACTCCTTGGAAGAAAAGTTATGACCAACCTAGATAGCATATTCAAAAGCGGAGACATTACTTTGCCAACTAAGGTCCGTCTAGTCAAGACTATGGTTTTTCCTGTGGTCATGTATGGATGTGCGAGCTGGACTGTGAAGAAGGCTGAGTGCTGAAGAATTGATGCTTTTGAACTGTGGTGCTGGAGAAGACTCTTGAGAGTCCCTTGGTCTGCAAGGAGATCCAACCAGTCCATTCTGGAGAAGATCAGCCCTGGGATTTCTTTGGAAGGAATGATGCTAAAGCTGAAACTCCAGTACTTTGGCCGCCTCATGCAAAGAGTTGACTCATTGGAAAAGACTCTGATGCTGGAAGGGATTGGGGGCAGGAGGAAAAGGGGACGACAGAGGATGAGATGGCTGGATGGCATCATTGACTTGATGGATGTGAGTCTGAGTGAACTCTGGGGTTTGGTGATGGACAGGGAGGCCTGGCGTGCTGCGATTCATGGGTTCACAAAGAGTTGGACACGATTGAGCGACTGAATTGAATGAAACTGAACTGACTATACATGTTTCACTGCTACTACCTCAAATCATCCCACCCTTGCCTTCTCCCACAGGGTCCAAAAGCCTGTTCTTTATGTCTGTTTCTCTTGCTGTCTTGCAATCGGATTATCATTACTGTCTTTTTGAATTACATATATATGTGTTAATATACTGTATGGGTGTTTTTCTTTCTGATATACTTCACTCTGTATAATAGGCTCCAGTTTTGTCCATGTCTTTGGAACTGACTTAAGTGCATTCTTTTTAATAGCTGAGTAATATTCCATTGTGTATATGTACCACAACTTTCTGATCTATTTGTCTGCCTATGGATATCTAAGTTGCTTCCATGTCCTAGCTATTGTAAATAGTGCTGAATTGGACATTGGGGTATGTGTGTCTCTTTCAGTTCTGGTTTCCTTGGTGTGTATGCACAGCAGTGGATTGTTGGGTGTATGACAGTTCTATTCCCAGTATTTTTAGGAATCTCCTCGCTGTTCTTCATAGCGGCTGTACCATTTTGCATTCTCACTAACAGTTAAAGTGTAAGAGGATTCTCTTTCTCCACAACCTATCCAGCATTTATTGCTTGTAAACATTTTTTGATAGCAGACTTTTGTAGACTTTTAAAGATAGCAGCCATTCTGACAATCTGGATCTATTGAGATAATATTTTTATTTTTATCTTTCAATTTGTTAATGTGGTGTATTACATTGTTTGATTTGCAAAAATTGAAGAATCCTTGCATCCTTGGGATAAAGCCCACTTGGATTTGATATATGATCTTTTTAATATATTGTTGGATTCTGTTTGCTAGAATTTTGTTGAGGATTTTTGCATCTCTGTTCATCAGTGATATGGGCCTGTAGTTTTCTTTTCTCATGGCATCTTTGGTTTTGATATTAGGGTGATGATGGCCTCCATAGAAAATGCTTGGGAGTTTTCCTTTCTCTGCAGTTTTCTGGAAGAACTTGAGTAAGATAGGTGTTAGCTCCTCTCTAAATTTTTGGTAGACTTTACCTGTGAAGCCATCTGGCCCTGGGGTTTTGTTTTTTGAAAGATGTTTGATTACACTTTTGATTTCTGTGCTTGTGATGTGTATGTTAAGATTTACTATTTGTTCTTGGTTCAGTTTTGGAAGGTTATTCTTTTCTAAGAATTCATCCGTTTCTTCCAAGTTGTTCATTTTATTGACCTATAATTACTGATAGTATTCTCTTATGATCCTTTGTATTTCTGTGTTGTCTGTTGTTATTTCTCCATTTTCATTTCTAATTTTCCTTTTACTTTTTAAAGTATAAAATTATTTATTTTAATTGGAGGTTAATTACTTTACAATATTGTATTGGTTTTGCCATACATCAACATGAATCTACCACAGATATACATGTGTTCCCCATCCTGAACCCCCCTTCCTCCTCCCTCCCCACACCATCCCTCTGGGTAGTCTCAGTGCACTAGTCCCAAGCATCCAGTATCATGCATTGAACCTGGACTGGAAATTCATTTCATATATGATATTATACATGTTTCAATGCCATTCTCCCAAATCATCCCACCCTCTCCCTCTCCCTCAGAGTTCAAAAGACTGTTCTATACATCTGTGTCTCTTGTTGTTTTTCTTTACTGAACTTAATGATGCAGGATTCAATATCCATTCAGACTAAACATCTTTTGTTTTCTGAAAAATGCTGTTAAGAACACAGAAATAGCATATACATGTGTGTGCAAGTGTGTGTATTCAGTATTTATATCTGACAAAGTATTTTAATTCTAAATATATAAATAATTATTAAATATCAACAATGGACAAAATATTTAAACATACACTTCAAATAGAAAACATTTATTTGGCCCACAAGCATGTTAAATGATGCTTGATACCATTGGTTACCAGGAAATTTCAAATAAAATTACAGTGAGATAAAATTGCAGATTCCATAGAATGGCTAGATTTTTAAAGACTGGCAACACCAAATATGAGTGGAAACCTAAAGTGTCTGGGGATCTTTTAGATCGCTTATGGTGCAACCACAATTTGGAAATGTTTTCAGAGGTAATTATACACATATCTTTTGACACACTTAGATGTCATTAACCCAATTTTAGTCTTTGTTATTTACTCAAAAGGAACTCAAGTAAAATATTTTAATGACAAAATGGAGAAGGAAAAATCAAAATATCCTCAAGAATACTTGTATAGAAATACTTAGAAAAACTTAAAACAAAACTAGCCCCTAGTTGGAGATGAATCAAATACATATGAATAGCAAAATGGGCAACCAAATTTCAGTTTATTCATACAGTGGAATTCTCTACAAAAATATAAATAATGTATGATACACTCCACATATGATTAGAGCTCATACATATTATATTGGGAGAAAAAAGTTAGAAATCAAAGAGTAAACACTGTATGGTTCCTTTTATATGAAGCTCTTGTTTACTCACTATTGTTGTGTCTGGACTCTTTTGTGGCACCATGGACTGTAGCCTGCCAGGCTACTCTTTCCATGGCATTTCTCACACAAAAGTACTGGAGTGGGTTCCCATTTTTTTCTCCAGGGGATCTTCCTGACCCAGAGACTGAACACACATCTCCTGCATTGGCAGACATTCTTTACCACTGAGCCTCCAGGGAAGCCCATATGAACCTCTAGGGAAAGCAAAATGAATTCACAGTGGTAGAATTCAAAACAGCGATTGATTGGTTGCCTTTGTTGAGTAAGGATTGACTGGAACAGGAAACTTTCAATAGTGATGTTTTAAATATATTGGTTGAGGTAGTGGTTACTCTGGTTTATGTATTTATTAAGACTCATGGAATTGACCCTTTACAATCAGTGCATTTTGCAGTGCATTTTACTTCTAAAATAGAAAAAAAAAAAGAAAGAGAGCTTTAAAAGGTTAGAAAAATCAGATGAAACTACTATGGTAGAAGGCAGCAGAAAAAGTTTAATGAGACCATAGAAAAGCAGAACACTTAAGTAAAAACATGTTTCCAAATTGGGAAATGTAAATAAAAAGCTTTGTGGTTGTTAAAATTAAAAAACAAATGAGAACCAGCCTTAAAATTCCTTGGAGCAATGAAACCAGTTTAGTCATACAAACAAAAATTTAGCTTATTTTACAAGAATAACTCGACCAGATCATTTGTTTATACCTATAGAAATCATAAGCAAAACTTAAACTGCTTCTCCAAAGTAATTTGAAATAACCACTAGCCAATTCCCTGTAATTAAATTTATTTTTCTAATACTATAACCAACGACTGTGGAAATAAACAGTGCCTGCTTTCTCACTATATAAACGACTTTATAACAGCAGTCCTTAAGCTTCGTTCCTCATTCCTTCCTTCCTTCATTTGGCTCGAGTGCTCCTGATTTGTGAGCTGTCTTTTTGGTGTGTGCACAGTGAGCTTACTCCTTGGAAGGAAAGTTATGACCAAACTAAATAGCATATTCAAAAGCAGAGACACTACTTTGCCAACAAAGGTCTGTTTAGTCAAGGCTATGGTTTTTCCAGTGGACACATATGGATGTGAGAGTTGGACTGTGAAGAAAGCTGAGTGCTGAAGAATTGATGCTTTTGAAGTGTGGTGTTGGAGAAGACTCTTGAGAGTCCCTTGGTCTGCAAGGACATCCAACCAGTTCATTCTAAAGGAGATCAGCCTTGGGTGTTCTTTGGAAGGAATGATGCTAAAGCTGAAACTCCAGTACTTTGGCCACCTCATGCGAAGAGTTGACTCATTGGAGAAGACCCTGATGCTGGGAGGGATTGGGGGCAGGAGGAAAAAGGGACGACAGAGGATGAAATGGCTGGATGGCATCACGGACTCGATGGAAGTGAGTTTGAGAGAACTCCGGAAGTTGGTGATGGACAGGGAGGCCTGCCTTGCTGTGATTCACGGAGTCACAAAGAGTCGGACATGACTGAGTGACTGAACTGAACTGAACAGTAAACTTTTAACTAATTTCTACGTTGGTGATTCACTGGCTTTATTTCTGTTATTTCTGAAGATTGGACACAACTGAAAATCTGACGTAAAAAAAAAAAGTTTTGACCTAATATAAAATACTTAATACCAGGCAGTTGAACCTTGCAAATGGAATTCTGGAACTGGATTTCAGTTCTACTGCACTCAATCATATGGTCACAGAGATCCCTTGCCAATAGCAAGCAGAGGAGTAGTGATCCATGGTGAGCTATGGTATCAGTATTCCTAAGATTTACACATTTGTTAAATTTGGAAGAGATCCAGGATGAGAGCAATTGTTTTATAAGAATTGAGGAATTGACTGGCTCTTGTCATTGAGACTTGGAATCTCCACTGTCTTGGCAACTTTCCTGGTGGCTTAGATGGTAAAGCGTCTGCTTGCAATGCAGGAGACCCAGGTTTAACTCCTGGATTGGGAAGATCCTCTGAAGAAGGAAATGCCAACACACTCCAGTACTCTCACTTGGAAAATCCCATGGACAGAGGAGCCTGGTAGGCTACAGTCCATGGGGTCGCAAAGAGTTGGACACGACTGAGTGGCTTCACTTTCTTTCTTTCTTTGCTGTCACTGAAATGCAGAAAAGAGAAAATAACATAATCAAATTCATCAACTCAAGATGAAACTCCTCTATACAAGCCAATGTAACCTGTCTTTTGAAGTAAAAGTTTTTCTTTAGTCTCCCAGGTCTTTCTTGAGTTTCTAAGGGCTGGCTCAAGAGTTAACGATTAGGAAATGTGAAGACGTGAAACAAAAAATAACTGTTGGGTTAGGACACGGGTAACAATTTAGACCATAAACCATTTATATGGAAGAATCACCAAACTTGGAGTTCACTGAAAGATAGAGATAAAGGTCTGACACACATTCTTAAGGTGTTCTTACAGGAAGCAGACACCACCAGAAGAAACTGCTGACTGCAAGCCCAGGAACCCTAGACTTGTTGAAACCAGATTGATAATCCTCAAAACTTCACCTTGATGCCAACCAACACAATACTTATGTATAACCTGATCACACACCTTGCAGCTCCCTCCTTCCCACTGCCTTTAAAACTCTTTCCCTGAAAGCCATCAAGAAGTCTGTGTCTTTTGAGCATGGGCTGCATTTTTTCCTTGCTTGTTGCCCTGTGTTAAACACTGTATTTTTCCTTCACCACACAAAAAAGGAAAGTTGGATTTCTTAGATGACAGGGAATTCATCATGTGGAATTAAAACATGTGTTGCTGTTGTTCATGAAAGAAAGTGAACAATAAAATCCACCTAAGTCTTCTCTCTTCAAAATAAAATATTTCCCACATTAAATTATGCAGAGTGTTTCATTGTCTCCATCTTTTATTCTGAAACTTGTCACATGTATTAAGATCCTTGGTAGATAAGAGAAACTTTTACTTCATGGGAATTTTCCTACTTAAAAGAATGAAAATTTACAGTTTCACAAGAATAAAGATAGCAATTTGTCTCATTTGTATAGAAAGTATTCCATACAAAGAATTTATAATATTTATAGCTTCAAACTTGCTTTTCCTTCTACATACACATTAAGTTGTTTAGACAATGCAAAGCATGTTAAAGAACACTTTTTGAGTTATAAGAAATGAACTCATTTACCTCCATTTCTATAGATATGATCATCTACTCAAGTCCTAGGACCATAAGTGACATACTTACAATATGGTTAGATTGAGTGGCATAAAATAATTGTATAAATTGAAACTATCACTTCTCTAACTTTTCAACATTAAAATGGCAGATATGAATATGAGAAAATAGTTATTTTCCCTTAGCACTCTGAGTTATCTTTAGAGGCAGAGGTATTTCATTTAAAGAACATGTTTTTACATTGAAATTAGGCAGAAAGTCAAGAGCTTTACATTTAGGTGTGGGGCTTTCAGACCTGTTTGGAGAGCTTATCTGTATTAGTACACTTTGTTCTTCCATTCTCGTCTGAAGTTATGAAAAATAAACTAAGCCAAGCAAACAAAGACAAAAAAGAAATCAGGGAAAATAAAAATGAGATACAGTATCAGAATATACATTATCCATACAAAAATAAAGATGTTACAAAAGCCCTGACAAGGTTGAACCTCTAAAAAATAACATTTAAAATGTAAGGGATGTAAATAATCATCTCTAACAATGGAAAACCCTAAAAATTAATGTTAGATTTATTGGGGAATATAGACTACACAGTTTTTCCTGATGTGAAACTTCAACAGTGTGTTATATAGAACGGTTTGCTAAACTATTATGACTCCTCTGTTTGGCGTGTTGCAGAAGATGTATATATATATGTGATCAGTCAGTTCAGTTCAGTCGCTCAGTCGTGTCCGAATCTTTGCGACCCCATGAATCACAGCACGCCAGGCCTCCCTGTCCATCACCAACTCCCGGAGTTCACTCAGACTCGCGTTCATCGAGTCAGTGATGCAATCCAGCCATCTCATCCTCTGTCATCCCCTTCTTCTCCTGCCCCCAATCCCTCCCAGCATCAAAGTCTTTTCCAATGAGTCAACTCTTCGCATGAGGCGGCCAAAGTACTGGAGTTTCTGCTTCAGCATCATTCCTTCCAAAGAAACCCCAGGGTTGATCCCCTTCAGAATGGACTGGTTGGATCTCCTTGCAGTCCAAAGGACTCTCAAGAGTCTTCTCCAACACCACAGTTCAAAGCATCAATTCTTCAGCGCTCAGCCTTTTTCACAGTCCAACTCTCACATCCATACATGACTACTGGAAAAACCATAGCCTAGACTAGATGGACCTTAGTAGGCAAAGTAATGTCTCTGCTTCTGAATATGCTATCTAGGTTGGTCATAACTTTTCTTCCAAGGAGTAAGCGTCTTTTAATTTCATGGCTGCAGTCACCACCTGCAGTGATTTTGGAGCCCCGCAAAATAAAGTCTGACACTGTTTCCACTGTTTCTCCATCTATTTCCCATGGAGTGATGGGACCAGATGCCATGATCTTCGTTTTCTGAATGTTGAGCTTTAAGCCAACTTTTTCACTCTCCTCTTTTACTTTCATCAAGAGGCTTTTTAGTTCCTCTTCACTTTCTTCCATAAGGGTGGTGTCATCTGCATATCTGAGGTTATTGATATTTCTCCCGGCAATCCTGATTCCAGCTTGTGTTTCTTCCAGTCCAGCGTTTCTCATTATGTACTCTGCCTATAAGTTATATAAGCAGGGTGACAATATACAGCCTTGACGTACTCCTTTTCCTATTTGGAACCAGTCTGTTGTTCCATGTCCAGTTCTAACTGTTGCTTCCTGACCTGCATACAGATTTCTCAAGAGGCAGGTTAGGTGGTCTGGTATTCCCATCTCTCTCAGAATTTCCCGCTGTTTATTGTGATCCACACAGTCAAAGGCTTTGGCATAGTCAACAAAGCAGAAATAGATGTTTTTCTGGAACTCTCTTGCTTTTTCCATGATACAGCGGATGTTGGCAATTTGATCTCTGGTTCCTCTGTCTTTTCTAAAATCAGCTTGAACATCAGGAAGTTAATGGTTCATGTATTGCTGAAGCCTGGCTTGAAGAATTTTGAACATTACCTTACTAGCATGTGAGATGAGTGCAATTGTGCAGTAGTTTGATAGCTTATAGTGAACAATGCTGGATTTCTGAACTCCAAAGAATATTTAGCTTCAGGACCAGGGACCAGGCTTGATGACTCAGAGCTTTTGTGTAGCAGAGTTTTATTAAATTATGAAAGGGGATAGAGAAAGCTTCTGACATAGACATCAGAAGGGAGATGGAGAGTGCCCCGTCCCCAAGTTGCTAGTCTTATCCAGGCCTTACATACTTTTATCAGACCCACTCCCACAACATACTTCTTAAATTAACAAAATTAAAGCTAAGAATAGAAAAGTCTTACTAGACCCACTCCCACATTATAAGTCTTTAATTAACAAGATTAGTCAGAAGGTTTTTGTTAAGGAGAAACAAGTCCTCAAGCAAGATACATTGTTATACTGACGAGACAAAGCATTGTGGAAAAAAAAAACAG
Source organism: Ovis canadensis (assembly GCF_042477335.2). Lineage (NCBI taxonomy): Eukaryota > Metazoa > Chordata > Mammalia > Artiodactyla > Bovidae > Ovis > Ovis canadensis. The sequence continues at coordinate 16,320,812 of NC_091253.1, forward strand.
TTTGTCCTTTTCTCCTCAAGAGCCCTGGTCTCCTTTCTCCTTGAGAGTCCAGACTCCTTATCAACCTACCTAAGGATTAGTTCTCTCATATGCTTGCTTCTTTCTTTTAACCATGTTCTTTAATCATCTTTCTTAGGATAAGAGGTTATGAATATGTTTTAATTTATTAATAATAACTACTTACATTAAATATAAATAAGTAAATGACCAACCTGATTGGCTGCACTGGAAAGTAGAGGAGTGGAGGGGAAAAGTAGAGATGGAAACACAAGAGATAGAAATAAATATATTTTGTCATTTTTGATATGTTTACATACTGAAGATAGTGTGGTTGCTTTCCTTTTAAAACTACACAGGAAGTGCTATTTACAGGTAATCTTATTTGAAAAGAGTTTTGAAATATCATGAGATAATGCTGTTTTTTAATGTATATATATATTTTTATCATTATGACAATAAATATTTTCAGCCTATAGGAAGAAAAGTTCACAAACAGCATATTTCTGCATTTTGTTTCAAAATACTATGTAGATTTCTATAAATATTAGATACGATTAATAAGGTAGTAAACTTAGTCTGAAAAATAAAATATGCAAATGTAGGAAGTCAAGAAACACCTGGAGTAACAGGCAAATTTGGCCTTGGAGTACGGAACGAAGCAGGACAAAGGCTAATAGAGTACTGGCCAAGAGAATGCATTGGTCATAGCAAACACCCTCTTCCAACAACACAAGAGAAGACTCTACACATGTACATCACCAGATGGTCAAACCAAAATTAGATTGATTGTATTGTTTCAAGCCAAAAATTGATTGTATTGATGCAGCTCTATACAGTCAGCGAAAACAAGACAGGAGCTGACTGTGGTTCAGATCATGAACTCCTTATTGCCAAATTCAGACTTAAAATGAAGAAAGTAGGGAAAACCACTAGACCATTTAGCTATGACCTAAATCAAATCTCTTATGATTATATAGTGGAAGTGATAAATAGATTTAAGGGACTAGATCTGATAGATAGAGTGCCTGATGAAGTATGGACGGAGGTTCATGACATTGTACAGGAGACAGGGATCAATACCATCCCCATGGAAAAGAAATTCAAAAAAGCAAAATGGCTGACTGGGGAGGCCTTACAAATAGCTGTGAAAAGAAGAGAAGCAAAAAGCAAAGGAAAAAAGGAAAGATATAAGCATCTGAATGCAGAGTTCCAAAGAATAGCAAGGAGAGATAAGAAAAACTTCCTCAATGATTAATGCAAAGAAATAGAGGAAAACAACAGAATGGGAAAGACTAGAGATCTCTTCAAGAAAATTAGAGATATCAAGGGAACATTCCATGCAAAGATGGGCTCAATAAAGGAAAGAAATGGTATGGACCTAACAGAAGCAGAAGATATTAAGAAGAGGTGGCAAGAATACACAGAAAAACTGTGCAAAAAAGAGCCCCACAACCCAGATAATCATGATGGTGTGAGCACTCACCTAGAGCCAGACATCCTGGAATGTGAAGTGGAGTGGGCCTTAGAAAGCATCACTATGAACAAAGCTATGGAGGTAATGGGATGCCAGTTGAGCTATTTCAAATCCTGAAAGTTGATGATGTGAAAGTGCTACACTCAATATGCCAGCACATTTGGAAAACTCAGCAGTGGTCACAGGACTGGAAAAGGTCAGCTGTCACTGCAATCCCAAAGAAAGGCAATGCCAAAGAATGCTCAAACTACCACACAGTTGCGCTCATCTCACACGCTAGTAAAGTAATGCTCAAAATTCTCCAAGCCAGGCTTCAGCAATACGTGAACTTTCAGATGTTCAAGCTGGTTTTAGAAAAGGCAGAGGAACCAGAGATCAAATTGCCAGCATCCGCTGGATCATGAAAAAGTAAGACAATTCCAGAAAAATATCTACTTCTGCTTTATTGACTATGCCAATGCCTTTAACTCTGTGGATCCCAATAAACTGCGGAAAATTCTGAAAGAGATGGAAATACCAGACCACCTGACCTGCCTCTTGAGAAACCTATATGCAGGTCAGGTGGTCTTTTCCAACGAGTTGTCTCTTTGCATGAGGTGGTCAAAGTATCAGAGCTTCAGCTTCAAGCATCAGTCCTTCAAATGAATAGTCAGGGTCGATCTCCTATAGGATTGACTGGTTTTATTTCCTTGCTGTCCAAGGGACTCTTGGGTTTTCTCCTGCACCAAAATTCTAAAGCATCAAATCTTTGGCACTCTTTATGCTTCAACCCTGACATCTGTACAAGACTATTGGATAAAAATATAAAAGAAGTATAGCTTTGACTATACGGGCTTTTGTTGGCAAAGCAATGTCTCTGTTTTAATATGTTACCTATGTTTGTTATAGCTTTCTTTCCAAGGAAGAAACATCTTTTAATTTCAAAACTGCAGTCATTGTCAATAGTGATTTTGGTGCCCAAGAAAATAAAATATGTTATTGCTTCCATTGCTCCCCTATCTATTTGCCTTGAAATTATAGGAACAGATGCCATGATGTTAGTTTTATGAGTGTTAAGCTTTAAGCCAGCTTTTTCACTCTCCTTGTTCACTCTCAACAAGAAGTCTTTAATTACTCTTCCCTTTGTGCCATTAGTGTGGTATCATCTGCACATCTGAGGTTGTTGAGATTTTTCCCAGCAATGTTGATTCCAACTTGTGATTCATCCAGCCTAGCGTTTCACATGATGTAATCTGTATCATATAAGTTAAATAAGCAGGGTGACAATATTCAAGCTTGTTTTATTTCTTTTCCAATTTTGAACCAGTCAGTTTTGCCATATTTGGTTCTAATTGCTGCTTCTTGACGCACAACAGGTTTCTCAGGAGACAGAAAAGGTGATCTAGTATTCCCATCTCTTTAAGAACTTCCCACTTTTGTTGTGAGCCACACAGTCAAGGGCTTTAGCATAGTCAATGAAGCAGAAGTAGATATTTTCCTGGAATTCCCTTGCTTTCTCTATGATCCAAGAAATATTGTCAATTCGGTCTCTGGTTCCTCTGCTTTTTCTTTTTTTTTTCAGTTTTTTATTTTTTTAATTTTAAAATCCTTAATTCTTACATGTGTTCCCAAACATGAACCCCCCTCCCACCTCCCTCCCCATAATATCTCTCTGGGTCATCCCCATGCACCAGCCCCAAGCATGCTGAATCCTGCGTCAGACATAGACTGGCAATTCAATTCTTACATGATAGTATACATGTTAGAAAGCCATTCTCCCAAATCATCCCACCCTCTCCCTCTCCCTCTGAGTCCAAAAGTCCATTATACACAGCTGTGTCTTTTTTCCTGTCTTGCATACAGGGTCGTCATTGCCATATTTCTAAATTCCATATATATGTGTTAGAATACTGTATTGGTGTTTTTCTTTCTGGCTTACTTCACTCTGTATAATCGGCTCCAGTTTCATCCATCTCATCAGAACTGATTCAAATGAATTCTTTTTAACGGCTGAGTAATACTCCATTGTGTATATATACCACAGCTTTCTTATCCAGTCATCTGCTGATGGACATCTAGGTTGCTTCTATGTCCTGGCTATTATAAACAGTGCTGCGATGAACATTGGGGTACATGTGTCTCTTTCAATTCTGGTGTCCTCGGTGTGTATGCCCAGAAGTGGGATTGCTGGGCTACCAGCCATATTTTTCACAGAACTAGAACAAATAATTCCAAGATTTGTATGGAAATACAAAAAACCTCGAATTGCCAAAGCCATCTTGAGAAATAAGAATGGAACTGGAGGAATCAACTTGCCTGACTTCAGGCTCTACTACAAAGCCACAGTCATCAAAACAGTATGGTACTGGCACAAAGACAGACATATAGATCAATGGAACAAAATAGAAAGCCCAGAGATAAATCCACACACATATGGTCACCTTATCTTTGACAAAGGAGGCAAGAATATACAGTGGAGTAAAGACAATCTCTTTAACAAGTGGTGCTGGGAAAACTGGTCAACCACTTGTAAAAGAATGAAACTAGATCACTTTCTAACACCGCACACAAAAATAAACTCAAAATGGATTAAAGATCTAAATGTAAGACCAGAAACTATAAAACTCCTAGAGGAGAACATAGGCAAAACACTCTCCGACATAAATCACAGCAGGATCCTCTATGATCCACCTCCCAGAATTCTGGAAATAAAAGCAAAAATAAACAAATGGGATCTAATTAAAATTAAAAGCTTCTGCACAACAAAGGAAAATATAAGCAAGGTGAAAAGACAGCCTTCTGAATGGGAGAAAATAATAGAAAATGAAGCAACTGACATACAACTAATCTCAAAAATATACAAGCAACTTATGCAGCTCAATTCCAGAAAAATAAATGACCCAATCAAAAAATGGGCCAAAGAACTAAATAGACATTTCTCCAAAGAAGACATACGGATGGCTAACAAACACATGAAAAGATGCTCAACATCACTCATTATTAGAGAAATGCCAATCAAAACCACAATGAGGTACCACTTCACACCAGTCAGAATGTCTGCGATCCAAAAATCTGCAAACAATAAAAGCTGGAGAGGGTGTGGAGAAAAGGGAACCCTCCTACACTGTTGGTGGGAATGCAAACTAGTACAGCCACTATGGAGAACAGTGTGGAGATTCCTTAAAAAATTGCTTTTTCTAAATTCAGCTTGTATATCTGAGAGTTTTCAGCTCACCTATTGCTGAAGCCTGTCTTGAAGGATTTTCAGCATAACCATTCCAACATGTGAAATGAATGCAATTGCACAGTAGATGGAACATTCTTTGGCATTGTCCTTCACTGGAATTGGAATGAAAACTGACTTTTCCAGTCTTGTGATTTCTGCTGAGTTTTTCCAAAATGCTGGCATATTGAGTGCAGCACTTTAACAGCATCATCTTTTAGAATTTGAAATAGCTCAACTGGAATTCCACCATCTATACTAGCTTTGTTTGTAGTGATGTTTCCTAAGACACTCTTGACTTCATTTCCAGGATGTCTGGCTCTTTCTTCCTTGGTGGCTCAAAAGTAAAGTTATCAACTTGCAATGCAGGAGACCCAGGTTTGATCACTGGGTCAGGAAGATTCCCTGGAGAAGGGAATGACAATCCACTCCAGTATTCTTGCCTGGAGAATCCCATGAGCAGAGGAACGTGGCAGTCCATAGTGTCACAAAGAATCACATAGAACTGACTGAATATACAAGCATGCACGTGAATGACCATGCCATTGAGGTTATTTGGGTCATTAAGACTTTGTGCATACTTCTGTGTACTCTTGCCACCTCTTCTTAATTTCTTCTGCTGCTGTTAAGTCCTTACCATTTCTGTCCTTTATCATGCCCATCCTTGCTTGCCATGTTCCCTTGATGTCTCCAATTTTCTTGAAGACATCTATAGTTTTTCCCATTCTTTTCTTTTCCTCTACTTTGCTTTGTTCATTTAAGAAAGACTTCGTGTTTATCCTTGCTATTCTCTGGAACTCTGCTTTCAGTTGGGTATATATTTCCTTTTTTTCCTTGCCTTTTGCTTCTCATCTTTCATCAATTATTTGTAAAACCTCCTAAGACAACCTTTTTTGCCTTCTTACATTTCTTCTTCTTGGGGATGATTTTGGTAACTGCCTCCTGTACAATGGTATGAACATTAATCCATAGCTCCTCAGACACTTTGTTAACCAGATATAATCCCCTGAATCTATTCATCACTTCCACTGTATAATCATAAGGGATTTGATTTAGGTTTTACCTCAATGGCCTAGTGGTTTCCCATGCTTTCAATTTAAGCTTGGATTTTGCAGTAAGTGTTAATGAACTGAGCCACAATCAGCTCAAAGTCTTGTTTTCTGCTGACTGTATAGAGTGTCTTCATCTTCAGCTGCAAACGGTATAATCAATCTGACTTCAGTGCTGACCATTTTGCAGAAAAAAAATGGATATTTGGTTAGTTGATAAGGCAACCTACATGTCTGTTTCCTTGGCATTAGATATATGGGGAAATAGAAATGGCACATGCTTTATTAAGTGGTGCTCAGCTGCTTGATCTCTGGTAATGAATGATTAGCAATGCAAAAGCCTATTTCATTCTGATATTGCAATTTGAAATCCACATGAATCTCATCTCTTAAAACATAATAAAGGATCACCCTGGTCAGAATGCCCATCATACAAAAATCTACAAACAGATGCTGGTGAGGGTGTGAAGAAAACCCAACCCTCTTGCACTGTTCATGGGAATATAAATTGATACAGCTACCATAGAGGACAATATGTTGAGATTCCTTAACAAAAAAGAAAGCTAGGAATAACAGTATCGTATGACCCAACAATCCCATTACTGGGCATATACCCTGAGAAAACCAAAACTGAAAAAGACACATGTACCCCAGTGTTCACTGTGGCGCTATTTACAATAATTAGGATGTGGAAGCAACTTAGATGTCCATTAGCAGATAAGCAGATACAGAGCTGTGGTTTACATATACAATGGAATATTACTTGGCCATAAAAAGGAAAAATGTTTGAGTCAGTTTTAATAAGGTGGATGAACATAGAGCCAATTATACAGAGTGAAGTTAATCCAAAAGAAAAAAAAATACATACTAATGCATATATAAGGAATCTAGAAAGATAGTACTGATGAGCCTGTATGTGGGGTATCAGTGGAGGCATAGACATAGAGAATACATTTGTAGACATGGGGTTGTAGCAGGAAAAAGAGAGGGTGGGATGAATGGAGAGAGTAGCATGGAAACATTTACACTACTCCATGTAAAATAAATACCCAGTGGGAATTTGCTGTAAGATTCAGGAAACTCAAACCGAGGCTCTGTGACAATGTAGAAGGGTGGGATGGCAGACCTATGAGTTATTCCTATTGATGTATGGCAGAAACCAGCACAATATTTTAAAGCAGTTATCTTTCAATTAAAAATAAATAAATTAAAATGTTAAAAACATAATAACAGGATCAGAGAGAAATGGGGAGCAATAATTTCTCAATCAATAATGAAAGAGTAAGCATATTATTCAGTTGACAAAAGCACTATAAATATAGTACTTTGAAAACATTGTGATCACCAAAGGAACTCTCATATTTCTTTTTTGTTTTCCTTATTATCTAAATCATTTGGGGTGATGCATTTCACTGTTCCATGTGCTTAATTTTTCACAAGCCATTCTATTACCACATTTATTTGTCTAAACTTCTGTAGATTAGGGTGAATATATAAATATAATTATCCCCTTGAGTTTTAATTGTAAAGTTTTCCTCTGAAACCTATACAATCACCAGCACTCTGCTAGAAAGAGCTTCTTTGATCCAATGGAACTTATTTTTAACTTATTTAATTATTTTACTTAAATATTATTTCCATGTAAGTTAATACAGTCATCCTAAAAAACATTTCAACTTTCTTTCTTTAGCACTTTAAATCTTTAATACTGTTACCATTTTAATATTAACCAATCTTGTCTTTTGAACTGTGGTGTTGGAGAAGACTCTTCAGAGTCCCTTGGACTGCAAGGAGATCCAACCAGTCCATCCTAAAGGAGATCAGTCCTGGGTATTCATTGGAAGGACTGATGCTGAAGCTGAAACTCCAGTACTTTGGCCACCTCATGCGAAGAGTTGACTCATTGGAAAAGACTCTGATGCTAGGAGGGATTGGGGTCATGAGGAGAAGGGGACGACAGAGGATAAGATGGCTGGATGGCATCACCGACTTGATGGATGTGAGTTTGAGTGAACTCTGGGAGTTGGTGATGGACAGGGAGGCCTGGTGTGCTGCAATTCACGGGATCACAAAGAGTCAGACACGACTGAGTGACTGAACTGAATAAAGAGTGATGTTGAGCATCTTTTCATGTTTCTTAGCCATCTGTATGTCTTTGGAGAAATGTCTGTTTATTCCCCACTTTTTGACTGAGGTGTTTTTTTTTTTTTTTAAATTTTTGTATTGTGTTGTATGGATTGCTTGCATATTTTGGAAATTAATCCTTTCTCAGTTGTTTCATTTGCTATTATTTTTGCCTATTCTGAGGGTTGTCTTTTCACCTTACAGCTTCCTTTGCCGTGCAAATGCTTTTAAATCTAATTGAGGTTCCACTTGTTTGCTTTTGTTTTTATTTCTGTTACTCTAGGAGGTGGGTAATAGAGGATCTTGGTCTGATTTATGTCATAGAGTGTTCTGCCTATGTTTTCCTCTAATAGTTGCTATTTTCTGGTCTTACATTTAGGTGTTTAATTTGTTTTGAGTTTATTTTTGTGTATGGTGTTAGGAAGTGTTCTAATTTCATTCTTTTACATGTAACTGTTGAATTTCCCCATCACTATTTATTGGAGAGGCTGTCTTTGTGCCATCGTATATTCTTGCCTCTCTGTTAAAAATAAGGTCCCCATAGGTGCATGGGTTTATTTCTTGGATTTCTATCTTGCTCCATTGGTCTATATTTCTGTTTTTGTGCCAGTAGCTTTGTAGTATAATCTGAAGTCAGGAAGGTTGTTTCTTCCAGCTCCATCCTTCTTTCTCAAGACCGCTTTGGCTATTTGGGGTCTTTTGTGTTTACATATGAATTGTGAAATTTTTTGTTCTAGTTCTGTGAAAAATGTCATTGGTAATTTGATAGCGATCATATTGAATCTGTAGATTGCATTTGGTAGTATAGTCATTTTCACAATATTGATTCTTCCTACCCAGTAACACGGAATATCTCTCCATCTGCTTATGTCGACTTTGATTTCTTTCATTAGTGTCTTATAATTTTCTTTGTACAGTTCTTTTGTCTCCTTACATATGTTTATTCCTAGATATTTAGTTCTTTTTGTTGCAATAGTGAATAAGTTTCATTCCTTAATTTCTCTTTCTGATTTTTCATTATTAATATATAGAAATGCAAGTGATTTCTGTGTATTGATTCTGTATCTTACAACTTTGGTAAATGCACTGTTTAGCTCTAGAGATTTTCTGATACTATCTTTAAGGTTTTCTATGTACAATATGATGTCATTTGTAAACAGTGAAAGCTTTACTTCTTTTCTGATCTGAATTCCTTTTATTTCTTCTTCTTCTCTGATTTCTGCAGGTAGGACTTCCAAAACTACATTGAATAATAGTGGTGAAAGTGGACACCATTGTCTTGTTCCTGATCTTGGGGGAATGCTTTCTGTTTTTCACCATTGAGAATAATGTTTGCTGTAGTCTTATTATATATGGACTTAATTATGCTGAGCTAAGTTCCTTCTATGCCCATTTTTGAAGAGATTTAATTATAAGTGGGTGCTGAATTTTGTCAAAGGCTTTCTCTGTATCTATTGAGATTATCATATGATTTTTATCTTTTAATTTGTTAATATGGTGTATCACATCGATTGATTTGTGTATATTGAAGAATCCTTGTATTCCTGGAATAAACCCAACTTGATCATGGTCTATGAGCTTTTTGACGTGTTGCTGAATTCTATTTGCTAAAATCGTGTTGAGGATTTTTGCATCCATGTTTATCAGTGATATTGGGCTGCAGTTTTCTTTTTCTGTGTTGTCTTTGTCTGGTTTTGGTTTCAGGGTGATGGTGGCCTCATAGAATGAGTTTGGGGATGTTCCTTCCTTTGCAATTTTTGGAAAGAGTTTTAGAAGGATAGCTCTTCTCTAATTAGAAGAGTTAATTCTAATTATCTAATTTAGAAGGTGCTAACTCTTGTCTAATGTTTGATAGACTTCTCCTGTGAAGCCATCTGGTCCTGAGCTTTTGTTTTTTGGGAGATTTTTGATTTCAGTTATTGTAATTGGGTGGTTCATCATTTCTATTTCTTCCTGGTTCAGTCTTGGAAGATTGAACTTTTCTAAGAATTTGTCCATTTCTTCTAGTTTATCCATTTTATTACCATATATTTGTTCATAATAGTCTCTTATAATCATTTTTATTACTGCATTGTCTGGTGTAAGCTCTCCTTTTTCATTTCTAATTTTATTGATTTGATTCTTCTCTCTTTTTTTCTTGATTCTGGCTAAAGGCTTGGCAGTTTTGTTTATTTTCTCAAAGAACCAGCTTATAATTTTATTTATCTTTACTACTGTTTTTATTTTTCCACTTTGTTTTCATTTATTTCTGTTCAGATCTTTATGATTTCTTTCCTTCTACCATTAAAAAAAATTTTTTTTTGTTCTTCTTTTTCCAGTTGTTTTAGGTGTAAAGTTAGGTTGTCTATTCGATGTTTTTCTTGTTTATAGAGGTAGGAATGTACTGCTATAAACTTCCCTCTTAGAATTGCTTTTGCTGCATCTCATAGGTTTTGAGTTGTCGTGTTTTCATTGTCATTTGTTTCTTGAAATTCTTTGATTTTTGTTTTGATTTCTTCAGTAATCTGTTGGTCATTTAGAAGCATGTTGTTTAATCTCCATGTGTTTGTGTTCCTTACAGTTTTTTCCTTGTAATTCATATCTAGTCTCATAGCATTGTGAGATGCTGCTTGATATGATTTCAATTTTCTTAAATATACTGAGGTTTGATTTGTGACCCAAGATCTGGTCTATCCTGGAGAATGTTTCATGTGCACTTGACAAGAAGGTGTATTTTTCTGCATTTGGATGAAATGTCCTGAAGATATCAATGACATCTTTGTCATCTAATGTATTTTTTAAAACTTGTGTTTCCTTGTTACTTTTCTGTTTTGATGATCTGTCCATTGGTGTGAGTGGGGTGTTAAAATCTCCTACTATAATTGTGTTACTTTCAATTTCTACTTTTATGTCTGTTAGTATTTGTCTTGTATTGAGGTACTGCTATGTCAGGTGCCTAGATATTTACAATTGTTATGTCTTCCTCTCGGATTGATTCCTTGTACATTATGTGTTGTCCTTCTTTAGCTCTTGTAATATTCTTTATTTTAAGGTCTATTTTGTCTGACATGAGGGTTGCTACTCCAGATTTCTTTTGCTTCCCATTTGCAAGGAATATATTTTTCCATCCTCTCACTTTCATTCTCTAGCTGTTTTTAGGTCTGAATGGGTTTCTTGTAGACAGCATATATATGAGTCTTGTTTTTGTGTCCATTCAGCCAGTCTGTGTCTTTTGGTTGGAGAATTTAATCCATTTACATTTAAAGTAATTCTTGTTATATATGTTCCTATTGTCATTTTCTTAATTGTTTGGGGTTGCTTTTGGAAATCTTTTTTCTTCTATTTCTTGACTATATAAATCCACTTAACATTTGTGGTAAAGCTGGCTTGGTGGTACTGAATTCTCTTAACTTTTGCTTATCTGAAAAGTTTTTTATTTCTCCATCAATTTTGAATGAGATCCTTGCCATATTTTTTTTGATATTTAGATTTTATCCTTTTAGTACTTTAAATATATCCTGCCATTACCTTCTGACCTGCAAAGTTTCTGCTGAAAGATCAGCTGTTAGGTGTATGGGGTTTCCCTTGTATGTTTCTTGTTGCTTCTCCCTTGCTGCTTTTAATATTCTTTCTTTGTATTTAGTCTTTGTTAGTTTGATTAGTCTGTGTGTTGCCATGTTCCTCCTTGGGTTTATCCAGTATGGGACTCTTTGTGCCTCTTGGACTTCACTGACTATTTCCTTTTCCATGTTGGGAAAATTTTCAACTATAGCTTTTCAAAAAATTTCTCATACCTTTGCTTTTTCTCGTCTTCTGGGACCCCTATATTTGAATGTTGTTCCATTTGATATTGTTCCAGAGGTCTCTGAGACTACCACCAATTCTTTTCATTCTTTTTACTTCATTCTGCTCTTCAGAATTTATTTCCATCATTTTATCTTCCAGCTCACTGATTCGTTCTTTTGCTTTAAGTATTCTGCTATTGATTCCTTCTAGAATATTTTTAATTTCAGTAATTGTGTTGTTTGTCTCTGTATGTTTATTCTTTAATTCTTTTAGGTCTTTGTTAATAGATTATTTCATTTTCTCCATTTTGTTTTCAAGGTTTTTATCTTTTTTTACTATCATTATTCTGAATTCTTTTTCGGGTGGTTTGCCTATTTCTTCTTTATGTATTTGGACTTCTGTGTTTCTAGTTTGTTCCTTCATTTGCATAGTCTTTCTCTGCCTTTTCATTATTATTATTTTTTTAAACTTATTGTGCTTGAGGTCTCCTTTTCCCAGGCTTCAAGGTTGAATTTTTTCTTCCTTTTGGTTTCTGCCCTCCTAGGGTTGGTCCTGTGGTTTTTGTAATCTACATAGGATAAACTTTGTGCCAAGTTTTTGTTTGTTTATTTGTTTTTCCTCTGATGGGCAAGACCGAGTGAGGTAGTAATTTTATCTGCTGATGAATGGGTTTGTATTTTTGTTTTATTTGTTGTTTAGATGAGATATCCTGCACAGGGTGCTACTGGTTGTTGGGTGATGCTGGGTCTTGTAGTCAAGTGTATTTCTTTGTGTGAGTTCTCACTATTTCATACTCCTTAGGGTTAGTTTGCTGGTGGTCTAGGGTCTTGGAATCAGTGCTTGCACTACAAAGGTTCAGGGCTTGATATCTGGTCAGGAAAAAAAATTCCCCAAGTGTTTTTTAATGGCATGATGTGAGATGAAAATGAGTACCCAAAAATGAGAAACCAAAGATGAACCCCAAAGGGCAGTTGCAGAATCAGACAAATAATAATTAAAATAATGGAATATACACATATACATATATACCCATGAGCAAAGTCAAAACAGTCCAACACAAGTAAAGTACAGTAGATTGACCCGGCAAACAAAGCAAATAAAAAAAATATTTACCAGTTAAGAACAAAACTAACTCAAGCACAAATTGGAAAATAAAACCAGGGAAGGTGCCAAGTGGGGAATAAAGCAACGAAAACAAAACTAACAGATATGTTGAGAGTAAAGGAAAGAAAAAAAGAAAGAATAGATATTCAAAGTTAAATAGAAGTAGATGAAGAAGATTTATATTCATTAAAAATTAACTGCAAGGATAAAAGAACAGTAGGAAAGGCAAACAAAGGAATTAATGTAGAAAAAATATAATTGGTTTTAAAAATTAAAAATATAAAAGAGTGAAAAAAAAAACAGAAGAAGAAAGAAAGAAGGAACAAAAAATAGGGGAACTCCACAGAACTGAAAAAGCCCAATGTTGAGGCAGAAGTTTATAACATTAATACCACATGTGACTGAATATACATATACATATACACCCATCAGCAAAATCAAAGCAGTCCAACATAAATAAAGTAAAATTGATTGACCCAGTGAACAAAGGAAACCAAAATTTTTATCTATCAGAATAAAACTAACTAAAGCACAACCTGGAAAACAAAACTAAAGCACGGTGCCAATTGGGGAATAAATCAATGAAAATAAAACTAGCAAATATGCTAAGAGGAAAGGAAAGAAAGCAAAGAAAGAATAGATATGAAAAGATAAATAGAGGTAGATGAAGATTTATATACATTAAAGACTAACTGCAAGGGGAAAAGAACAGAAGGAAAAGCAAACAAAAAATAAATGTAGAAATAATAATAATAGGTTAAAAAATTGAAAATTAAAATTAAGAAAAGAAAGTAACAAAGGAAAACTCCACAGAACTGCAAAAGCCCAATGTTTAGACAGAGGCTTATAAAAACAGTAAAAAATTTTACTGAGGAAAAAACAGGTCAAAAGGTTAACTAGATTTCATAGTGTCAGTAAAATCAACAACTACAAAAGAGGAGGAAAAAAGAAGAAGAAGAAAAAAAAGAAACAAACCAAAGAATTTATAGAACAAGTCCAAACATAAGAATAATAAATGTTTTTCTTGAGTCACTGCTATCAGAGTCCTTTCCCTCACAGGAAGTCACAGTCCACCTCACCTTCCCAGGATGCCCTCCAACACTGTACTGATCTCTAGACCTGCTATGGGGGCAGCTCAGATTCTAGTCTGATCCTACTCCTGTGTGTTTTTGCCTCCAATGTCCACAGTTACCAGAATAGTGTGTTTGCTTTTGTGGGAGCTCTCAATGACCTTTTATATATTCCATGTACATAGAGTTAGCCTAGTTGATCATGTGGATTTAATCTGCAGCTAGTACAGCTGGTGGGAAAGTTTTGGGTCTTGTTCCTTAGCCACACTGCCTCTGGGTTTTAACTGTCATTTTATTTCTGCTTCTGCATGTCAGTCGTACACTGGGGTTTGCTCCTTAGGTTGCCCTGGAGGACTTGGGTTTGCCCCTGTGAGAGCCAGGTGTGGAGGTGGTGCAGCTGCTTGGGTTGCAGGGGTTCTGACAGCACCAAGTTCTCAGGGGAGTTGGCAGCTAGGGACACAGGAAATATAGTGCTCTAGAAGAGTATGACAGCCAGTATTGGCCAATAAGCTCCAGTATTTTTGCCTGGAGAACCCCCTGACAGAGAATCTGGCAGTCTACAATCTACAGGGTCGTAAAGAGTCAGACACTATCAGAGTGACCCTGTGCACATAGACACAAGACTTTTTATGCCTGTGGCAGCTCTGCCACATTGAGATTTGAGTGTGAATGTGGCTCAGCTGCTTGGCTTGCTGGTACCCTACTAGGGCCAAGTGTGCAGGGATATGGACTGCCTTTGTTGCAGAAGTTATGGCCCTATCAGAATCTTTTTTCTAGCTTATTGTAGCTGGCAATCAGCAGGCCTCTTTGGCCAGCCTTTCCCATAGCTCCACCCATTCAGGCACTTAGAGGGCTCCCTAGCCTGGGGTTCTTCTCTGTTGTTCGGTGCATCAGGCACATAGAGACCCCCCCACCCCCCCACCCCCGCACCCCCCAGCTAGGGCCCTACTCTGTAGATCCGTGTGGTCAGGCACATGGAGGGGTCTCCCTGGCTGGGGTCTGCTCTGTAGTTCACTGTCTCAGGTGTTTGATGGGCCAGCCTCTCTACTGTTCAGCTGCTGATTCTGGCACGTGGGGAAAGAGAGGCTATAGTGATGGCTCCACACACTATGTGTGACTCAGTAGTATCTCTTTGCTCCCATGATTGCCTGACTTTCCTCCACAGGCATTTCCCACCACAATTTCCTCCCTCATATCCCCTCAATCTGTCTCTCTGCCATCAACAGCAGCTCCACAATTGCTCCACAATCCCTAAACTCCAGCTCCCAGCCTCTGCACCTTCCAGGGGACCTGTGTCCCTATCTGGGTTATGTATGGCTGCGGCAAGGACTTTCTGATTCTCATTCCATCTAGGCTGCCACTGATCAGCTGTTTAACTCTCAGCTGTAAATGTTTTTCCTGTGACTCAGACATTTGCCCCAATATGGCAATTCGATCCCTGCTTCAGTTCCCCCACAGGCTGAGGGCAGGTCCAGCCCTACTAGCACTCCTGTTTTTCCCCCTAGTTCCTTCATCTTACCAAGTTTTACATGGCTCTATATATTCTTTTCCACTAGTCAGATACTCCTGTCCGCTCTCGGCTGGTGTTCTCGGCAAACACTTCTGTGTCTGAAGGTGTATCCTGATGCATCCATGGAGAGAGTTCTCCATGTCCACCTACTCCTCCGCCACCTTGTTCTCTCTCTAGTCTTGGTTTTTAATACTGATTCATTCTAGTGACTTTGAATAAAGGATGAGTTGTATGTGATTAATTTTTTAAGTTATTAAGAAAATATTTCTGCTTCAAGGAGTAAATATGAAAAATAGTAACATGTGGTGAATTCCCCTGAACTCATACTTTATAAAGACCTCATTATTATTAATTATAGTAATAAATGGGAAGGAAAAAAATATTCCACTGGGACTTCTAGAAATAAGAATGCTGCCTGAAGTCATGCCCTACCATTCTTCAGATTTTTTTAAAGGTAAAAGAACTTTCCTTTTTATACTGGTTATCCACAAAACTTTTGTTAGAAAAGAAATTATATGGGCAAGTGATAATCATTAATTATTATTTATTTTTATTCAAAAAAGAATGATTTTCAAGTCTGAATGTAGACCCCTGTTTTCCTAATTCTTTTCTTTTTGTATTTTTTGCTGTGTGAAGACTTTCTCTATTTGCAGGCAGTGGGGGCTACTATTTTTTGCAGTGGTCAGACTTCTCATTTTAGTAGTTTCTGTTGTTGGGAGAGCACAGGCTCTAGAGCATACAAGCTCTGTAGCTATTGCTTGCAGGCTTAGTTGCCCCACTACATGGGGGAACTTCAAAGACCGGGGATTGAACCTACCTCATTTGCACTGGCAAGTAAATTCTTGACCACTGGAACATTAGGGAATCCCTTGTTTCCCTAAATTTTATCCAAGGTGTGTGAGAATTCAACCTATGGTTGGGCTTCTATTTTAATGGACTTAAAATAACTTTAAAGCCTTTAGCACCTGGGTCTTTGAACTTAAAGGCAAAAAGATTGTGAAGGAGTATGTTTATGTGAATATATATATATATATTCTAGTTCTTGGACCTTTATATACAAAGGCCTAAGATCTACAGAATTTTCATCTTAACATATTAGTATTATATTACCAAAACTACAATAAAAATTAGATTGGTTCTTCTATTCAGTTCAGTCACTCAGTCGTGTCCAACTCTTTGTGACCCCATGAATTGCAGCACACCAGGCCTCCCTGTCCATCACCATCTCCCAGAGTTCACTCAAACTCACGTCCATCGAGTCGGTGATGCCATCTAGCCATCTCATCCTCAGTCATCCCCTTTTCCTCCTGCCCCCAGCCCCTCCCAGCATCAGAGTCTTTTCCAATGAGCCAACTCTTCGCATGAGGTGGCCAAAGTACTGGAGTTTCAGCTTCAGCATCATTCCCTCCAAAGAACACCCAGGACTGATCGCCTTTAGAAGGGACTGGTTGGATCTCCTTGCAGTCCATGGGAATCTCAAGAGTCTTTTCTTTTTTTTTTTAGTTTTTTATTTTTTAAATTTTAAAATCTTTAATTCTTACATGCCAACACCACAGTTCAAAAGCATCAATTCTTTGGTGCTCAGCTTTCTTCACAGTCCAACTCACATCCATACATGACCACTGGAAAAACCATAGCCTTGACTAGACGGACCTCTGTTGGCAAAGTAATGTCTCTGCTTTTGACTATGCTATCTAGGTTGGTCATAACTTTCCTTCCAAGGAGTAAGAATCTTTGAATTTCATGGCTGCAATCACCATCTGCAGTGATTTTGGAGTCCAAAAAGATAAAGTCTGACACTGTTTCCACTGTTTCCCCATGTATTTCCCATGAAGTGATGGAACCAGATGCCATGATCTTTGTTTTTTGAATGTTGAGGTTTAAGCCAACTTTTTCACTCTCCTCTTTCACTTTCATCAGGAGGCTTTTTAGTTCCTCTTCTCTTTCTGCCATAAGGGTGATGTCATCTGCATATCTGAGGTTATTGACATTGTGTCTCTTTCAGCCCGTGCCTCTTCCAGCCCAGCGTTTCTCATAAAAGTTACTCTGCATAAAAGTTAAATAAGCAGGGTTCTTCTATTATCACATTCATTTTTCATAGATTAATGACACTGGGATCAAAATTCCCTTTGGCAAATTGACATGCATATTAGGTCAGGTTAGAAGTTAGAATCAAAGGTGAAATGACTTTATGAAATTATATATCTATAGAGAAAAATGCAAGCAACCTTTTTTTTTAAAGTAGGGCTCAATATCAACTCACTTACCCATAGTTTAAAAAAGGTGCTTCGTTTTTTGTTTATTTTGAAAGAGTAGTTGTATGTACTATTTTTTCAAAAATTGCTTAATACAAGCAAGACATAATTGGTATGGATGACATTAAGGTAAATTTAGACATTTTCTGGGAAATATGGCACCTCACAGAAGAATCCTCCCCTATACACACCTACATAGTCTTTGACCTAACATTTTTATGCCAAAAATTATTGAGTATCTGACATGCACAAATCCCCACCAGTTTTTGTTGTAAATTAAATAGGTACAACATTAAAGCCTGTTATAAAATATATTTCTGAAATATTTTGCTTTCTTGCTCCATTTTTACATCTCCCACTAATGCTCCCCAAATGACATTTAATAGTCTCTCTATAATTACAACACAAACATCTGTGTATTTAAAATTGGGAATAATGATCAGTATTTACTCCAATTTGCTTGTTTAATGTGGTTTCCTAATAATTCGTTCTGTTCCTGATTAATAGACATATTTATATTAAATATGTAAGTCTGTGAATTATGTCAATTATCCATTTAAAAAGTTTAAAAAAATCATTTCAAAATGAAAGTTGTCCATATATCTGCCAATGTTCCATTGTGACAGTAGCCTCCCTCAGCAGTGTGGTTCTGCAGGCTGTTTCTAACAGCACGTATTTAGCTTCTTTGTGGTGAACTCTTGGACCTGGACCTGCCATTTTGCATTCCTTTTTAGAGTTTATCTAGCTCAATAATATAATTCCAGTAAGTCCTCCAGGGAAGATTTCCAATGATTTCAAACTACTTCTCATTTTTCTCTCCCAGGAAAATATAAAACACTAGGACTCCCACTATGAGCCACCAGGGATTTGCCTCAATATCATATGGATGCAGCAGTTTCACTTGCTCTTTTTCTTAAATTTTCTTCTCTGCTGAATAGTTTAATAAGGATCTAAAAGAAATTCTATAATATCAAGGACTGCACAAATGTTTAAAAACATAGCACTTTGTGTTTATTGATTCACTTTTTGTGGTATTTGTTAAAGTATTTTATTTGCATTAACATAAAATTAAAAACATTAAAAATAAAATTTACAATAATTTAAACTATGCAAAAATTTTTAAAAATTAAAGGCATGTAGAGACATACATAATTGATAGATTGATTCATATATTTGGACTTAAGTTTAAGGATTTTACTACATCTCTTCAATGAATAGACTATGTTACCCATGTTATGACACAAGTTGAAAATACATGTGCACATTCACTATAATTTTAATGTGGCTACCTTTATTTATGGTCTATATAAATTATATATTCTTTGAGAAACAAATATTCTCTATATGCTTAATGAGATGGACTCACCCATTCTTAAAAATGGTTTTAAAAAGTGAGAAGAAATGTATTATTTATCTTAACAACTTCTACATCTATGTGCTGTGTTCTTTTAGCAATGCTGCTTTCCCCTTCACCCTGCCTCATCACTGTGCTATCAGGTCTTTAATCCACAGGCAGCTTCTAGAGTGTTGAAAGTCCATTGAATAGAACAAGACACTTGTTTTTTGGAAAGAGAATGGAAAGAAAGTCTCTTTTTAAAAAATGGAGTATAGTTTCTTTGCAATGTTGTGTAAGATTTTGCTGTACAAAGTGAATCAGCCATATGGATACATATGTTCCCTCCTACTTAGACCTCCCTCCCACCCCATGCCAACCCTCTAGGTCATCACGGAGCACTGAGCTGAGCTCCTCTGCTATGCTGGATAAATGGACCAATTCTTACAAAGGTACAACCTTCCAAGACTGAACCAGGATTAAATACAGATCAATCACATGTAATAAAACTGAAACTGCAATAAAATATCTTCTGACATAGAAAATTCCAGGAAAAACTCTTTAAAAATGAGTTTGTGGCCCCAAGATTTAAGCTGCTATGACAGTCAGAGGGATATACATTAACAGCATATGCTGATAAAACAATTGTTATACAGGACCCATAAGTACACCAGTGAGACATTTAAACATGATTTTGAGGCAGAAAAATATATTTCAGCATTGACTTTTCTCTATTTGGTAGCAATGTGCCATTAACCCAGTACACTGCAAGCACGTTGGTCTTCTTGTCACAAGAACATTCTGACTTTGTTCATGCCTCTGTGTCTTGCCCTTAACTCTTCCTCATGTGGCTTGTCTGTCTGGGTCTAAAAATCATCTCCTCTGAAAGGACTACCCACCGGCAAACTGAAATAAACTTCTAACATACGTCTCTCCATTTAACCTATTTTTGTTTAATTTACTTCATTGTTTATCACTTTCTGAAATTATATGGCGAATCATTTCTTAAAATCTACTGGTTCCTGCTAAATGATTAGGCTCTGCAACAGTAGGTATCTTGTCTTTGTCCCCATGGTACCCAACTGTTGATAAGAAAGCCTGAAGCAACATAAAAATCAATAGTGTCTTTTTAAATGAATGAATTTAATAAAGTCAAGTTATGTGGAAAACCAATAGATGACCCTAAGTATGTAATGAACAACCTGGCTCACTTGGAATTTGCAGGCTGCTAAATCTCAAATTCTAAGTGAATTTCCAAGTTCTTCTGAAGTGGAAGTATTCCTCTCCGTTTTCCTCTGGAGCCTGAAGAGAAGGTAGAGAGAAGCATGCCATGGGAGAACCAGCATGGTGGGAACAGAATTATGAAAACATCAGCCACCTTATTGTCTCTTCTTGGCCTCTCTAGGTAGACTATATTATCCAAGTTTTAATGAGCAATTATTTATAAGCCATATATGACTGCTGTGGGCTTCCCTGGTGAATCAGATGGTAAAGAATCTGCTTGCAATGTGGGAGACCTGGGTTTGATCCCTGGGTTGGGAAGATCCCCTGGAGAAGGGAAAGGCTACCCACTCCAGTATTCTGGCCTGGAGAATTCCCCCGACTTTATAGTCCATGGGGTCACAAAGAATCAGACACAACTGAGTGACTTTCACATCCCTATGGCTGCTATGGCTACAGTTCTATGTGTAGGATCTATGCAGTAACCCTCAAATTGGAAGAAAAATAGCTAATAAATCTTATAGGTAGCATAGGAAGTTTCAGTGATACTTTTCCTTGGGGGCATGCAGACTGCACAATATTATTCACACTTATATGATCTTTTGCTATGTAGAACAATAGGTTTTAAAATCTTAATGACAAGGTTAGGGATGGCGGCCGAGAGGAGCCACCCCAAGACAGAGGTCAGGGGTGGCAGCTGGGAGGAGCAACCCCACGTCCAAAGAGCAGTGGTTGCATGGGTGCAGGAGGGCCGAGAGGAGCTACTCCATGTTCAAGATCAGGAGGGGTGGCTGTGAGGAGATACCCCTCTTCCAAAGTAAGTAGCTGTGCTTTGCTGAAGCAGCTGTGAAGAGATAACCCATGTCCAAGGTAAGAGAAACCCAAGTAAGATGGTAGGTGTTGCAAGAGGCATCACAGGGCAGACACACAAACCATAATCATAGAAAACTAGTCAATCTAATCACACAGACCACAGCCTTGTCCAACTCAATGAAACTAAGCCATGCCATGTGGGGCCACCCAAGACAGGCGAGTCATGGTGAAGAGGTCTGACAGAATGTGGTCCACTGGAGAAGGGAATGGCAAACCAATTCTATTCTTGCCTTGAGAACCCAGGTCAGTAGGTGCCCAATATGCTACTGGAGATCAGTGGAGAAATAACTCCATAAAGAATGAAGGGATGGAGCCAAAGTAAAAACAATGCCCAGCTGTGGATGTGACTGGTGACAGAAGCAAGGTCTGATGCTGTAAAGAGCAATATTCCATAGGAACCTGGAAAGTCAGGATCATGAATCAAAGCAAATTGGAAGTAGTCAAACAGGAGATGGCAAGAGTGAACGTCAACATTCTAGGAATAAGTGAACTAAAATGGACTGGAATGGGTGAATTTAATTCAGATGACCATTATATCTACAAATGTGGGCAAGAATCCCTTAGAAGAAAAGGAGTAGCCTTCATGGTCGAAATGCAGTACTTGGATGCAATCTCAAAAATGACAGAGTGATCTCTGTTTGTTTCCAAGGCAAACCATTCAATATCACAGTAATCCAAGTCTATGCCCCAACCAGTAATGCTGAAAAAGCTGAAGTTGAACAGTTCTGTGAAGATCTACAAGACCTTTTAGAACTAACACCCTAAAAAATGTCCTTTCATTATAGGGGACTGGAATGCAAAAGTACGAAGTCAAGAAACACCTGGAGTAACAGGCAAATTTGACCTTGGAATGCAGAATGAAGAAGGGCAAAGACTAAAAGAGTATTGCCAAGAAAATGCACTGGTCATGGCAAACATCTTCCAACAACACAAGAGAAGACTACACATGGACATCACCAGATGGTCATTACACCAAAATCAGATTGATTATATTCTTTGCAGCCAAAGATGGAGAAGCTCTATACAGTCAGCAAAAACAAGACCAGGAGCTGACTGTACTCAGAACTCCTTATTGGCAAATTCAGACTTAAACTGAAGAAAGTAGGGAAAACCACTAGACCATTCAGGTATGACATAAATCAAATCCCTTATGAATATACAGTAGAAGTAGGAAATAGATGTAAGGGGCTAGATCTGATAGACAGAGTGCCTGATGAACTATGGAATGAGTTTCATGACATTGTACAGGAGACAGAGATCAAGATCATCCCCATGGAGAAGAAATGCAAAAAACCAAATGGCTGTCTGGGGAGGCCTTATGAATATCTGTGAAAAGAAGAGAAGTGAAAAACAAAAAGAGAAAAGGAAAGATATAAGGATCTGAATGCAGAGTTCCAAAGGATAACAAGGAGAGATAAGAAAGCCTTCCTCAGTGATCAATGCAAATAAATAGAGGAAAACAACAGAATGGGAAAATCTAGAGATCTTTTCAAGAAAATTAGAGATAGCATGGGAACATTTCATGCAAAGATGGGCTCAATAAAGGACAGAAATGGGGCAGACCTAATAGAATCAGAAGATATTAAGAAGAGGTGGCAAGAATACACAGAACTGTACAGAAGAGATCTTCATGACCAAGAAAATCACGATGGTGTGATCACTCTCCTAGAACCAGACATCCTGGAATGTGAAGTCAAGTGGGTCTTAGAAAGCATCACTATGAACAAAGCTAGTGGAGGTAGTGGAATTCCAGTTGGGCTCTTTCAAATCCTGAAAGATGATGATGTGAAAGTGCTGCATTCAATATGCCAGCAAATTTGGAAAACTCAGCAGTAGCTACAGGACTGGAAAAGGTCAGTTTTCATTCCAGTCCCAAAGAAAGACAATGCCAAAGAATGCTCAAACTACCACACAATTGCACTCATCTCACAGGCTAGTAAAGTAATGTTCAAAATTTTCTAAGCAAGGCTACAGCAATATGTGAAACATGAACTTCCAGATTTTCAAGTTGGTTTTAGAAAAGGCAGAGGACCCAGAGATCAAATTGCCAACATCCGCTGGATCATGGAAAAAGCAAGAGAGTTCCAGAAGAACATCAATTTCTGCTTTATTGACTATGCCAAAGCCTTTGACTGTGTGGATCACAGCAAACTGGAAAATTCTGAGCGAGATGGGAATACCAGACCACCTGACCTGCCTTTTGAGAAACCTATATGTAGGTCAGGATGCAACAGTTAGAACTGGACATGGAACAACAGACTGATTCCAAATAGGAAAAGGAGTACATCAAGGCTGTATATTGTCACCCTGCTTATTTAACTTCTATGCAGTGTGCATCATGAGAAATGCTGGACTGGAAGAAGCAGAAGCTGGAATTAAGATTGCCAGGAGAAATATCAATAACCTCAGATATGCAGATGACACCATCTTTATGGCAGAAAGTGAGGAGGAACTTAAAAACCTCTTAATGAAAGTGAAAGAGGAGAGTGAAAAAGTTTGCTTAAAGCTCAACATTCAGAAAACTAGATCATGGTATCCAGTCCCATCACTTCATGGGAAATAGATTGGGAAACAGTGTCAGACTTTTTTTTTTTTTTTTTTTGGGGGGGGGGCTCCTAAATCTATGGTTTTTCCTGTGGTCATGTATGGATGTGAGAGTTGGACTGTGAAGAAGGCTGAGCGCCGAAGAATTGATGCTTTTGAACTGTGGTGTTGGAGAAGTCTCTTGAGAATCCCTTGGACTGCAAGGAGATCCAACCAGTCCATTCTGAAGGAGATCAACCCTGGGATTTCTTTGGAAGGAATGATGCTGAAGCTGAAACTCCAGTACTTTGGCCACCTCATGCGAAGAGCTGACTCATTGGAAAAGACTCTGATGCTGGGAGTGATTGGGGGCAGGAGGAGAAGGGGACGACAGAGGATGAGATGGCTAGATGGCATCACTGACTCGATGGACGTGAGTCTGAGTGAACTCTGGGAGTTGGTGATGGACAGGGAGGCCTGGCGTGCTGTGATTCATGGGGTCGCAAAGAGTCGGACATCACTGAGCAACTGAACTGAACTGAACTAAAATCACTGCAGATGGTAATTGCAGCCATGAAACTCAAAGATACTTACTCCTTAGAAGGAAAGTTATGACCAACCTGGATAGCATATTCAGAAGTAAAGACATTATTTTGCCAACAGAGGTCCGTCTAGTCAAGGCCATGGTTTTTCCAGGGGTCATGTATGGATGTGAAAATTTGGCTGTGAAGAAAGCTGAGAGCCAAAGAATTGATGCTTTTGAACTGTGGTATTGGAGATGACTCTTGTGAGTCCCATGGACTGCAAGGAGATCCAACCAGTTCATTCTAAAGGAGTTCAGCCCTGGATGTTCTTTGGAAGGACTGATGCTAAAGCTGAAACTCCAATATTTTGGCCACCTCATGTGAAGAGTTGACTTACTGGAAAAGACTCTGATGCTGGGAAGAATTGGGCACAGGAGGAGAAGGGGACGACATAGGATGAGATGGCTGCATGGCATCACCAACTCGATGGACATGAGTTTGAGCGATCTCTGGGAGTTGACGATGGACAGGGAGGCCCAGCATGCTGCAATTCATGGGATCACAAAGAGTTGGACAGGCCTGAGTGAGTGAACTGAACTAAGTTCACTTGTGACTCATATTCTTGAACCACACTAAAATGTTCATAAAATTTAAACTATAAATATGATGGTTATACAAGTACACTTTTGTGGTAGATTTAATACAAGACCTCAAATTCATATATAGCTTTTCATATGCTAACAAAAGTCTTCTGCTTTAACACATGTACATGTCTATGTATTTACCTTTATTCATATGCAAATGTTTTTCAGATAAATGTATATTACTAATAATGTGATGGAGATGGGTAATCACATCAATACTTGGTGTTCATTTAAAAGTACTATATTTTGAGAAAAGTTATGAGAAATACTTGCACATTTCTATTACCTAATTTCACTATGTATTAGAACTGCTTTTACTTAAGGCATTGAATTAAAATAACCCTAGAAGACAAAACATACAAATAACAAATCCATCATAGTAGTGTAAATGAAGAGCTTTAGAAAAGTTTCAGCAAATGATACTTAGGCTACATATGCAGAGAATTTCAGCTTGGCCAAGAGAACATGTTTCTTGATGAAAATGTTAACTGAAAAAGTACATTTTCTTTCTTCTTTCTGATGCTTCATCTAGGAAAAGTATTAGCAGATATAGTCTAGATGACTTTAATTGTCAGTGTAATGTTTAGATATTTGCCATTATTTTTATCCTGTACTGTTCTTAAAACGCACGGTAATTTTGTGATCAATCTTATATTCACTAGCATCTTATTTAGCATGCTTTACCACAATGATTCGTTCATTGATTCTCTCTTAGAATGATGGTCTTAAAGTCCTTTTTGTTTATTTAAGCTACACAAAACAAAGACTTCAGCTGTAGGTGTCACTTTACAGAACCCATCACTGCAAAGCTATGGTGCATTGTTTGTACTGACACTTACTCTCTCACTCTCTGCTTAGAGACAACATGCAATTGATTTCAGATTTTTCTTTTTTTCAGTTGGAAGGGCATAGTATTTTGTCCTTCAATTCAGTATTATTTCTCCTACCTTTATACTTCAGTCTTTCCATTGCCTAATATAAATAGCAAACAGCTTATGTGTCTAATCTGACATTTAAATTCTTATTTCAAATGCCCTACCAGTCACAATTTTTCTCTCTTTTCATGGATGTTTATTTCTTCAACTTTAAAAATCTTCAGTAATTCCTCTAACAAAGCGGTACCTTTTATAAAAATAAACATTGGTTAAAAAATAGTATAACTAATACTAACTCTGCTAACTTATTGACTAAGATTACCATACTAATGAGTGTACACGCATCATTGCTATTCTTTAAGAAAATTAGTGTTCCTGCTCAGGCAATGAATAAACATATTATCAAGTGTTCAGTCAGTTCAGTTCAGTTCAGTTGCTCACTTGTGTCCAACTCCTTGCAACCCCATGAATTGCAGCACGCCAGGCCTCCCTGTCCATCACCAACTCCTGGAGTTCACTCAGACTCATGTCCATCGAGTCAGTGATGCCATCCAGCCATCTCATCCTTGGTCGTTCCCTTCTTCTCCTGCCCCCAATCCCTCCCAGCATCAGAGTCTTTTCCAATGAGTCAGCTCTTCGCATGAAGTGGCCAAAGTACTGGAGTTTCAGCTTTAGCATTATTCCTTCCAAAGAAATCCCAGGGTTGATCTCCTTCAGAATGGACTGGTTGGATCTCCTTGCAGTCCAAGAGACTCTCAAGAGTCTTCTCCAACACCACAGTTCAAACGCATCAATTCTTTGGTGTTCAGCCTTCTTTACAGTCCAACTCTCATATCCATACATGACACCTGGGAAAACCATAGCCTTGACTAAACAGACCTTAGTCGGCAAAGTAATAACTCTGCTTTTGAATATGCTATCTAGGTTGGCCATAACTTTCCTTCCAAGGAGTAAGCGTCTTTTAATTTCATGGCTGCAGTCACCATCTGCAGTGATTTTGGAGCCCCCCAAAATAAAGTCTGACACTGTTTCCACTGTTTCCCCATCTATTTCCCATAAAGTGATGGCACCAGATGCCATGATCTCCATTTTCTGAATGTTGTTCTTTAAGCCAACTTTTTCACTCTCCTCTTTCACTTTCATCAAGAGGCTTTTTAGTTCCTCTTCACTTTCTGCCATAAGGGTGGTGACATCTGCATATCTGACGTTATTGATATTTCTGTCAATCTTGATTCCAGCTTGTGTTTCTTCCAGCCCAGCATTTCTCATGATGTACTCTGCATAGAAGTTAAATAAGCAGGGTGACAATATACAGCCTTGATGTACTCCTTTTCCTACTTGAAACCAGTGTGTTTTTCCATGTCCAGTTCTAACTGTTGCTTCCTGACCTGCATACAGATTTCTTAAGAGACAGGTCAGGTGGTATGGTATTCCCATCTCTTTCAGAATTTTCCTCAATTTATTGTGATCCACACAGTCAAAGGCTTTGGCATAGTCAATAAAGCAGAAATAGATGTTTTTCTGGAACTCTCTTGCTTTTAGAATACTACAAATTCTATTTTAAAGTAGGAAATGAAACAAAGAGATAAATAATTTAAAACAGAAGCTTTAGCTTTCTCCTCAGTTGAAAACTACCCATGTTACTTAAAACACTGTTATATTGATTTTCAGAAAAAAACATTTTCTTTTCTTCATTGTCTGTTGCCAGTATTCTATATCTGACTCTTTTCTATTCCTGAACACTTAGGAATCTCTTTGTCTTTTACTGCCTTCAATACATGGTTATGTGCTGTGTCAGTTTCTATTGCCTGGCCTCATGCTTTTCCATAAAAGCCCTTTTATACACAGCAAATATATTTTCATTCTTGTTTTTATCTAATAGTTTTCATATTTCAAAATGCCTATGAATATTCACCTCTGCACACCCACTGTAATATTAATTAAAAAAAAAAACAAAGAGGAGTGATGTCAGCATAACGGACATGTGTGTCTCTTTTCTTTTCTCTCTCCTTTGATTTAAAATGATTGGACATCCATAACTGAAAAAAAGTGACTCAGCTCAGCAAAGCAGAACCCCCAAGGGTCCATTCATCTGGACACCAGTAAATGGGTGGACTGGACCACAGAGGAGGTGAGGAGGCAGAGGAGCAAGAAAAGTGGTGGCAGAGCCAGCAGCAGCTGAGAAGATGACAACTAGTCTGAGAGCAAGCTAGCAAGGCCTTTATGGTAGAGGAGGTAGAATGTGAAGGCACATGGAGGTCTGTCAAGCTCACATTGCAGCTGGAGGGATAAGATGCTTAGTCTGAAGAGACTGCAATAATTGGAAGAGGGAAAGTAAACAGAATTAGGCAAAAAGAACTGAGGAAAATGTCTTCTTTTCCCTGTCCCAGGAGACGTGAAAATCACTCACTACAAACCTCTGGGATTCCCCTACTTCTGGATTCCTCTACTGAGCCATGGGAATATGCTCAGCTCCCAGTGAACACCACATCTCCTCTGCTGCTATAACTTTCCTCAGATATGAAGGAGAAATAAAGGCTTTCTCAGACAAACAAAAGTTGAGGGACTTCACCACAACTATATCTGTTACAAGAAATGCTTAAAAGGTGATCTATTTGAAATTGTAAGACAAAAGTGTGCAAAACTGTGTTTAAGTTGATATGTACTCAGAATACTGTAACTAATTTTGAAAGTAGTATGTTAAACTCTCAGCATAAAGACTAAATGAGAAGAGCGTTAAACATAAACACAGCCATCACAATTTGATAACAAAATTTCAGTATAAAGAGCAATGTCTGTGACGTCAAAAATATAAAAGAGGAAGAGTAAAATGATAGAACTTTCATAGGCTAATGGAGATAAATTGCTAACAGCAGAAAAATGACTACTTATGAGATATTTTATGTAAACCATGATGACCACAAAATATGTATTTAAAGCACACACACACACACTCAAACAGAGACAAAGAGGTTGGGAGAATAAGAAAATTATCAACTTACAAAGGTAGACAGAAAGAGAGGAGAGAGGAATATTGGCGGGATAAAATAACTGAAAGACAAAAGAAAAAGAAAGACAAAAGATAAAATGGTAGTAGTAAATCCTTACACATCACGAATCACCCTAAATATTAATGAATTGAACTTAGTAATCAAAAGGCACATAATGGCTGGATGGATCAAAAAACAAGACATAACTATATGCTACTTATCAGGTGTTCGTTTCAGCTCTAAGATCACACGTAGGCTCAAAATGAAAGGTTGGAGGATGATATTCAACAAATGAAACAGAAAGAAGGAAGGTAGCCATACTTAGATAAAATAGACTTCAAGCCTAAAAGGATAACATGGGACAAAGAAGATCATTATAGAATGATAAGATAATCAATACATCAAGAAGATGTAATAGTCATAAACATACCTGCTTCCAACACTTAAGCACTGAAATATATTAAACAATTCACAACAGATATTAAGGAAGTAATAGACAAAAACACAACAGTCACATGGGATATGAATATTCCCCATTAACAATGGGTAGATTGCCAGACAAAAAATCAGTAAGAAAATCTGGAACTGAACCAGATTTTAAAACAGCTGGACTTAATGGGCATATACACAACATTCTATCCAACAGTAGCAGAATTCATGGTATTCTCAAGTGCACATGGAATATTTTCCAGGATTGATTATATTTGTTATAAAGCATATCTTATAAAATATAAGAAGATTGAAATCATATCAGCTGTCTTCTCTTGATCACAATGATATGAAAGTAGAAATCAACAACAAGAGGAAAATAAGAAGATCTACAAATATTTGGAAGGTAGACAATATACTTCTAAATAACCACTGAATCAAAGAAGAAATCAAAAGGGAAAGAAATGATCTCCAAACAAATGAAAATGAAAATAAATTAAACATTGTGGGACACAGAAAAAAGCAGTTCTGAGAGGGAAGTTTATAGCAATACACACATACACTATTACTAAGATCTTAAATAAACAATGTAACTTTAAATGATAAGAAACTAGAAAAGCAAAACATATTAAGCCCAAGTTAGCAAAAAGAGAAAATAATAAGAATCAGAGCATAGATAAATGAAATAGAGGCCAGAAAAAGAATAGATATAATCAATGAAACCAAGAACTGGTTTTTTCAAAATGATAAACAAGTTGAAAAACCCTTAGCTAAATTAAATGAGAAAAAAGTAGAAAATACTCAACAAACAAAGACAGATGTGAAAGTGGAGACTTTACAGTTGATACTACAGAAATATACAGAATTGTGAGACTATATAAACAAATATATGCTAACAAATTATACAACCCAGAAGAAATGAATACATTTCTAGAAATACACAACCTACCAAGACTAAATCGGAAATAAGGAGGAAATCCAAACAGACCAATCATGGATAAAGATTGAATCAGTAATAAAGCAAACAAACAAAATACCAAACACAGAAACACCAAGATCAGATGATTTCCCTAGAGAATTCTACCAAAAATTATAAAAAAATTAACAATTCCTCTCAAATTCTTCCAAAACATTGAAGAGGAGGGAATATTACCAAACACATTTTGTGAGGCCAGCAATACTTTGATACCAGCAACAGATATGATTACCACAAAAAAATAATACATAGACCAATATCCTTGATGAATGTACATACAAATATTCTCAATAAAGTTTTAGGAAACTGAATTCAGGCAACAGGTTTAGTCAGTCAGTCAGTTCAGTCACTCAGTCGTGTCCGACTCTTTGAGACCCCATGAACTGCAGCATGCCAAGCCTCCATGATCATCACCAACTACCAGAGACTACCCACCCAATGTCCATTGAGTCAGTGATGCCATCCAACCGTCTCATCCTCTGTCGTCTCCTTCTCCTCCTGCCCTCAATCTTTCCCAGCATCAGGGTCTCTTCAAATGAGTCAGCTCTTCACATCAGGTGGCCAAAGTATTGGAGTTTCAGCTTCAACATCAGTCCTCCCAGTGAACACCCAGGACTGATCTCCTTTAGGATGGACTGGTTGAATCTCCTTGCAGTTCAAGGACTCTCAAGAGTCTTGGTGTTTTTCTCCAATAGCACAGTTCAAAAGAATCAATTCTTCAGCACTCAGCTTTGTTTATAGTCCAACTCTCACATCCATACATGACCACTGGAAAAACCATATCCTTTAAAGGATTCAAGTTAAATTGAAGAATATATTAAAAGGATAATACATCATGATGAAGGAAGATTTATTCCTGGAATTCAAGAATGGTTCAACATACATAAATCAATAAAATCACATCAATGAAATGAAACACTAAAAATCACATGATCCTATAACAGGTATAGAAAAGGATTTCACAAAATACATAAACCTACTGTGATAGGGTATTTCATCTATCAAACGCTAAGTCATGCCTGAGTCTTGTGACCCCATGGACTGCAGTATGGTAGGCTTCACTGTCCTTCACTATTTTCCAGGGTTTACTCAAACTCATGTCCATTGAGGTGGTAATGACATCCAACCATCTCATCCTCTGACATCTCCTTCTCCTTCTACCTTTAATCTTTCCCAGCATCAGGATGTTTACAATGGTCCACTGGAGAAGGGAATGGCAAACCACGTCAGTATTCTTGCCTTCAGAACCCCATGAACAATCAAGATTGCCAGGAGAAATATCAATAACCTCAGATATGCCGATGACACCACCCTTATGGCAGAAAGTGAAGAGGAACTAAAAAGCCTTTTGATGAAAGTGAAAGGGGAGAATGAGAAAGTTAGCTTAAAATTCAAGATTCAGAAAACTAAGATCATGGCATCTGGTCCCATCACTTCATAGGAAATAGATGGAGAAACATGGAAACAGTGTCAGACTTTATTTTTTTAGGCTCCAAAATCACTACAGATGGTGATTCAAAGATGCTTACTCCTTGGAGGAAAGATATGACCAACCTAGATAGCATAGTCAAAAGCAGAGACATTACTTTGTCAATAAAGGTCTGTCTAGTCAAGGCTATGGTTTTTCCAATAGTCATGTATGGATATGAGAGTTGGACTGTGAAGAAAGCTGAGCACCAAAGAATTGATACTTTTGAACTGTGGTGTTGGAGAAGACTCTTGAGAGTCCCTTGGACTGCAAGCTGATCCAACCAGTCCATTCTAAAGGAGATCAGTCCTGGTTGTTCTTTGGAAGGAATAATTCTAAAGCTGAAACTCCAGTACTTTGGCCACCTCATGCAAAGAGTTGACTCATTGGAAAAGACTCTGATGCTGGGAGGGATTGGGGGCAGAGAGAGAAGGGGATGACAGAAAATGAGATGGCTGGATGGCATCACCGACTTGATGGATGTGAGTTTGAGTGAACTCCGGGAGTTGGTGATGGACAGAGAAGCCTGGTGTGCTGCAATTCATGGGGTCGCAAAGAGTCGGACACGACTGAGAGACTGAACTGAACTGAACTGAACTGTGATAGGGTATTCTGTCTATCAAACGCTAAGTCATGTCTGAGGCTTCACTGTTCTTCACTATTTCCCAGGGTCAGTTCTTTGCATCAGATGGCCAAAGTATTGGAGCTTCAGCTTCAGTATCATCCTTCCAATGAATATTCACGGTTGATTTCTTTAGGATTGCCTCATTTGATATCTTTGCTGTCCAAGGGACTCTCAAGAGTCTTCTGCAGCACCACAGTACAAAAACATCAGTTCTTCAGCTTTCTTTATTGCCCAAATCTCACATCCATATATGACTAATGGGAAAATTGTAGCTTTGATTGTATGAACATTAGTTGGCAAAGTGATGCCTCTGCTTTTTAATGTGCTATCTAGGTTTGCCATAGTTTTCTTCCAAATAGCAAGCGTCTTTTAATTTCACAGCTGCAGTCACCATCCACAGTAATTATGAAGCCAAGAAAAGAAAATCTGTCGCTGTTTCCATTTTTCCCCTCATTTGTTTGCCATGAAGTGATGGGAACAGATGTCGTGATCTTAGCTTTTGAATGTTGAGTTTTAAGCCAGCATTTTCATTCTCCTTTTCATCTTCATCAATAGGCTCTTTAGTTCCTCTTTGCTTTCTCCTCTTAGGGTGGTGTCATCTGCATATCTGAAGCTGCTGATTCATCTCCTTGCAATCTTGATTCCAGCTTGTAACTCATCCAGCCCAGATAATGTTGAAGAAGCTGAAGTTGAATGGTTCTATGAAGATCTACAAGATCTTTTTGAACTAACACCCCCAAAGATGTCCTTTTCATTACAGGGGACTGGAATGCAAAAGTAGGAAGTCAAGAAACACCTGGAGTAACAGGTAAATTTGGCCTTGGAATACAGAATGAAGCAGGGCAAAGGCTAATAGAATTTTGCCAAGAGGACACACTGGTCATAGCAAACACCCTCTTGCAACAACACAAGAGAAGACTCTACACATGGACGTCACCAGATGGTCAACACCGAAATCAGATTGGTTGTATTGTTTGGAGCCAAAGATGGAGAAGCTCTATACAGTCAACAAAAACAAGACCTGGAACTGACTGTGGCTCAGATCATGAACTCCTTATTGCCAAATTCAGACTTAAATGGAAGAAAATAGGGAAATACACTAGACCATTCAGGTATGACCTAAATCAAATCCCTTATGATTAAACAGTGGAAATGAGAAATAGATTTATGGTATTAGATCTGATAGACAGAGTGTCTGATGAACTATGGACAGAGGTTCATGACACTGTGCAGGAGACAGGGATCAAGACCATCCCCATGGAAAAGAAATGCAAAAAAGCAAAATGGCTGTCTGAGGAGGCCTTACAAATAGCTGTGAAAAGAAGAGAAGAGAAAAGCAAAGAAGAAAAGGAAATATGTTCCCATTTGAATGCAGAGTTCCAAAGAATAGCAAGGAGAGATAAGAAAGCCTTCCTCAGTGATCAGTGCAAAGAAATAGAGGAAAACAACAGAATAGGAAAGACTAGAGATCTCGTCAAAAAGATTAGAGACACTAAGGGAATATTTCATGCAAAGATGAGCTTGATGAAGGACAGAAATGGTATGGACCCAACAGAAGCAGAAGAGATTAAGAAGAGGTGGCAAGAATACACAGAAGAACTGTATAAAAAAGATGTTCACGACCCAGATAATCACGATGCTGTGAGCACTCACCTAGAGCCAGACATCCTGGAATGTGAAGTCAAGTGGTCCTTAGGAAGTGTTACTACAAACAAAGCTAGTGGAAGTGATGGAATTCCAGTGGAGCTATTTCAAATCCTGAAAGATGATGATGTAAAAGTGCTGCACGCAATATGCCAGCAAATTTGGAAAACTCAGCCGTGGCCACAGGACTGGAAAAGGTCAGTTTTCATTCTAGTACCAAAGAAACACAATGCCAAGGAATACTCAAATTACCACACAATTGCTCTCATCTCACACACTATTAAAGTAATATTCAAAATTCTCCAAGCCAGGTTTCAACAGTATGTGAACCTTGAATTTCCAGATGTTCAAGCTGGGTTTAGAAAAAGCAGAGGAACTAGAGGTCAAATTGCCAACATTCAGTGGATCATCGAAAAAGCAAGAGAGTTCCAGAAAAACATCTACTTCTGCTTTATTGACTGCACCAAAGAATTTGACAATGTGGATCACAACAACTCTGGAAAATTCTTAAAGAGATGGGAATACCAGATCACCTGACCTGTATTGAAGAAATCTGTATGCTGAAAATTCTCCAAGCCAGGCTTCAGCAATATGTGAACCGTGAACTTCCAGATGTTCAAGCTGGTTTTAGAAAAGGCAGAGGAACCAGAGATTAAATTGCCAACATCTGCTGGATCATGGAAAAAGCAAGAGTTCCAAAAAACATCTATTTCTGGTTTATTGACTATGCCAATAAACTGTTGAAAATTCTGAAAGAGATGGGAGTACCAGATCACCTGACTTGCCTCTTGAGAAACCTATATGCAGGTCAGGAAGCAACAGTTAGAACTGGACATGGAAAAACACACTGGTTCCATATAGGAAAAAGAGGATGTCAAGGCTGTATATTGTCACCCTGCTTATTTAACTTATATGCAGAGTACATCATGAGAAACGCTGGGCTGGTGGAAGCACAAGCTGGAATCAAGATTGCCGGGAGGTATATCAATCATCTCAGATATGCAGATGACACCACTCTTATTGCAGAAAGTGAAGAGGAGCTAAAGCACCTCTTGAGGAAAGTGAAAGAGCAGAGTGAGAAATTCGGCTTTAAGCTCAACATTCAGAAAACGAAGATCATGGCATCTGGTCCCATCACTTCATGGGAAATAGATGGGGAAACAGTGTCAGACTTTATTTTTGGGGGCTCCATAATCAGTGCAGGTGGTGATTGCAGCGATGAAATCCAAGACGCTTACTCCTTAGATGGAAAGTTATGACCAACCTAGATAGCATATTAAAAAGCAGAGACATTACTTTGCCATCCAAGGTCCGTCTAGTTAAGGCTATGGTTTTTCCAGTGGTTATATATGGATGTGAGAGTTGGACTGTGAAGAAAGCTGAGCACCGAGAAACTGATGCTTTTGAACTGTGGTGTTGGAGAAGACTCTTGAGGGTCGCTTGGACTGCAAGGAGATCCAACCAGCCCATCCTAAAGGAGATCAGTCCTGGGTGTTCATTGGAAGGATTGATGCTGAGACTCAAACTCCAATACTTTGGCCACCTCATGTGAAGAGTTGACTCATTGGAAAAGGCCCTGATGCTGGGAAGGATTGAGGGCAGGAGGAGAAGGGCATGACAGAAGATGAGATGTCTGGATGGCATCAGCGACTCAATGGACATGAGCTTGAGTGAACTCCGGGAGTTGGTGATGGACAGGGAGGCCGGTCGTGGTGCGTTTCATGGGGTTGCAAATAGTCGGACCTGACTGCGTGACTGAACTGAACTGAACTGAAGTTAGACAAACAGCACGACAATACTTCTTACCCAATTTTGAACCAGTCCTTTGTTCCATGTCTTGTTCTAGTGTTGCTTCTTGACTTGCATACAAGTTTCTCAGGAGGCAAGTAAGCTGGTCAGGAATTCTCATCTTTTTAAGAATTCCCCACATTCTGTTATCCACACAGTCAA
Organism: Ovis canadensis; assembly: GCF_042477335.2. Classification (NCBI taxonomy): domain Eukaryota; kingdom Metazoa; phylum Chordata; class Mammalia; order Artiodactyla; family Bovidae; genus Ovis; species Ovis canadensis. The sequence goes on from NC_091253.1 coordinate 16,356,440, forward strand.
GGATTTAGCCTAGTAAACGAAGCAGAAGTACATGTTTTTCTGAAACTCCCTTGCTTTTTCTATGATCCAAAAGATGGTGGCAATTTAATCTCTGGTTCCTCTGCTTTTTCTAAACCCGACTTGTACATCTGGAAGTTCTTGATTCATGTACTGTTTGAAAGTAGTTTGAAGGATTTTGAGCATTACCTTAACTAGCATGTGAAATGAGTGCAATTCTATGGTAGTCTGGTCATTCTTTGGCATTGCCCTTCTTTGGGATTGGAATGAAAATTGAACTTTTTCTAGTTCTGTGGCTGTTACTGACTTTTCCAAATTTGCTAGCATAATTTTAAATATCTCAGTTGAAATTTCATTGCTTCCTCTAGCTCTTTTTGTAGTAATGCTTCTAAGAATTACTAAGGCCCATTTGCCTTTACTATCCAGGATGTCTAGCACTAGGTGAATGACCACACCACCATGATTATCTAGGTCATAAGACCTTTTTTTTTTTGTACAGTTCTTCTGTACAAAGGATAGAGAAGAAAAAATTCATAATAATAGAGGTAATATGTGACAAGCCTACAGCTAACATTATACTCACTACTATACTCTCCGTTCTCATTCTGATGTCTATGTCAGAAGCTTTCTCATCTTTTATCCCTGTAATAAAACTTCTGCCACACAAAGTTTTGAGTGTTTGAAGCCTGGTCCTTGGTCCTGAAGCTAAATCTTCTTAGGAGATCATGAATCGAACACCATTCACTGTAAGCTATCAAATGCAGGTCACTCTTGTTAAACTAGAATCTCATTGGAATGGTTTTGAAATGAACTGTTTAACCCTTCTATAATATGTTTTTTGCTCATTGAAATTGTGTATTTTTAAAGGCATTTTTTTCTGCAATATATCTTCAAGATACAGAAGCATATTCAATTAAATTTAAGATCTTATTATTTGGAAGTCTATGGCATCTATTTTTTTGTTTCATAGCTATTTTTTTCCATTTTTTTTTCCTGAGCTTAAATAGAGTGACATTTCTGTTACATAGTTTTCTACTTTTATAACTAATTTCTTGACTGAATTCCAATACTGTGATATTAAGAATAGGACATTAATTATCATAGTTCATCAGGTTATGATAGTACCTATGAAAGCAATATAAAATAAATGCTATGAAAAGAAACTAAAGTTTTGGTATCAGAGAATCTAAATGACTTCAGGATATATTTTTCCTCTATTTCAAAGATTCAAATATTTTAGTACTGTTATTTTGCAAGAGTTTATATATTATCTCTATCAGACAGAAAGAGATTTTTCAATTAAAAAAAAGCAAGTTACCATCTAACATCATGTATGTAAGTTTTCTTTCCCAGAGGGTGAAAAATAGAATTAAAATATTCTAAACATATTAATATTTTCTCTTATTTTAAAAACATCTTACTTATTAATTTGGCTGTGCTGTGTCCTTGTTTCTGTATGCAGGCTTTCTGTCTAGTTGTGGCGAGTGGGGGCTATCCTCAGTTGTGGTGCATGGGCTTCTCACTGTGGTGACTTCTCTTGTTGCAAAAGCCATTGTGGCTCACAGGCTCTACAGCATGGGCTCAGTAATTATGGCACTGGGCTTAACTGCTCCATGGCGTGTGGAACCTTCCCAAATCAGGGATAGAATCCATGTCCCTGCACTGGCAAGCAGATTCTTAACTACGGAAATCCATATTAATATTTTTTACTGAATAGGGGCAATAAAAGTCTGCATTCATTTCCCAAATAAATAAATAAAAGTATAGAATGAAGTTTCCTTTCTTATTTTTGTAAGATTTGTATATAACAAGATTATCTAAAGATGAAAAGACAAGGCTGTCCCATATTTTACCTATTTTATACTTACATAGAGGAGAACGTTCACTTTCTCCTTAGATTTCCCTTTTGAGATTTAATTGAAAAGGAATATTAATGTATTGACTCGCTGAATGCATTCCAATTTGTATGTATACATTTTTTTTGTACCCACACCCTAACAATTTAGCCAAAAGAATATTTAAAAGAGAAATCTAAAGCATAAAAATAAATGCCCTTGTAGAAAATACACAGTCAATAAATGGAGTTAATAGGTTAAGTCTAAGGACATAGACATGTAAATTGCTTTTATCCCATTAAGAGAATAATAGGTGAAGTCAGAGAACACTATGCTTATTTTGTAGTGTATTTGAGATGCTAAAAAACTACTCGATTTAGACATACTCAAGAGCTTTATAGATTAATAACTATCCACAATTTCTATCAGAAATGTCTGAAACACAAACTTATGAGCAGTAATGTACATCCAAAATCACCAAAGAATGTATAATCATATTATACTATCAACAAAAGGATTATTTTAAGAAAATAATAATAAAAAGAATTTTCAGTAGTGAAAACAATCTCATGGATATACTAGCCACAGGATATAAAGGAATACTGTAGTTTTTTACCTATTAAGTGTCATCCAAGGATATGAATTTTATACCTCCAAGGCAATTGTTTGAACATACCAATTGACTAGGCTGAAATGCTTAGACTTTCATGCCTATTTCCATAAGGCAAACTGAATATTACATCAGTAAAATAAAGTAAAATGATTGCCTTATGCACATTGGAATCTTGCTCATTTAATGTATAAAGATGCTGCTCTTAAATGAATAGCATGTTGGGAGATGTAAAGCAGAAAGTGTACTGGGCTTTTATGAGGTAGAGAACATGGCATTTAATGGTATGGTATAGGATATATAAGGATCGTTTAAGAATATCTATATTTCCAGGATTTTGAATTAAGTAAGAGAGGATGCTGGGAGGGATTGGGGGCAGGAGGAGAAGGGGAAGACAGAGGATGAGATGGCTAGATGGCATCACTGAGTCTGAGTGAACTCTGGGAGTTGGTGATGGACAGGGAGGCCTGGCGTGCTGCGATTCATGGTGTCACAAAGAGTTGGACAAGACTGAGCGACTGAACTGAACTGAATTGAACTGAAGAGAGGAAGGAGAAGTTAGTTTTAAAGCATTAATCCATTTTAATGTTATTCCTATGAGGAGGAGTCTAAAAGGCCAAGGAAATAAAAATTTAAATAGATATTTTATGGCAGTGTTGGCTGAATGGTCCCTATTTTTAGCAATACTAATGACTGTGTAAAATTTTATATTTGCATAAAAATAAGTTTATGACAAAGCACTTTGGTACAGTTTAATAGATAGATGTGCTTGGGGGTGGTGGTGGTGGTGTATGTGATAGGATGATAAAAGTTGGAATGGAAAGAAGGGGAGTGAAAAAAAAATCAGAAATGATTCAGCTCTCTTAAAGAATTCAATTTGGTTAAAAAGAAACACATATGCAGACAATAACAACAACACCAACAACGAATAATTACAGTGCAGTTCATCATGACATCAGTGCCAAAAGCAGGTATATTCAACTGAGTTAGACCTATTCAAGACAAGAAGAGGTTACTTATGCCTTTATGGCCCATATTCCTTAATGGAAGTTGTTAAATTTGACCTTGGTGTAAATGATTGCTTGGAGCTTTAATATGTAAAGGAAGTAGGGAGAAAATTCCAGCTGGAAAAGTGAGGGTAAAGAGAATAAAGTTGAGAGGAGATCAAGATAGAATAGGAGGATCTGGAACTCACTTTTCCCTATAAATACATAGAAAATAAACCTACATTTCAAATAATTCTCACTGAAAACTAACTAGGGGTTGACAGACTCCTAGACAACATTGGCTAGGAAAGATTCACATAGGAATCAAGTAAGTAAGGAAGGGAAGTGAACTAGTTTGGATCTGGTCCCCTGGGAAGAAGAAAAAGGGGATTACAAAGGCAACGATCCCCTTGGGGAGTATGTGGTCCAGGCCCATATTGGATGCCCTATCCCTGGGACCCATCACTGCTGCTGCTCCTAAGTCACTTCAGTCGTATCGGACTCTTGTGACCCCATAGACGGCAGCCCACCAGGCTCCCCCATCCCTGGGATTCTCCAGGCAAGAACACTGGAGTGGGTTGCCATTTCCTTCTCCAATGCATGAAAGTGAAAAGTCAAAGTGAAGTCGGTCAGTCGTGTCTGACTCAGTGACCCCATGGACTGCAGCCTACCAGGCTCCTCCATCCATGGGAGTTTCCAGGCAAGAGTACTGGAGTGGGATGCCATTGCCTTCTCCAGGGACCCATCACTAGGGAAGATAAATCCCCTTGTCTGATTGGAAGGCCTGGCAAGACAAAAAGAGGGCTCTGGGAAGCCTAGACTCTGCTTGTGAGGAGGGTGCACCTTGTGTTTGAGGACTCTGCTTGGGAAGAGAGGGTAGGTTGAAACTGCATAAGGTATTGGTCTGTTTCTCACAACCAACCAACCCAGCACACCTCAGCCTGAAAGGAGTGATCACTCTGACCCCACATGCTTCAGAGTACAGCTTTACCCTGGCACAGAGTCTGCCATGGTTAAGGGGAAAACTAAGTTGGAGGAACAAAGGTGACTCAGACCCAGAGAAGTCTGAGTCTTACCAGCAGCCAGGTAAGACTGCTGTGAGGAGCAGCTATCACTGGTGCGTGGGCAGTCTATAAAGGGGTGCTCCAACATAACGACACCACTTCAATAACACAATAGGTAAATGTTTTGTCAACATCCGCTGGATCATCACAAAAGCAAGAAAGTTCCAGAAAAACATCCATTTCTGCTTTACTGATTATGCCAAAGCCGTTGACTGTGTGGATCACAATAAACTGGAAAATTCTGAAAGAGACGGGAATACCAGACTACCTGACCTGCCTCTTGAGAAACCTGTATGCAGATCAGGAGGCAACAGTTAGAACTGGACATGGAACAATAGATTGGTTCCAAATAGGAAAAGGAGTACGTCAAGGCTGTGTATTATCACCCTGCTTATTTAACGTATATGCAGAGTACATCATGAGAAACGCTGGGCTGGAAGAAGCACAAGCTGGAATCAAGATTGCCGGGAGAAATATCAATAGCCTCAGATATGCAGATGACACCACCATTGTGGCAGAAAGTGAAGAGGAACTAAAGAGCCTCTTGATGAAATTGATAGAGGAGAGTGAGAAAGTTGGCTTAAAGCTCAACATTTAGAAAACTAAGGACATGGCATCTGGTCCCATCACTTCATGGGAAATAGATGGGGAAACTGTCAGATTTTATTTTGGGGGGCTCTAAATTCACTACAGATGGTAATTGCATCCATGAAATTAAAAGACGCTTACTCCGTAGAAGGAAAGTTATGACCAACCTAGATAGCATATTCAAAAGCAGAGACATCACTTTGTCAACAAAGGTCTATCTAGTCAAGGCTGTGGTTTTTCTGGTGGTCATGCATGGGTGTGAGAGTTGGACTATAAGGAAAGCTGAGTGCCAAAGAATTGATGATTTTGAACTGTGGTGCTGGAGAAGACTCCTGAGAGTCCCTTGGACTGTAAGGAGATCCAATCAGTCCATCCTAAAGGAGATCAGTCCTGGGTGTTTATTGGAAAGACTGATGTTGAAGCTGAAACTCCAATACTTTGGCCACCTGATGAGAAGAGCTGACTCATTTGAAAAGACCCTGATGCTGGGAAAGATTGAGGGCAAAGGGAGAATGGGACGATAGAGGATAAAATGGTTGGATGGCATCAGCAACTCAATGGACATGGGTTTGGATGGACTCTGGTAGTTGGTGATGGAGAGGGAGGCCTGGAGTGCTGCCGTTCATGTGGTCGTAAAGAGTCGGACACGACTGAGCAACTAAACTGAACTGAACTTATTTAACTTCAAATGTCAGAGAAACTTTAGGAAAAATGGCAGAGGAACTAGTCTCAATTGAAAGAGCAAAAGAAACCCCCCGAAAGAATGAATAATAAAACAGAAGTATACAATTGCCCAGATAAAGAACTCAAAGTATTAGTAAGAAGAATGCTAATTGAATTAAGAGAAAGAGTAGATTAATGTAATGAGAATTTAAGAAGTAACTGGGATATATTTTAAAAAGAAAATGAAATGAAAGATACAACAGCTGAAATGAAAAGAAAAAAAAAAGCACATTATATCAAATGAACTGCAGGGATACAGAGCATCTAGTGAAGTTTTCATCTATTATCGCTTCAAGTATTTTCTTATGCCCTTTCTTTTTGTCTTATTCTTTGGAACACCTATGATTCAAATGTTGGGGCATTAACATTGTCCCAGAGGTTTATTTAGGCTGTCCTCATTTCTTTTAATTCTTTTTTCTTCTCTGTTTCATTTATTGCCACCATTCTATCTCCCACCTCACTTATCTTCTGCCTCAGTTATTCTACTGTTGGTTCCCTCCAGGGTGCTTTTAATCTTGGTTATTGCATTGTTCATTATTGATTGACACTTTATTTCTTCTAGGTCCTTATTAAACATTTCTTGCATCTTCTTAATCATTGTCTTTAGTCTATTTAGTAACTTCACTTTGTTTTCAAGATTTTGGATCATCTTTACCACCATTATTCTGAATTCTTTTTAAGGTAGACTCCCTATCTCCTTCTCTTTTGTTAGGTTTAGTGGGTTTTTATCATATTCCTTCACCTGGTGAATATTTCTCTGCCTTTTCATTTTGTTTACATTGCTGTGTTTGGGGTACCCTTTCTGCAGGCTGGAATTTCATGGTTCCTCTTATTTGTGGAGTCTGCTCCCTCTGGGTGGGGTTGGACTAGTGGTTTGTCAAGGTTTCCTTGTTGGGAGATCTTGCGTCTGTGTTCTGGTGGGTGGAGCTGGATATTTTATCTCTGGAGTGCAATGAAGTGTCCACTCGTGAGTTTTGGGGTGTTTACAGGTTTGGCATGGATTTGGGCAGCCCATCTTTTAATGTTCAGGGTTATGTGCTTGTTTTGCTGGAGAATTAGCATGGTATGTCTTGCACTGCAACTTGTTGGTTCTTGGGTGAAGCTTGGTTTCAGTGTAGGTATGGAGACTTTTGGGTGAGCTCTTGTCTATTAATGTTCCCTGAAGTCAGGAGTTCTCTGATGTTCTAAAGTTTTGGAGTTAAGCCTACTGCCTATGACTTTTCATCCTTTTATTACAGTACCCTCAAGACTTCTCCATCTATACAGTACAGAAGATAAAGCCCCTAGGTTAATGGTGAAACAATTCTCCACAGCCAGGAACACCCAGAGAGATTCACAAAGTTATATAGAGAAGAGGGAGGAGGGAGATAGAGGTGACAGGAGGAGGAAAGGGAGAGTCAAAAGGGGAGAAAGCAGTCTAGCCAGTGCACTTCCCAAGTCTAAGCTACTCAGGTTCTCGGGTGCTCTGCAGGGGCACAGACTGAGATGGGCTGTGCATTTTGTGCCCTTCCAGGTCCAAGCACCTCAGGTAGCTGGGTGGGCCTAGGTGGGCTGTGTGTCTTATTCACCTCCCTGGTCCCTGCCAATCAATGTCCTGCCCAGCCCCCACTCGCTGTTGGTGGATGTGAGTGTCTGTGCCACTTTTCTGTCTCCAATTGTAATTGTGGTTAGACACATATTCTGCGTTTTTTTTTTTTTCCCTTTTCTCAGTTATGGTACACTCTGAGATTCCAAACTTCTGACAGACACACTTGTGAGAGGGTTTCCTACTATATGGAAACTTATCCTCTTTAATGACTCCTTCCCCAAGATGGGTCTATGTCCCTAAATTTTGTCTCTGTTTCCTTTTACATTTTCTCCTACCTCCTTTTGAAGAGATTGGGCTGCCTTTATGAGTGCCTGGTGTCCTTCACCAGCATTCAGAAGTTGTTTTATGGAAGTTGCTCAACATTCAAATGATTTTTTGATGAATTTGTTGGGGACACCACCCTATGGCAGAAAGTGAAGAGGAACTAAAAAGCCTCTTGATGAAAGTGAAAGAGGAGAGCGAAAAAGTTGGCTTAAAGCTCAACATTCAGAAGACGAAGATCATGGCATCTGGTCCCATCATTTCATGGGAAATAGATGGGGAAACAGTAGAAACAGTGTCAGACTTTTTTGGGCTTCAAAATCACTGCAGATGGTTATTGCAGCCATGGAATTAAAAGACGGTTACTCCTTGAAAGAAAAGTTATGACCAACCTAGATAACATATTCAAAAGCAGAGACATTACTTTGCCGACTAAGGTCCGTCTAGTCAAGGCTATGGTTTTTCCAGTGGTCATGTATGGATGTGAGAGTTGGACTCTGAAGAAAGCTGAGTGCCGAAGAATTGATGCTTTTGAACTGTGGTGTTGGAGAAGACCCTTGAGAGTCCCTTGGACTGCAAGGAGATCCAACCAGTCCATTCTGAAGGAGATCAGTCCTGGGATTTCTTTGGAAGGAATGATGCTGAAGCTGAAACTCCAGTACTTTGGCCACCTCATGTGAAGAGTTGACTCATTGGAAAAGACTTTGATGCTGGGAGGGATTGGGGGCAGGAGGATAAGGGGACAACAGAGGATGAGATGGCTGGATGGCATCACTGACTCTATGGACATGAGTCTGAGTGAACTCTGGGAGTTGGTGATGGACAGGGAGGCCTGGCGTGCTGCGATTCATGGGGTTGCAAAGAGTTGGATACAACTGAGTGACTGAACTGAACTGAACTGAAAGTTGTCTCCTCATCATATTCCTCTGACATCTTGGGACCTTGTGAAGACAGAATAATGAAAGTCACATAATCAGAATAGCAAAAAGAGAAATTAAAAAAAAAATTGAAAACTGTTTAAGGAACCCTGAAATAACATCAAGTATACCAATATAGCCTAAAAGGGGGTCACAGAAGGAGAATAGATAAGGGAGTAGAAAATATATTTGATAAAATTATGGCTGAGAACTTCCCAATCCTGAGGGAAGACAAAGTGGTATAGAAAACACAGAGGAAACCAAGAAAGATAAACCAAAATAAACAGCATCAAGACATATTATAATTAATATGGCAAAAGACAAAGCTGAAGAGAGCATTCTGAGGGCAGCAAAGAGAAAAACAAAATGTTATATTCAAGGTAACCCCCATCAAGCTATCTGCTGATAGCTTTATTTTTTAATAAAATTTTTAAAAATATATATATATTTTTTCTACAAAATTTTGTAGCAAAAAGAGAGTGATACATTCATACTGATGAAAGGACAAAACCTGCAACCTAGAATATTCTACTCAGCAGAATTACCCATTTAGAATTGAAGGATAAAGAACTTTTCAAAAGAGAAGATCTAGAAGGGTTCATCAGTAATAAAACAACTTTAAAATATTTAAAATGTACTTCTCCAAATGGAATAAAATTTCAATAACAAGAAGTAAGTATCTACAAAAAAAAAAGCACTAGTAAAGACAACTAAATACTAAAAGCTAAGGATCAGTCTTTAGACTGAGGATCAGCATAAGCATGCAGAAAGGTTAAAAGATTGAGCATAAACTTGTAGAAAGATTGAAAGACAAAATATAGTAAAATGAAATATAAATGCAGTAATCAGAAAATAGATGGTTTAAAATATGAAATAAAAACACAAAATATTGGGGAAGAAATTTAAAAATTTAGATCTTGTAGAATGTGATTGAATTTAAAAGGCTATCTGTTTAAAACAAATAGATATAGTTACAAGAAAACCTAGATGAACTTCAAGAAGACCACAAATCACATCCTACAATAGATATATAAAAATGAGAGAGAGAAATGAATAAAGCTTATAACTTTAAAACATCATTCAACTACAAGGGAAAAAATTTAAAGAAAAAGTAAACCACAGAGAACTAGAGAATAACTCAAAAACACTTAAAACTTGGCAATAAGTATATATCTATCCATATTCACTTTATTTTTAAAAAATTATTTTAATTGGAGGCTAATTACAATACTGTAGTGGTTTTTGCCATACATTGACAAGAATCAGCAATTGGTGTACATGTTTTCCCCATCCTGAACCCCCCTCCCACTTCCCTCCCCATCCCATCCCTCAGGGTCATCCCAGTGCACCAGCCAAGTGCCCTGTTTCATGCATCAGACCTGGACTGGCTAGTCATTTCACATATGATGAATTCTATTCTCTCAGATTATCCCACCATCGCCTTCTCCCACAGAGTCCAAATGACTGTTCTATACATCTGTGACTCTTTTGCTGTCTAACATATAGGGTTATCAGTACCATCTTTCTAAATTCCATATATATGTGTTTGTATACTGAATTGGTGTTTTTCTTTCTGACTTACTTCACTCTGTATAATAGGCTCCGTTTCATCCACCTCATTCAATTCAATTCAGTTCAGTCTCTCAGTCGTGTCCAACTCTTTGACTGAGACCCCATGAATCGCAGCACACCAGGCCTCCCTGTACATCACCAACTCCTGGAGTTCACTCAAAGTCATGTCCATCGAGTCAGTGATGCCATCCAACCATCTCATCCTCTGTTGTCTCCTTCTCCTCCAGCCCCCAATACCTCCCAGCAACACAGTCTTTTCTGATGAGTCAATTTGTTGCATGAAGTGGCCAAATTATTGGAGCTTCAGCTTCAACATCAGTCCTTCCAATGAACACCCAGAGCTGATCTCCTTTAGGATGGACTGGTTGGATCTCCTTGCAGTCCAAGGGACTCCCAAGAGTCTTCTCCAACAGCACAGTTCAAAAGCATCAATTCTTCAGTGCTCAACTTTCTTCACAGTCCACTCTAAATCCATACATGACAACTGGAAAAACTATAGCCTTGAGTAGACAGACCTTTGTTGGCAAAGTAATGTCTCTGCTTTTTAATATTCTATCTAGGTTAGTCATGGAAAAACCATAGCATTCACTATAGTGAACTTTGTTGGCAAAGTAATGTCTCTGGTTTTTAATATGCTATCTAAGAGTCGGACACAACTGAGTGACTTGACTTTCTCATTTCACTCTCATGCACTGGAGAAGGAAATGGCAACCCATTCCAGTGTTCTTGCCTGGAGAATCTTAGGGATGGCAGAGCCAGGTGGGCTGCCGTCTATGGGGTCACACAGAGTCGGACACGACTGAAGTGACTTAGCAGCAAGTGGTCAAGGAAATGGCAACCCACTCCAGTAGTCTTGCCTGGAGAATCCCACGGACAAAGGAGCCTGGTGGGCTACAGTCCATGGGGTCACAAAGAGTCAGACACGACTGAGCGACTAACACACACACACACACACACACACACACACACACTCACACACACAGAGGTTGGTCATAACTTTCCTTCCAAGGAGTAAGTGTCTTTTAATTTCATGGCTGCAGTCACCATCTGCAGTGATTTTGGAGCCCCCCAAAATAAAATCTGACACTGTTTCCACTGTTTCCCCATCTATTTCTCATGAAGTGATGGCACCAAATGCCATGATCTAAGTTTTCTGAATGTTCAACTTTAAGCCAATTTTCTCACTCTCCTCTCTCACTTTCTTCAAGAGGCTTTTTAGTTCCTCTTCACATTCTGCCATAAGGGTGGTGTCATCTGCATATCTGAGGTTATCGATATTTCTCCTGCCAATCTTGATTCCAGCTTGTGCTTCTTCCAACCCAGCGTTTCTCATGATGTACTCTGCATATAAGTTAAATAAACAGGGTGACAATACACAGCCTTGACATACTCCTTTTCCTATTTGGAACCAGTCTTTTGTTCCATGTCCATTTCTAACTGTTGCTTCCTGACCTGCATATAGGTTTCTCAAGAGGCAAGACAGGTGGTCTGTTATTCCCATCTCTTTCAGAATTTTCCAGTTTATTGTGATCCACACAGTCAACAGCTTTGACATTATCAATAAAGCAGAAACAGATGTTTTTCTGGAACTCTCTTGCTTTTTCAGTGATCCAGGGGATGTTGGCAATTTGTTCTCTGGTTTCTCTACCTTTTCTAAAACCAGCTTGGACATTTGGAATTTCATGGTTCATGTATTGCTGAAGCCTGTCTTGGAGAATTTTGAGCATCCACTTCATTAGAACTGATTCAAATGTGTTCTTTTTAATAGCTGAGTAATATTCCATTGTGTACCACAGCTTTCTTATCCATTCATTTGCTGATGGACATCTAGGTTGCTTCCATGTCGTGGCTATTATAAACAGTCCTGCAATGAACATTGGGGTAATGTGTCTTTTTCAATTCTGGTTTCCTTGGTGTGTATGCCCAGCAGTGGGATTGCTGGGTCATATGGCAGTTCTATTTCCAGTTTTTTTTAAGGAATTTCCACACTGTTCTCCATAGTGGCTATACTAGTTTGCATTCCCACCAACAGTGTAGGAGGGTTCCCTTTTCTCCACACCCTCTCTAGCATTTAGTGTTTGTAGATTTTTGGATAACAGCCATTCTGACCAGCATGAGATTGTATCTCATTGTAGTTTTGGTTTGCATTTCTCTGATAATGAGTGATGTTGAGCATCTTTTCATGTGTTTGTTAGCCATCTGTATGTCTTCTTTGGAGAAATATCTGTTTAGTTCTTTGTCCCATTTTTTGATTCAGTCATTTATTTTTCTGGTATTGAGCTGCATGAGCTGCTTGTATACTTTTGAGATTAATTATTTGTCAGTTGCCTCCTTTGATATTATTTTCTCCCATTCTGAAGGCTGTCTTTTCACCTCGCTTATTAATGTCAGTAGATTAAATGCTCCAGGCAAAGATATAGGTTGTCCTTGTTGTTCAGTCGTTAAGTCATGCCTGACTCTTTGTGACCTCATGGTCTTCATTATCTCCAGGAGCTTTTTTTTTTTTTTTTGGTAATTAGAGGCTAATTATCTACAATATTGCATTACAGTGATATGAATCAGCCATGGGTGTTCATGTGTCCCTACATCCTGAAGCCCCTCTCAACTCTGTCCCCATCGCATCCCTCTGGGTTATCCCAGTGCATTGGCTTTGAGTGCCCTGTTTCATGCATCAAACTTGGACTGGACATCTGTTTCACATATGGTAATATACATGTTTCACTGCTATTCTCTCAAATCATCCCACCCTTGCCTTCTCCCACAGAGTCCAAAATTCTGTTCTTTATATCTGCGTCTCTTTTGCTGTATTGCAAATAAGGTTGTCATTATCCCATAGATGTCATTACATCTTTCTTTCCTTTTTTTTTTTTTTTTTGTTACATCTTTCTAAATCTCATACATATGCGTTAATATATTGTACTGGCACTTTTCTTTCTGACTTACTTCACTTTGTATAATAGACTCCAATTTCATCCACCTCATTAGAACTGACTCAAATGCATTCTTTTTAATAGCTGAGTAATGTTCCATTGTGTATAGGTACCATGACTTTCTTATCCATTCATCTGCCGATGGACATCTAGGTTGCTCCCATGTCCTAGCTACTGTAAACAGTGTTGCGATGAACATGGTGGTGCACGTGACTCTTCTAATTCTGGCTTCCTCAGTGTGTATGCCCTGCAGTGGGATTGCTGGGTCTCATGGCAATTCTAGTTTGAGTTTTGGCAGTTCAAATTTCAGCTTTTAAGGAATCCCCACACTGTTCCCCTTAATAGCTGTATTAGTTTGCATTCCCCCCAACAATGTAAGATGTTTTCTCCACACCCTATCCAGCATTTATTGTTTGTAAACCTTTTAATGGCAGCCATTCTAACTGGCGTGAGATGGTACCTCATTGTGGTTTTGATTTGCATTTCTCCGATTATGAGTGATGTTGAGCATCTTTTCATGTGTTTGTTAGCCATCTGTATGCCTTATTTGGAGACATGTTTGTTCAGGTCTTTGGCCCATTTTTTGATTGGGTCACTTATTTTTCTGAAATTGAGCTGTAGGAGTTGCTTGTGTATTTTTGCGATTAATTCTTTGTCAGTTGCTTAATTTGCTATTATTTTCTCCCATTCTGAAGGTTGTCTTTTCACCTTGCTTATAGTTTCCTTCTTTGTGCAAAATTTTTTAAGTTTAACTAAGTCTCATTTGTCTATTTTTACTTTTATTTCCATTAATCTGGGAGGTGGCTCATAGGGAATCTTGCTGTGATTTATGTCAGAGAGTGTTCTGCCTGTTTTTCTCTAGGCGTTTTATAATTTCTGGTCTTATGTTTAGATCTTTAATCCATTTTGAGTTTATTTTTGTGTATGGTGTTAGAAAGTGTTCTAGTTTCATTCTTTTACAGATGGTTAACCAGATTTCCCAACATCGCTTGTTAAAGAGATTGTCTCTTCTCTATTGTATATTTTTGCCTCCATCGTCAAAGATAAGGTGTCCATAGATACGTGGATTTATCTCTGGGCTTTCTATTTTGTTCCAATGATCTATATTTCTGTCTCTGGACCAGTACCATACTGTCTTGATGACTGTACCTTTGTAGTATCATCTGAAGTCAGGCAGGTTGATTCCTCCAGTTAAATTCTTCTTTCTCAAGATTACTTTTGCTAGTCATTTTTTTGTGTGTGTTTCCATACATATAGTGAAATTATGTGTTCTAGTTCTCTGAAAAATACTGTTGGTAGTTTGATAGAGATTGCATTGAATCTATAAATTACTTTGGGTAGCGTACTCATTTTCAGTATATTGATTCTTCCAGTCCATGAGCATGATATATTTCTCCATCTATTTCTGTCATCTTTGATTTCTTTCATTGGTGTTCTATAGTTTTCTATATATAGGTCTTTTTTTTTTTTCCTTTAGGTAAATTTATTCCTAAGTATTTTATTCTTTTCATCACAATGGTGAATGGGATTGTTTCCTTAATTCCTCTTTCCATTTTCTTATTGTTAGTGTATAGGAATGCAAGGGACTTCTGAGTATTAATTTTATATCCTGCAACTTTACTATATTCATTGATTAGGTCTGGTAATATTCTGGTGATGTCTATAGGGTTTTCTATGTAGAGGATCATGTCATTTACAAACCATGAGAGTTTTACTTCTTCTTTTCCAATATGGATTCCTTTTATTTCTTTTTATTTTCTTACTGCTGTGGCTAAAAGTTCCAAAACTAGGTTGAGTAGTAGTGGTGAAAGCAGGCACCCTTGTCTTGTTCCTGATTTTAGGGGAAATGCTTTCAATTTTTCGTCATTGAGAATAATGTTTGCTGTGGGTTTCTCACAGATGGCTTTTTATTATGTTGAGGTATGTTCCTTCTATGCCTACTTTCTAGAGAGTTTTTAAAAATCATAGACTTGTGTTGAATTTTGTCAAAGGTTTTCTCTGCATCTATTGAGATAACCATATGGTTTTTGTGTTTAATTTGTTAATGTACTGTATTACATTGATTGATTTGTGAATATTGAAAAATTTGTGCATCCTGGGATAAAACCCACTTGGTCATGATGCATGATCTTTTTAATATGCTATTGGATTCTGTTTGCTAGAATTTTGTTGAAGACTTTTGCATCTATGTTCACTGGTGATATTGGCCTGTAGCTTTCTTTTTTGTGGCATCTTTCTCTGGTTTTGATATCAGGTGAATGGTGGCCTCATAGAATAAGTTGGATGTTTATCTTCCTCTACAATCTTCTAGAAGAGTTTGAGTAGGATAGGTTTTAGCTGTTCTCTAAATTTTTGGAAAAATTCACCTGTGAGGCCATCTGATCCTGGGCTTTTGTTTGTTGGAACATTTTTTATTAGAGTTTTGATTCTGTTCTTGTGATGGTCTGTTAAGATTTTCTATTTCTTCCTGGTTCAGTTTTGTTGGTTTTCAAAAAGTTTTTTGATTTCTTCCAAGGTGTCCATTTTATTGGCATATAGTTGCTGATAGTAATCTCTTATGATCCTTTGTATTTCTTTTTTGACTGTCGTGATTTCTCCATTTTCATTTCTAATTTTGTTGATTTGATTCTTCTTCTTCTTTTTTTTTTTTCGCTTGATTAGTCAGGCTAATGGTTTGTCTATCTCATTTACCTTCTCAAAGAATCAGCTTTTAGTTTTACTGATTTTTGCTACAGTCTCCTTTGTTGCCTTTTCATTTATTTCCTCTCTGATTTTTATGATTTCTTTCCCTTTACTAACTTTTGGGTTCTTCATTTCTTCTTTTCCTATTTGCTTTAGGTGTAAAGTTCTGTTATTAATTTGATGTTTCTCTTGTTGAGGTAAGCTTGAGGTAAGCTTGTATTGCTATGAACCTTCTTCTTGGCACTGCATTTACTGAATCCCATAGATTTTGGGTTGTCGTGTTTTCATTTGTTTCTATGCATATTTTGATTTCCTTTTTGATTTCTTCCATGATCTGTTGGTTATTCAGAAGCGTGTTATTTAGCCTCCATATGTTTGTATTTTTAATAGTTTTTTTTTTCTTTCTGTAGTTGGCATCTAATATTACCACTGACATCCAATCTAACTTGTGTCCATTGAGTTTGTGATGCTATTCAACCATCTCATCCTTTTACCCCTTCTTCTGCACTCAGTGTTTTTCAGGATCAGGGTCTTTCAGGTAGCCAAATTACTGGAGCTTCACCTTCAGCATCAGTCCTGATGATAATCCAATGAATATTCATTGGATGAATATTGGTTTCCTTTAGGACGGACTGATTTGATAATCCTGCAATCTATGGGACTCCCAATGGTCTTCTCCAGCACCACAATTCTAAAGCATCAATTCTTCAACAGTCAGCCTTCTTTATAGTCCAATTCTCATATTTGTACATAAGTAATGGAGAAGGCAACAGCACCCCACTCCAGTACTCTTGCCTGGAAAATCCCATGGATGGAGGAGCCTGGTAGGCTCCATGGGATCGCTAAAAGTCGGACACGACTGAGCGAGTTCACTTTCACTTTTCACTTTCCTGCATTGGAGAAGGAAATGGCAACTCACTCCAGTGTTCTTGCCTGGAGAATCCAAGGGACGGGGGAGCCTCATTGGCTGCCGTCTCTGGGGTCGCACAGAGTTGGACACGACTGAAGCGACTGAGCAGCAGCAACAACTGGAAAACATAGCTTTGACTGTATGGACCTTTCGGCAAACTGATGTTTTTGCTCTTTAATACTTAGACTTAGTTTGTCAAGGAGTAAATGTCTTATTATATAGCTATAATCAGTAACTAGTGACTTTGGATCCCAAGAGAATAAAATCTATCACTGTTTCTACCCTTTCCCCTTCTATTTACCTTGAAGTGATGGGAATTGAGACAATGATCTTACTTTTTTAATGTTGAGTTTTAAGCCATTTTTTTTTTCATTCTTTCACCCTCATCCAGTGTCTCTTTAGTTTACCTTTACTCTCTGCCATCTGCATGTCTGAAGCTGTTGATATTCTTCCCAGCAATCTTGATTCTAGCTTGTGTTTCATTCAGCCTCACATTTCTCATGATTTATTCTGCATGTAAGTTAAATAAACAGGATGACAATATATACCCTTATCATACTCCTTTCCCAATGTACAACTAGTACGTTGTTCCCAGTCCAGTTCTCACTGTTGCCTCTTAACCTGCATACAGGTTTCTCAGGAGACAAGTGAGGTGATCTGTTACTACCATTTCTTTAAGAATTGTCCACAATTTGTTGGGATCCACACAGCCAAAGACTTATGGGTAGTCAATGAAGCAGAAGTAGTTTTTTTTGTTTTTGTTTTTGTTTTTTTTTTTCCTGGAATTCCCTTGCTTTTTCTATGATTCAACTGATGTTGCCAAATTGATTTCTAGTTCCTCTGTCTTTTCTATATCCAACTAGTACATCTGAAGTTTCTTGGTTCAAGTACTGCTGAAGCCTAGTTTGAAGGATTTTGAGCATTATATTGCTAGATGTGAAATGAGAGCAATTGTACAATAGCGTGAACATTCTTTGACATTGCCCTTCTTTGAGGTGAAATGAAGCCTGAGATTTTCCAGTCCTGTGGCCATTGCTGAGTTTTCCAAATGTGCTGACATATTTGCTGCAGCACTTTAACAGCATCATATTTTAGGATTTTAAATAGCACAACTGCAATTCCATAACCTCCAATAGTTTTGTTGTAGTAATTCTTCCTAAAGTCCACTTAACTTCATACTCTAAGCTATCTGGCTCCTGGTGAGTGACCACACCATTGTAGTTATCTGTGCCATTAAGACCTTTTTTTAAAAAAAAAAAAAATAGTTGCTCTGTATTTCTTGCTACCTCTTCAGCTTCTGTTAGACCCTTAATGTTTCTGTGCTTTATCATGCCCATCCTTGAATGAAATATCCCCTTGTACTTCCAATTTTGTTAAAGTACTCTCTCATCTTTCCTATTCTATTGTTTTCCTCTATTTCCCTGCATTGTTACTTAATAAGGCTTTCTTATGTCTCCTTCCTATTTCCTGGAATACTGCATTCAGTTGGGTACATAATTTCCTTTCTCACTTACCTTTTGCTTCTCTTAATTTCTTAGCTATTTGTAAAGCCTCCTCAGACAACCACTTGGACTTCTTGTATTTCTTTTTCTTTGAGATGATTTTTGTCACCATCTCCTGTGCAATGTTATGAACCTCTGCCCATTGTTCTTCACACACTTTGTCTACCAGATCTAATCCCTTGAATCTATTCATCACTTCCACTGTATAATTATAAGGGATTTTATTTAAGTCGCTGCTGAATGGCCTAGTGGTTTCCCCTATATTCTTCAATTTAAGCCTGAGTTTTTCAATAAAGAGCTCATGATATGAGCCACAGTTAGCTCCTGGTCTTGTTTTTGCTGGCTATACAGAGCTTCTCTATCTTCAGCTGCAAAGGATATAGTTAGTTAGCTTGTTACTCAGTCGTGTCTGTCTATTTGCCACTCTGTGGGTTTCAGCATGTCAAGCCTCTCTGCCCATCATCAACTCCCATAGTTTGCTCAAACTCATGTCCTTTGGGTCGGTGATGCCATCCAACCATCTCATTCTCTGTCATCCCTGTCTCCTCCTGCCTTCAATCTTTTCCAGTATCAGGGTCTTTTCCAAGGTGTCAGTTCTTTGCATCAGGTGGCCATAGTATTGGAGTTTTAGCTTCAGCATGAATCCTTTCAATGAATATTCAGGACTTATTTCCTAAGGATTGACTGGTTTGATCTCCCTTCAGTCCAAGGGACTCTCAGGAGTCTTTTCCAACACCACCATTCAAAAGCATCAATTCTTTGGCACTCAGCTTTCTTTATAGTCCAACTCACATCCATAAGGACTGCTGGAAAAAACTTAGCTTTGACTAGACAGACATTTGTTGGCAAAGTATTGTCTCTGCTTTTTAATATGCTGTCTAGGTTGGTCATAGGATATAAGCAATCTGATTTCAATATTGACCATCTGGTAATGTAGACGTGTAGAGATGCATCTTGTGTTGTTAGAAGGGGTGTTTGCTGTGACCAGTGTGTTCTCTTGAAAAAACTCTGTTAGTCTTTTCCCTTCTTCATTTTGTACTAAGGCCAAATTTGCCTATTAGTACAGGTATCTCTTGACTTCCTACTTTTGAATTCCAATACCCTGTGATGAAATGACATCATTTTTGGAGTTAGTTCTAGAAGGTCTTGGAGGTCTTCATAGAACAATTCAACACAGCTTCTTCAGGATTAGTGGTTGTGGCATTTGCTTGATCACTATGATGATGAATGGTTTGCCTTGGATATGAACCGAGGTCATTCTGTTGTTTTTGAGAACGCACACAAATAGTGCATTTCAGGCTCTTTTGTTGACTGTGAGGGTTATTATATTTCTTTTAAGGGGTTACTTTCCACAGTAGTAGATATAATGATATTCTGAACTAGATTTGGCCCTTCCCATCCATTTTAGTTTACTGATTCCTAAGATGCCAGACTCCACTTTTGCCATCTCCTTTTTGACTACTGCAATTTACCTTGATTCATGGACCTAACATTCTAGATACCTATACAGTATTGTTCTTTACAGCATCAAGATTTCTTTCATGCATCATAGCCTTGTCATGGCAAAGAGGCTTGCATAACTCAATGAAGCTATGAGTCATGTTGTGCAGGTCCACCCATGATGCGTGAGTTATAGTGAATTCTGACCAAACTTGGTCCCCTGGAGGAAGGAATGGCGAACAATTCCAATACTTTTGGCTTGAGAACTCCATAAACAGCATGAAAATGCAAAAAGACATAACACTGGAAGATGAGCCCCTCAGGTTGGAAGGCGTCCAATATGCTACTGGGGAATAGTACAGAAATAGCACCAGAAAGAATGAAAAGGCTGGGCCAAAGCAGAAATGACACTCAGTTTTGGATGTGTCTGGTTGTGAAATAAATTCCAAGACATAGGGTGGTTGATTCAATAAAAAAGCCAAAACTCATCTATATATATCATATAATAGACTCCAGAGCTAAAGATACATACACACACTGAAAGCATGGGGATCAAAGAAAGTTTATGCAACTGAAGCAACGGTAAAATAGGTCTAGTGAAGTCATATCAAGATTTAAAACAAATTCTGTAACAAAAAACAAATTAAGCAAATATATAATAATAATGGGATCAAAATAAGAAAAGTTTGTAACACTGATTAACATATATGCATGTAATACAAAAGACCTAAATATATAAAGCAAATATTAACAGACAAAAGAGTGAAACTGACATTAATACAATATTAGTATGGATGTTTAACATCACAATTACATAAATGGCCAGATTATCCAGACAGAAATCAATAAAGAAACGTTGTTTTTCAATAACACATTAGATCAGTTGGACTTAATTGGCCATTCCATCCCAAAACAGCATAACACACATTCTTTTCACATGCATATGGAACATCATCCAGGATAGATCACATGTAAGGCCACAAAAAAATCTTAACAAATTTAAGTATATAGAAATTGTATCAAACAATTTTAACAAACACAACACTGTGAAACTAGAAAACAATGAAAAAAAATGGGGAAAGTAAAAACACTTGGAAACTAAATGAAATGGTATCACAAAAATCAATGGATCAAAGAAGATATCAAAGAGCAAATCAGAAAGTATTTAAAGTCAAAGGAAAATGGAAACATAACTTTTAAAAAATCTAAGGGAAATATAAAAGTGATTGACAAAGGCAAGTTTATAGTAGTGGAGGCATATCAAGAAGCAAAAAAATAAAAAAAATTAAAATAACCTAAGCTACCATGTAATGTAAAGGAAATGGAAAAGAAGAAAAATGAAGTCCAAATGCATCAGAACAAAGGAAACAACAATGATCACAGATGAAAAAAAAAGAAAATTGAGGGGAAAACAATAAAAATGTCAATGAAATAATGATAATTTTTAAAAAATATAAACATAATAGAAAAACTTTTAGCCAGTATCATCAAGAAACAAGAAAAAGATCTCAAACCAATAAAAATAAGAAATGAAAGAGAAATAGCAACCAGTATGACAGAAATAGAAGAAAATTATGAGAATATTACAACAGTTATATGCTAACAAGTTGAACATCCTAGAAGAAATGGACAGTTTTTTAGAAATATGCAACCTTCTAAGACTGATGTAGAGTACATCATGAGAAACGCTGGACTGGAAGAAACACAAGCTGGAATCAAGATTGCTAGGAGAAATATCAATAACCTCAGATATGCAGGTGATATCACCCTTATGGCAGAAAGTGAAGCGGAACTAAAAAGCCACTTGATGAAAGTGAAAGTGGAGAGTGAAAAAGTTGGCTTTAAAGCACAACATTCAGAAAACGAAGATCATGGCATCTGGTCCCATCACTTCATGGGAAATAGATGGGGAAACAGTGGAAACAATGTCAGACTTTATTTTTTTGGGGGGGCTCCAAAATCACTGCAGATGGTGACTGTAGCCATGAAATTAAAAGACGCTTGCTCCTTGGAAGAAAAGTTATGACCAACCTATATGGCATATTCAAAAGCAGAGACATTACTTTGCCGACTAAGGTCCGTCTAGTCAAGGTTATGATTTTTCCAGTGGTCATGTATGGATGTGAGAGTTGGACTGTGAAGAAGGCTGAACACCAAAGAATTTGATACTTTTGAAGTGTGGTGTTGGAGAAGACTCTTGAGAGTCCCTTGGACTGCAAGGAGATCCAACCCGTCCATTCTGAAGGAGATCAGCCTTGGGATTTCTTTGGAAGGAATGATGCTAAAGCTGAAACTCCAGTACTTTGGTCACCTCATGCGAAGAGTTGACTCATTGGAAAAGACTCTGATGCTTGGAGGGATTGGGGGCAGGAGGAAAAGGGGACGACCAAGAATGGGATGGCTGGATGGCATCACTGACTCGATGGACTTGAGTCTGAGTGAACTCCGGGAGTTGGTGATGGACAGGGAGGCCTGGCGTGCTGCGATTCATGGGGTAGCAAGGAGTTGGACATGACTGAGCGACTGAACTGAACTGACTGAAGACTGAATCAGGAAGAAATATTTTAAGATCAATCATTAATAGTCAAATTGAATTTCTTTTTTTTTTTTTAGAAAGAAGAACAGTGTTTTAATATTATGTAAAAACACTCTGACCATAATATTTTTTATTTACCATGATGGTAACAATGTAAAGCATACATATAAAATGCTATAAAAATGAAACATTGTTGTAATAGTGGGATATGAGATTCTTGCATCTATTTTATAGAGTTTAAAAAAGTTGCTCTACTCCTCTTTATTTTTTTTTTTCACTTTTAAATAGCAAAAGAGACACAGATGTATAGAACAGGCTTTTGCATTCTGTGGGAGAGGGAGAGGGTGGGATGATTTGGGAGAATGGCATTGAAACATGTATACTATCATGTAAGAAACGAATAGCCAATCTAGGTTTGATACAGGATACAGGATGCTTGGGGCTGATGCACTGGGATGACCCAGAGAGATGATATGGGGAGGGTGGTGGGAGTGGGGTTCAGGATTGGGAACTCATGTACACCGTGGCGGATTCATGTCAATGTATGGCAAAACCAATACAGTGTTGTAAAGTGGAAAAAAAAAATCCCACATAGCCAAATAAATAATTTTTAAAAGTAAAAAAAAAAATTGAATTTATAATTTCAAAAAATCCAAGCAAAATTTTTTTCCAGTACCAGACAGCTTCACAGAGGAATTATACAAAACAAACAAAGAAGAGTTAATACTTATCATTCTCAAGCTATTTTTAAAAAATGAGAATGAAACGCAAATTAATTCTATGAAGCCACTGTTAACCTGATACCAAGATCAAATAAATATACCACATAAAACAAGTATCACTGACGAATATAGATAGAAAAATGTTAAATAAAATGTTAGAAATTGAATTTAACAATATGTGTGGATCCCCCAAATATTATACACTATGATCAAGTGGGATTTATTACAATGATGAAAATACTTTGAATATTCACAAATCAATCAATGTGATACATCATATTAATGAGTGGAAGGATCTAGTTGAAATGACTATTTTAATAAACACAGAAAAAGCACTTTGAAAAATTCAATGTCCAGTCATCAAAAAAAGGCTAGTCAACATTTATATAAATGGAATATCTCTCATCATAATAAAGGCCATTTATGATACACAGTGATATTATACATAATGGTGAAAAACCAGACAGCCTTTTCTCTAAAACCAAGAAGACAAGGATACTCACTCTAGCTACTTCTACTTAATGAAACATTGGAAGTCCTAGCCACAACAGTAAGACAAGAGGAAGATAACATCCATTCAAATTGAAAGAAGAAATAAAACTCACTATTTGCAAGTGACATGGTACTCAACATAGAAAATCCAAATGTCTCCATCAAAAAGCTATTGGAACTACCAAGTGGATTCAGTAAAGTTTTAGGATACAGACTAATATAGAGAAATCTGTTTCTTTTCTATGTACTAATAATAAACTGTCAGAAATAAAAAGCAAAACAAATCCCATTGTATCAAAAAATAATTCGTTCAGTTCAGTTGCTCAGTTCAGTTCAGTTCAGTCGCTCAGTCGTGTCCGACTCTCTGCGACCCCATGAATCACAGCACGCCAGGCCTCCCTGTCCATCACCAACTCCCGGAGTTCACTCAGACTCACGTCCATCGAGTCAGTGATGCCATCTAGCCATCTCATCCTCCGTCGTCCCCTTCTCCTCCTGCCCCCAATCCCTCCCAACATCAGGGTCTTTTCCAATGAGTCAACTCTGCATGAGGTGACCAAAGTACTGGAGTTTCAGCTTTAACATCATTCCTTCCAAAGAAATCCCAGGGCTAATCTCCTTCAGTTGCTCAGTCATGTCCAATTCTTTGTGACCCCCATGGACTCCAGCACGCCATCTCCCGGAGGTTACTCAAACTCATGTCCATTAAGTCGGTGATACCTTCCAAACATCTCATCCTCCGTCACCCCCTTCTGCTCCAGCTTCAATCTTTCCCACCATTAGGGTCTTTTCAGATGAGTTAGTTCTTCAGAGTAGGTGGCCAAAGTATTGGAGTTTCAGCTTCAACATCAGTCCCTCCAATGAATATTCAGGACTGATCTCCTTTAGGATGGACTGGTTGAATTTCCTTGCAGTACAAAGGACTCTCAAGAGTCTTCTCCAACACCACAGTTTAGAAACATCAGTTCTATAGCACTCAGCTTTCCTTATAGTCCAACTCTCACGTCCATACATAACTACTGGAAAAATATATAAAAAAATAATACCTAGGAATAAATATAGCCAAGAAGGTGAAAGGTTATACTGTTAAATCTATAAAACAGTTACAAATTAATTGGAAAATGATACAAAAAATGGGAACTATCTGGTACTCTTGGATTTGAAGAATGACTATTTTTAAATAGCCATACTACAAAAAGCAATATACAAATTAAATGACCTATCAAATTACCCACAATGTTTTTCACAAAACTAGAACAAATAATCCTAAAATTTATAGTCGCTGACTAAAGACCCCAAATCACCAAAGCAATATTGAGTAAAAAGAACAAAGAAGGAGTATCGATCTCCTAGGCTTCAGACTGTATTACAAAATTTTAGTAATTAAAACAACATTGTGCTGGTACAAAAGTATACTTATAGATACATGGAGCAAAATAGAGCACTGCTAAATAAATCAATGCATGTATGGTCAGTTAATATATGACAAAGAAAGCAAGAATATACAGTGAGGAAAAGAAAGTCTCAATAGGTGGTGCTAAAAAACTGGATAGCTACATGTAAAAAATGAGTTGAAAACATTCCCTCACATCTTGTACAAAAATAAACTCAAAATGGATTAAAGACTTAAACATTAGACCTGAAAACATAAAACTCCTGGAAGAGTACATCAGTAGAAGATTCTTCAACTTAAATCATAGCAATATTTTTGGATCATTTTCTTGAGTCAAAAAGAATAAAAGCAAAATTAAACACTTGGAACATAATCAAACAAATATGTTTTTGTGCAGAAAAGGAAACCATTGGAAAATGAAAAAAAAGAGATAATATTTGCAAATGATATGACCAAATATATAATGTTAAAATATATAGTATAAAAATATATATAATATAAACAGTACATACTGCTCAATATAAAAAATCTTATTAAAACATGAAAAGAAGACATGAATAGACATTTTTTTCAAAGATGTACAGAAAGCCAAGAGGCACATGAAAAAATGCTCAATATGAATAATCATCAGAGAAATGTAAATCCATACTGCAATAAAGTACCACCTCACAACTATCAGAATGGCTATCAAAACATGTCTACAAATAACAAATATTGGTGAGAATGTTGGAATCTCAGTACACTGTTTGTGGAAATGTAAACTGGTGCAGCCACTATGGAAAAGAGTATGGAAGTTCAACAAAAATCTAAGAAGAGTGATACTATGTGATCCAACAACTCCACTGTTGGGTATATATTTAGGAAAAAATAAGTCACCAATCTGAAAAGATATGTGCACTCTAATGTTCATAACATTATGTACAATAGCCAAGATATGAAAAATTTGTGTTCTCCAACAGATGCATGAATAAAGAAGATGTGATATATATGAAATGGAGTACTACTCTATTATTAAAAAATGAAATTTTGCCATTTGCGACAAAGTGGAAGGGCTTAGAGAGTATTATGCTTTTAGTGAAATAAGTCAGGCAGAAAAAGACAAATGTCTCATGTTATCATTCATATGTGGAATAGGAAAAATAAAACAGACTAATATATATATAACAACAAAAAAAGGGATGTATCGATAAAGAGAATTAACTAGTTGTTAACAGCAGGGAAGGGGACTGGGTATGAGACTAAGAGTTATAAACTACCATATACAAAATAAATAAGCAACAAGGATATATTGTATAGCACAAGGAATATAGCCATTATTTTGTAATTACTTTAAATGGAATATAATATATAAGAACATTGAATCTTATGTAATACAACTAAAAAGAATATTTCAAATCAATTATTCAGTTCAGTTCAGTTCAGTCGCTCAGTTGTATCCAACTCTTTGCGACCCCATGAATTACAGCACACCCCAGGCCTTCCTGTCCAACACCAACTCCCGGAATTTACTCAAATTCATGTCCATCGAGTTGGTGATGCCATTCAGCCATCTCATCCTCTGTCTTCTCTTTCTCCCCCTGCCTGCAATCCCTCCCAGCATCAGGGTCTTTTCCAATGAGTCACCTCTTCGCATGAGGTGGCCAAAGTATTGGAGTTTCAGCTTCAGCATCAGTCCTTCCAAAGAACACCCAGGACTGATTTCCTTTTGGATGGACAGGTTGGATCTCCTTGCAGTCCAAGGGACTCACAAGAGTCTTCTCCAACACCACAGTTCAAAAGCATCAATTCTTCAGCTCTCAGCTTTCTTTATTGTGCAAATCTCACATCTATACATGACTACTGGAAAAAGCCAACTTTTTCACTCTCCTCTTTCACTTTCATCAAGAGGCTCTTTAGTTCTTCTTCACTTTCTGCCATAAGGGTGGTGTCATCTGCGTATCTGAGGTTATTGATATTTCTCCTGGCAATCTTGATTCCATTGTACTTCCTCCAGCCCAGTGATTCTCATGATGTACTCGTCATATAATTTAAATAAGCAGGGTGACAATATACAGCCTCGATATACTCCTTTTCCTATTTGGAACCAGTCTGTTGTTCCATGGCCAGTTCTAACTGTTGCTTCTTGACTTGTATACAGGTTTCTCAAGAGGCAGGTCAGGTGGTCTGGTATTCCCATCTCCTTCAGAATTTCCCACAGTTTATTGTGTTTCACACAGTCAAAGGCTTTGGCATAGTCAATAAAGCAGAAATTGATGTTTTTCTGGAACTCTCTTGCTTTTTCAATGATCCAGCAGATGTTGGCAATTTGATCTCTGGTTCCTCTGCCTTTTCTAAAACCAGCTTGAACATCAGGAAGTTCACGGTTCATGTATTGCTGAAGCCTGGCTTGGAGAATTTTGAGCACTACTTTACTAGTGTGTGAGATGAGTGCAATTGTGGGGTAGTTTGAGCATTCTTTGGCATTGCCTTTCTTTGGGGTTGGAATGAAAACTGACCTTTTCCAGTCCTGTGGCCACTGCTGAGTTTTCCAAATTTGCTGCCATTTTGAGTGCATCACCTTCACAGCATCATCTTTCAGGATTTGAAATGGCTCCACTGGAATTCCATTACCTCCACTAGCTTTGTTCATAGTGATGCTTCCTAAGGCCCACTTGACTTCACATTCCAGGATGTCTGGCTCTAGGTGAGTGACCACAACATAGTGATTTTCTGGGTCGTGAAGATCTTTTTTTGTATAGTTCTTCTGTGTATTCTTGCCAACTCTTCTTCTGCTTCTGTTAGGTCTATGCCATTTCTGTCCTTTATTGAGCCCATCTTTGCATGAAATATTCCCTTGGTATCTTTAATTCTCTTGAAGACATCTCTAGTCTTTCCCATTCTATTGTTTTCCTTATTTCTTTGCATTTATTGCTGAAGAAAGCTTTCTTATCTGTCCTAGCTATTCTTTGATACTCTGCATTCAAATAGGTCTATCTTTCCTTTTCTCCTTTACTTTTCACAGCTATTTGTAAGGCCTCCTCAGACAGCCATTTTGCTTGTTTGCATTTCTTTTCTTGGGGATGGTCTTGATTCCTGTCTCCTGTACAATGTCATGAAACTCCATCCATAGTTTTTCAGTCACTCTGTCTATTAGATCTAGTCCCTTAAATCTATTTCTCACTTCCACTGTATATTCATAAGGGATTTGATTTACATCGTACCTGGATCGTGTAGTGATTTTCCCTACTTTCTTCATTTTAAGTCTGAATTTGGCAATAAGGAGTTCATGATCTGAGCCACAGTCAGCTCCTGGTCTTGTTTTTGCTGACTGTATAGAGATTCTCCATCTTTGGCTGTAAAGAATACAATTAATCTGATTTCGGTGTTGACTATTTGATGATGTCCATGTGTAGAGTCTTTTCTTGTGTTGGAAGAGGTTTTTTGTTATGACCAGTGCGTTCTCTCAACAGAATTCTATTAGCCATTGCCCTGCTTCATTCTGTACTCCAAAGCCAAATTTGCCTGTTACTCCATGTGTTTCCTACTTCCTACTTTTGCATTCCAGTCTCCTGGAATGCAATGAAAGAACATCTTTTGGAGTGTTAGTTCTAGAAGGTATTGTAGGTCTTCAATGAAGAGTTCAACTTCAGCTTCTTCAGTGTTACTAGTCTGGGCATAGACTTGGATTACCGTGATATTGAATGATTTGCCCTGGGAACTAACAGAGATCATTCTGTCGTTTTTGAGAAATGAAAGAAATGGAAGACATTACAAATAAATGAAAAGATACACTGTATCCGTAAGATTTTAAGAATATTATTAAAATATCTATACTGCTTAAAGCAATATACAGATATACTCTAATCCTTGTAAGAACTCCAATGGCCTTTTTTTCCCTCCACAGAAATAAAATATATAACTTGAAAATTCATATGGAAGCAGAAAAGATTGAGACGAAAAATAATATTGAGAAAAAAAGCTGGAAGTATCATGCTTTTTAATTTTAAACTATAACTCAAAGATATAGTAATCAAAATAGCATGATCCTAGCACAAAATCAGATGCCTATTCTGTTCAATAGAACAGAATAGAGTCCACAAATAAATCCACACATATACTGTCAATTTACCTACAACAAAAGAGCCAAGAATATATCGGAAAAGGATATACTTTTCAACAAATGATGCTAGGAAAACTGGACAGCTATATGGAAAAAAAATCACAGTAGGCCATTTTTTTTGCACCACATACACACATGTGGACACACGTAAACATACTCACACACACACAAACCTTGAAACTGATTCAATAAATGAATTTGAAACCAAAATCATACAATCTTAGAAGCAAACATAGGCAATGAGCACTTTGTCATCTATCTTTGTTATATATATGTTTGTGTGTGTGTGTGTGTGTGTGTATATACACATACACACACATATATATATACATATACATATATATATATGATCTATCGCTTCAGGACAAGGGCTTCCCAGGTGGCTCAGTAGGTAAAGAATCTGCCTGCAATGCAGTTGTTGCAGCAGGTTCAATTCCTGCTTGGGGAAGGTCCCTGGAGGAAGGCATGGCAATCCACTCTAGTATTATTGCTTAGAGAATCCTCTGGACAGAGGAGCCTGGTGGGCTTCAGTCCATAGGGTTACAAAGAGTCGGACATGACTGAAGCAACTGATCACATGCACCTCAGGACAACAAAAGTAAAAATTAAATAAATGTACTACATTAAACAATGAAACCTTTGCATAGCAAGGGAAACCATGAACAAAATAAAATGCATTCTACTGAATGGGAGAAGTACATTTGTATATTATTTGTTCGAGGGTTTAATATCTGAAATATAGAAAAAAATAAAACCTCATGCAATTCTACATCAAAAATCAAAACAAAACAAAACCAAAAAAACACCTAATTAAAGAGTGGGCAGAGGATATGAACAGATATATTTCTAATTGAAACATACAGATGGCTAACGGACACATGATAATATTCTCAACATCACTAATCATCAGGTGAAAGCAAACAAAAATAGGAATGAGATATCATCTCACATCTGTAAAAATGGCTATTATCAAAAAGATAAGAAATAACAAATATGCTGACTTGGTGAAGAAAAGGGAATCTGTTGTTGCGAGTGCCAGTGGGTTCAGCCACTATGGGAAACAATCTGGAAACTCCTTAAAATGTAAGAATAGAACTACCATATAATTCAGAAAGCCCACTTTTTTTTTTTCCAGAGAAAGCAAAAACATTAAATCAGTACCATATATACACTCCTATGTTCATAGCAGCATTATTTACAGTAACCAAGATATGAAAGCAACATGTGTCCAACAGATGATTAGAAAGTAATATGTAACTTATATATACAGCAGAATATTTCTTAGCTATAAAGGGAATGAAATGTTGCTATTTCAGACAACATGGATAGATCTAAGAGTATTATGCTAAATGATATAAGGCAAACAGAGAAAGATAAACAATGTCTGTTATCACTTATATGTGAAAACTGAAAGACAAGAACACTTGTACAAACGTGACAAAACATAAAAAGACTCATAGATACAGAGAAAAATAAACCATTGCAACAGGGTGGTGGCCAGCTGGGTGGGGGAAATAGGTGAAGGGGATTAAGAGGTACAGATTTCCAAATATAAAGTAAGTAATGGGGACATAATGTACAGCACAGGGGATATAGTAAATAATATTGTAATAACTTAGGTGGCATGGTAACTATACTGTGGTGATGATCTCATAAAAAATATAGAATCATGTGGTATGCTTGATACTAATACAACATTTCATTTCCACTAAATTTAAAAATGGAACAAATAAACTCATATTTCTCCAGTTTCCAAGTCTCTATTCTTTTTTACTACACCTTATGCCCATCTTCAAGACCCAGATAATCATGATAGTGTGATCACTCATCTGGGGGCAGATATCCTGGAATGTAAAGTCAAGTGGGCCTTAGAAAGCATCACTATGAACAACGCTAGTGGGGGTGATGGAATTCCAGTGAGCTGTTTCAAATCCTGAAAGATGATGCTGTGAAAGTGCTGCACTCAATATGCCAACAAATTTGGAAAACTCAACAGTGGCCACAGGATTGGAAAAGGTCAGTTTTCATTCCAATCCCAAAGAAAGGCGATGCAAAAGAATGCTCAAACTACCACACAATTGCACTCATCTCACACGCTAGTAAAGTAGTGCTCAAAATTCTCCAAGCCAGGCTTCAGCAATACATGAACTGTGAAGTTCCTGATGTTCAAGCTGGTTTTAGAAAAGGCAGAGGAACCAGAGATCAAATTGCCAACATCTGCTGGATCATGGAAAAAGCAAGAGACTTCCAGAAAAACATCAATTTCTGCTTTATTGACTATGCCAAAGCCTTTGACTGTGTGGAACACAATAATCTGTGGAAAATTCTGAAAGAGATGGGAATACCAGACCACCTGACCTGCCTCTTGAGAAACCTGTATGCAAGTCAAGAAGCAACAGTTAGAACTGGCCACGGAACAACAGACTGGTTCCAAATAGGAAAAGGAGTATGTCAAGGCTGTATATTGTCACTCTGCTTATTTAACCTATATGCAGAGTACATCATGAGAAACGCTGGACTGGAAGAAACACAAGCTGGAATCAAGATTGCTGGGAGAAATAACAATAACCTCAGATATGCAGATGACACCACCCTTATGGCAGAAAGTGAAGAAGAACTAAAGAGCCTCCTGATGAAAGTGAAAGAGGAGAGTTAAAAAGTTGGCTTAAAGCTCAACATTCAGAAAAATAAGATCATGGCATCTATTTCATGGGAAATAGATGGGGGAAAAGTGGAAAAAGTGTCAGACTTTATGTTTTGGGACTCCAAAATCACTGCAGATGGTGATTGCAGCCATGAAATTAAAAGACGCTTACTCCTTGGAAAAAAAAGTTATAAGCAACCTAGATAGTATATTCCAAAGGAGAGACTGAAACTCCACTACTTTGGCCACCTCATGCGAAGAGTTGACTCACTGGAAAAGACTTTGATGCTGGGAGGGATTGGGGGCAGGAAAAGAAGGGGACGACAGAAGATTAGATGGTTGGATAGCATCACTGACTCGATGGATGTGAATCTGAGTGAACTCCGGGAGTTGGTGATGGACAGGGAGGCCTGGCGTGCTGTGATTCATGGGGTAGCAAAGAGTCGGACACTACAGAGCAACTGAACTGAACTGAACTGAATGCCTATTGGGATCTAGATAGGAAAATGAACAAGACTTTCAGAACAAAGAATATATAAATATATAAATATAAATATAAATATAAATATAAATATAAATATATATATATATATATATATATATATATATATATAGGTTGGAGAAGACTCTTTTAAAAGACTTTTGTTTCTTTTGAATTTTAATTGGAGACTAATTACTATACAATATTGTGTTGGGTTTTGCCATAGATTCACATGAATCAGTCATGGGTGTACATGTGATCCCCATCCTGAATCTTCCTCCCACCTCCCTCCCCATCCCATCCCTCAGAGTCATCCCAGTGCCCCAGCACTGAGCACCCTGTCTTATGCATCGAACCTTGACTGGCGATCTATTTCATACATGATAATATATATGTTTCAATGCTATTCTCTCAAATCATCCCACCCTTGCCTTCTCCCACAGAGTCCAAAAGTCTATTCTTTACATCTGTGTCTCTTTTTTGTCTCTCATATAAGATCATCATTACCATCTTTCTAAATTCCATACATATGCATTAATCTACTGTATTAATGTTTTTCTTTCTGACTTACTTCGCTCTGTATAATAGGCTCCAGTTTCATCCACCTCATTAGAACTTATTCAAATGCATTCTTTTTAATAGCTGAGTAGCATTCCATTGTGTATATATACCACAACTTTCTTATCCATTCATCTGCTGATGGACGTCTAGGTTGCTTCCATGTCCTGGCTACTGTAAACAGTGCTGTGATAAACATTGGGGTACACGGGTCTCTTTCATTCTGCTTTGCTTGGTTTGTATGCCCAGCAGTGGGATTGCTGGGTTGTATGGCAGTTCTATTTCTAGTTTTTCAAAGTAATCTCCACACTATTCTCCATAGTGGCTGTACTGGTTTGCATTCCCACCAACAGAAGGTACCTTTCTCTCCACACCCTCTCCAGCATTTATTGTTTGCAGACTTTTGGATAGCAGCCATTCTGACCAGCATGAGATGGTACCTCAATGTGGTTTTGATTTGCATTTCTCTGATCATGAGTGATGTTGAGCATCTTTTCATATGTTTGTTAGCCATCTGTATGCCTTATTTGGAGATATGTCTGTTCAGTTCTTTGGCCCATTTTTTGATTGGGTCACTTATTTTTCTGGAATTGAGCTGCAGGAATTGCTTGTATATTTTTGCATTTAATTCTTTGTCAGTTGCTTAATTTGCTATTATTTTCTCCCATTCTGAAGGTTGTCTTTTCACCTTACTTATAATTTCCTTCATTGCACAAAAGCTTTTAAGATTAATTAGGCCCCATTTGTTTATTTTTTCCTTTTATTTCCCTTACTCTGGGAAGTGGGTCATAGAGATCCTGCTATGATTTACATTAGAGAGTGTTTGGCTATGTTTTCCTCTAGGAGTTTTATAGTTTCTGGTCTTACATTTAGATCTTTAATCCATTTTGGGTTTATTTTTGTGTATGGTGTTAGAAAGTGTTCCAGTTTCATTCTTTTACAAGTGGTTGACCAGTTTTCCAAGCACCACTTGTTAAAGAGACTGTCTTTAATCCACTGTATATTCTTGCTTCCTTTGTCAAAGATAAGGTGTCCATAGGTGTGTGGATTTATCTCTGGGCTTTGTATTTTGTCCCATTAATCTGTTTTTCTGTCTTTGTGTCAGTACCATACTGTCTTGATGACTGTAGCTTTGTAGTATAGACTGAAGTCAAGCAGGTTGATTCCTCCAATTTCATTGTTCTTTCTCGAGACTGCTTTGGCTATTCGAGGTTTTTTTAATTTCCATACAAATTGTGAAGTTAGTTTTTCTAGTTCTCTGAAAAATACTGTTGTTAGCTTTATAAGGCGGAGAAGGCAATGGCACCCCACTCCAGTACTCTTGCCTGGAAAATCCCATCGGCAGAGGAGCCTGGTAGGCTGCAGTCCATGGGGTTGCAAAGAGTCAGACACGACTGAGTGACTTCACTTTCACTTTTCACTTTCATGCATTGGAGAAGGAAATGGCAACCCACTCCAGTGTTCTTGCCTGGAGAGTCCCAGGGATGGGGGAGCCTGGTGGGCTGCCATCTATGGGATGGCGCAGAGTTGAACACGACTGAAGCGACTTCACAGCAGCAGCAGCAGCAGCTTTATAAGGATTGCATTGAATCTATAGATTGCTTTGGGTAGTATATTCATTTTCACTATATTGATTCTTTGGATCCATGAAGATGGTATATTTCTCCATCTATTTGTGTCCTCTTTGATTTCTTTCATCAGTGTTTTATAGTTTTTTATATATAGGTCTTTTTTTAAAAGATAGATTTATTCCTAAGTATTTTATTACTTTCATTGCAATGGTGAATAGAATGGTTTCCTTAATTGATCTTTCTGTTTTCTCATTGTTAGTGTATAGGAATACAAGGGATTTGTGTGTTAACTTTCTATCCTGAAACTTTACTATATTCCTTGATTAGCTCTAGTAATTTTCTGGTGGAGTCTTTAAGGTTTTCTATGTAGAGGATCTGGAGAAGGCAATGGCACCCCACTCCAGTACTCTTGCCTGGAACACTGAGAGTTTTACTTCTTCTTTTCCAATCTGGATTCCTTTTATTTCTTTTTCTTCTATGATTGATATGGCTAAAACTTCCAAAACAATACTGAATAGTAGTGGTGAGAGTGGGCACCCTTGTCTTGTGCCTGACTTTAGGGTAAATGCTTTCAATTTTTTCACCATTGAGGCTAATGTTTGCTGTGGGTTTATCATATATGGCTTTTATTATGTTGAGGTATGTTCCTAGAAGAAGGAACATGATTTATAGAGGTTTAGTTACACAGATGAATGGGAGAATAAAGAATACAATTAGGGAATAGTGAAGCAACCAAGAGATTTAGCAAAATTGGGAAGTTGCTAGCCTGGAGCTGGCTGACATGGGGATAAAATGGCATTGCATGTGTGCAGGCAAAGTCGCTTCAGTTGTACCTGACTCTTTATGACCTTATGGATTATAGCTCGCCAGAGCTCTGTCCGTAGAATTCCCCAGGCAAGAATACTGGAGTGGTTTGACATGCCCTCTTCCAAAGGATCTTCCTGACCCAGGGATCAAAAACACATCTCTTAAAGTCTCCTGCTTTGGCAGGTGGATTCCTTACCACTAGTGCCAAAGTACAGAAGCTTGGCTGTCAGGCAGAGGAACTCTACCACAGGATGAACTGCCCAAGAGAGAGCTTGGGCTAGGAAGGGAGGAGACCTTGCCAGATTGCACAGTAAGCAGGGAAACCTTCTTTGCTCTCAAGCCAGTCTTTGAATGTTGCTTCCCATTTCTCTAACCTATTAACAGCTAAGAGAGCATGAGAAAGCAGGGCATGGGAACAATGGGGATGAGTCTGAGGCTAGAGCAAGCATCCTCTCTCTCTACCTGAAGTGAAAAGGACTATGAAATAAAATAGTACTTAGTTTGGGGCTATAAAGAATGGCAGAAATATTAAGCAAGTTCAAAAAAAGGAGAGATTAATGATGAGTGCAACACCAAAGGAGATACTCCTCAGTAAATGTAAAGTGATTTGTAAAGAGAGGTAGAATTTCTGAAAGTAAAGAAAGAGTGTAGGCATTGCTGATATAAGGAACTTGTTCAGCACTTTCCTGAAGGTAGAGAATACTGTTCATTCTTTTAAAAAATCTTTCTACCAGCAATATCTATAACATATATTACAATATAAAGGGCAAGAAAACATATATACATGCTATCCAGGCTCATGGGATAATACATCATTAAATACAACTTTTACAAATATTTTATGGATCAAAAATGTACATGAATATATGCATATGTGTGTGTATATAATAAAATTTACTATTATAATTTTACATGTGCAATTCAATGGCATTAATTACATTGAAAGTATTCTCCAATCATCACCACTGTTTGTTCCTAAAACTTTTTCATCACCCCAAACGGAAACTCTGTAGCCATAACTCTTCATTCCTTACTTTCCATAAGCCCTAGTAATTAATTTACATTAAAATGCATCAAAACCAAGATGGATTAATGTTAGAGGAATGTCAGTAAACAGAAGGACATATGATAATAAAATGTTGAGATGAATAGATGTGTATCATAAGATGTTAACAGAAAATGTAGGTGGTGAATTTAAAAAAAATCAATCAATAAAAAGACCAAGTAAATGATAAAATATGGGTTTAGTATATGTGGCTGATGTTAACTCTTCACTATTTCCTATGTCAGAAATAGTCTTTGTTAGTGTTTTGAGAGTAAGATCTGTGTCTTATAATTGTTCTCTGTATGCTTTGGGGCAATTATCAGAGCAAACTGCAAATGGCTGGTACTGGTTTTTTTTTTAAACATTCTCAGAAGGAAGAATGTAAAGAAGAACATTGGCGTTTGTCTGAGTAATAGTTTTGGCAAGCTATTCTTGCTTGTATGCCAATTTCGTTGCTTCTATTTCCTAAATTTTTGCTCCTTTTCTCTAACTTTCCCATAGATTCTAAGAATGCATCAGCAGCTTTCAATATATTTCTGTTTTACCTAAATTAATGACAGCTCCTGCATGTTAAAAAATGTCCTGTTGTACATAGCTAGTTGGAAGTGGCTATGTAACACAGGGAACCTAGTCTGACAGTCTGCAATGACCTGGAGGGGTGAGATGAGAGGGAAGGGTGCTGAAGAGGGAGGGCATATATATACATATATATATATATTTGTGGCTGGTTTGCATTGTTACATACAGGAAACCAATATATATTGTAAAGCAATTTTCCTCCAATTAAACAATAAAACCAATACAATATTGCAAAGTAATTAGCCTCCAATTAAAATAAATAAATTTAAATTTAAAAAGAATAATTTTAAAAAATTACAAAAATGTGTGACTCAATATAAGTTACATTTATGTTTATTTGAGATATTTTGTTGTCTCTTTCTTTCCTAAAGAACTTGATTTATCATCCATGTAATGTTTTCTAATAGAGAAACACTTAAAATATGCAATTTTAAAGAATAAAATGAGGTTTAGAACACTAATGGTTTATCCTTATGTAATGGAGTCTGCACAAGTGGAGGTCCAGTTGATTAAGTTAGAAAATATTTGTTTCTCTTATGTTCTTCACACAATATAAGTCTTCCTACCATCAATAAATTATAATTGGTTTTATCAGTTTATCAGATTCAGAGTGTAGAACTTATTTTCATACCATTGAACAAAGAATTCAGTCTGCAAATTCTGTAAATAATAACAATGCTTATGCAAATAAGTCCTTTTTCTCAGCAAAGAAAATTTTGCTATTTCCCCTTTGGGGTACAGCAATGTTTATTTGTAAATTTCACTAATATTTGTACCCTTGAGTTATTGCTATAATATATAAAACTCACAATACATTTTTTTCATTGATAAGAACAACATCATCAAAAACCACATAATTAAACTTTCCGTTAATAACTTTTGAATGTGCCTTCTTAGAAAGTAAAAAGAATGAGATTGAATATCATTAATATTCACAGGATGGGTAGAAATGAGCTGAATGAAATGTATTGAACAAATTACATGCTAAGCTGTGCACTGAGGATTTTGCCCATTATTTAATCCTCAGAACAGTTCTAAGCAAAGGTAAAAATTCTTTGGAAGACACACATGTTAGATCAGTCTTTCTTTGAGGCAATCATTTATAGGTAATTTCATAAAAATATATTTTGGTTATTGTTTGTTCTAATTTCAATGTGTTAAGCATACAAGGCCAAATAATGCCATGATTTTTGGATTATTTGTAGTTCTTATGCACTATAAAAACTGTGCCCACTTTACTACAAATAAGCAGTACAAGCCAAATTATTTTGACAGTTGAGTTTTCCCTTAATGAATTAAGTGCTTCAGATAAGAAGCATTTGACTGCAAGCAACAGTAAACCATAATTTAGAATTGGCTTTTAATTCAAAAGGTGGTGCTACTTCCTCATTCTTCTGCCTCAAAACAGACGACAGTATGGTTGCAACAGTTTCCATGCAGGTCATCTGGCCATAAACAGGCAAAGGAACTATCCTTTGATATCTTTATAGGGAAGAAAGTATCTTTCCCATAGGTTTGACAGATCTCTCTCTGATTTCAGAGGTCCCTGCATTAAAAAGTAAATTAAAATTTCACCCAAATTATATCCAATTTATGATTATTTATGCAATACCCATCAAACATCATTCTGGACATTTCTTCCTTTTAATTTCTACAAAATCATTTTTACAAAACATTTTATAGGAGTACAGTGTAAACTAATGTCTGTGAGTGGATAGATTGTACCTTCAATAGATCTGTCTGAATTCTTGCTGCATTTAAGCTTTATTCAATAACAGTCTTATGTAAGATGATGGATTCACCCTACTATATTCAGTAGCTCACAATAGGGTAGAAAAGAACCCAGCTAATCATAATTTTAGATGAATATTGGTCTTCAGTTGCTAAGTCGTGTCCAACTCTTTGTGACCTAATGGACTTCAGCATGCCAGGCTCCCCTGTCCTTCACTGTCTCCGGGATTTTGTTCAATTTCATATCCATTGAGTCAGTGATGCTAGCTAGGCACTAATTCTCTGCTGCCCCCTTCTCCTGTTACCTTCAATTTTTTCCAGCATCAGGGTATTTTCCAATGAGTTGGCTCTTCATATCAGGTGGCCAAACTGTTGGACCTTCACCATCAGTCCTTACAATAAATATTCAGGGTTGATTTCTTTTAGGACTGACTGGCTTGATACCCCTGTGTTCCAAGGGACTTTCGAGAGTCATCCTTAGCACCACAGTTCAAAAGCATCAATTCTTCAGTGCTCAGCCTTCTTTAGGGTCCAACTCTCATGTCTGTACATGACTACTGGAAAAACCATAGCTTTGACAATATGGACTTTTGTTCCAAAGTGATGTCTCTGCTTATAAATACACTGTCTATGTTTGTCATAGCTTTCCTTCCAAGGAACAGACATTGTTTAATTTCATAGCTGCAATCACTATCCACAGTGTTTGTCGAGCCTAAGAAAACAAATCCATCACTGCTTCCGTATTTTCCCATTTCTATTTGCCACGAAGTGGTGAAACTAGATGCTGTGATCTTACCTTTTTCACTGTTGAGGTTTCACCAAGAGGTTCTTCACCAAGAGGTTCTTTCAGTTCAGTTCAGTTGCTCAGTCGTGTCTGACTCTTTGTGACCCTATGAATTGCAGCACGCCAGGCCTCCCTGTCCATCACCATCTCCCGGAGTTCACTCAGACTCACGTCCATCGAGTCGGTGATGCCATCCAGCCATCTCATCCTCGGTGGTCCCCTTCTCCTCCTGCCCCCAATCCCTCCCAGAATGAGTCTTTTCCAATGAGTCAACTCTTTGCATGAGGTGGCAAAAGTACTGGAGCTTCAGCTTCAGCATCATTCCTTCCAAAGAAATCCCAGGGCTGATCTCCTTCAGAACGGACAGGTTGGATCTCCTTGCAGTCCAAGGGACTCTCAAGAGTCTTCTCCAACACTGCAGTTCAAAAGCATCAATTTTTCAGCACTCAGCCTTCTTCACAGTCCAACTCTTACATCCATACATGACCACAGGAAAAACCATAGCCTTGACTAGATAGACCTTAGTCGGCAAAGTAATGTCTCTGCTTTTGAATATGCTATCTAGATTGGTCATAACTTTTCTTCCAAGGAGTAAGCATCTTTTAAATTCATGGCTGCAGTCACCATCTGCAGTGATTTTGGAACCCCCAAAAATAAAGTCTGACACTGTTTCCACTGTTTCCCCATCTATTTCCCATGAAGTGATGGGACCAGATGCCATAATCTTCGTTTTCTAAATGTTGAGCTTTAAGCCAACTTTTTCACTCTCCTCTTTCACTTTCATCAAGAGGCTTTTTAGTTCCTCTTCACTTTCTGCCATCAGGGTGGTGTCATCTGCATTTCTGAGGTTATTGATATTTCTCCCAGCAATCTTGATTCCACCTTGTGTTTCTTCCAGTCCAGTGTTTCTCATGATGTACTCTGCATATAAATTAAATGAGCAGGGTGACAATATACAGCCTTGACATACTCCTTTTCCTATTTGGAACCAGTCTGTTGTTCCATGTCCAGTTCTAACTGTTGCTTCCTGACCTGCATACAGATTTCTCAAGAGGCAGGTTAGGTGGACTGGTATTCCCATCTCTTTCAGAATTTTGCCTGTTTATTGTGATCCACACAGTCAAAGGCTTTGGCATAGTCAATAAAGCAGAAATAGATGTTTTTCTGGAACTCTCTTGCTTTTTTGATGATCCAGCAGATGTTGGCAATTTGATCTCTGGTTCCTCTGCCTTTTCTAAAACCATCATGAACATCAGGGAGTTCACGGTTCATGTATTACGAAGCCTGGCTTGGAGAATTTTGAGCATTACTTTTTTAGCATGTGAGATGAGTGTAATTGTGGGGTAGTTTGAGCATTCTTTGGCATTGCCTTTCTTTGGAATTGGAATGAAAACTGACCTTTTCCAGTCCTGTTGCCATTGTTGAGTTTTCCAAATTTGCTGGCATATTGATTGCAGCACCTTCACAGCATCATCTTTCAGGATTTGAAACAGCTCTACTGGAATTCTATTACCTCCACTAGCTTTGTTCATAGTGATGCTTTCTAAGGCCCACTTGACTTCACATTCCAAGGTATCTGGCTCTAGATGAGTGATCACATCATTATGATTATCTGGGTCATGAAGATCTTTTTTGTACAATTCTTCCATGTATTCTTGCCACCTCTTCTTAATATCTTCTGCTTCTGTTAGGTCCATCCCATTTCTGTCGTTTATCAAGCCCATCTTTGCATAAAATATTCCCTTGGTATCTCTAATTTTCTTGAAGAGGTCTCTAGTCTTTCCCATTCTGTCCTTTTCCTCTATTTCTTTGCATTGATCACTGAAGAAGTCTTTCTTATCTCTTCCTGCTATTCTGTGGAACTCTGCCTTAATATGCTTATATCTTTCCTTTTCTCCTTTGCTTTTCACTTCTCTTCTTTTCACAGCTATTTGTAAGGCCTCCTTAGACAGCCATTTTGCTTTTTTGCATTTCTTTTACATGGGGATGATCTTGATCCCTGTCTCCTGTACAATGTCACAAACCTCATTCCATAGTTCATCAGGCACTCTATCTATCAGATCTAGGCCCTTAAATCTATTTCTCACTTCCACTGTATAATCATAGGGGATTTGATTTAGGTCATACCTGAATGGTCTAGTGGTTTTCCCTACTTTCTTCAATTTGAGTCTGAATTTGGTAATAAGGAGTACATGATCTGAGCCGCAGTCAGCTCCTGGTCTTGTTTTTGTTGACTGTATAGAGCTTCTCCATCTTTAGCTGCAAAGAATATAATCAGTCTGATTTTGGTGTTGACCATCTGGTGATGTCCATGTATAGAGACTTCTCTTGTGTTGTTGGAAGAGGGTGTTTGCTCTGACCAGTAAATTTTCTTGGCAAAACCCTATTAGTCTTTGCCCTGCTTCATTCCGCATTCCAAGGCCAAATTTGCCTGTTACTCCAGGTGTTTCTTGACTTCCTACTTTTGCATTACAGTCCCCCATAGTGAAAAGGACATCTTTTTTGGGTGTTAGTTCTAAAAGGTCTTGTAGGTCTTCATAAAACCGTTCAACTTCAGTTTCTTCAACATTACTGGTTGTGGCATAGACTTGGATAATTGTGATATTGAATGGTTTGCCTTGGAGACGAACAGAGATCATTCTGTTGTTTTTGAGATTGCATCCAAGTAGTGCATTTCGGACTGTTTTGCTGACCATGATGGCTACTCCATTTCTTCTGAAGGATTCCTGCCCGCAGTAGTAGATATAATGGTCATCTGAGTTAAATTCACCCATTCCAGTCCATTTTAGTTCACTGATTCCTAGAATGTTGACGTTCACCCTTGCTATCTCTTGTTTGACCACTTTCAATTTGCCTCGATTCATGGACCTGACATTCCAGGTTCCTATGCAATATTGCTCTTTACAGAATCGGATCTTGCTTCTATCACCAGTCACATCCACAGCTGGGTGTTGTTTTTGCTTTGGCTCCATCCCTTCATTCTTTCTGGAGTTATTTCTCCACTGATCTCTAGTAGCATATTGGGC
The DNA here is from genome assembly GCF_042477335.2 of Ovis canadensis. Classification (NCBI taxonomy): domain Eukaryota; kingdom Metazoa; phylum Chordata; class Mammalia; order Artiodactyla; family Bovidae; genus Ovis; species Ovis canadensis. The sequence continues at coordinate 16,398,513 of NC_091253.1, forward strand.
ACCTATTGACCTGGGGAGTTCCTCTTTTGGTATCCTATCATTTTGCCTTTTCATACTGTTCATGGGGTTCTCAAGGCAAGAATACTGAAGTGGCTTGCCATTCCCTTCTCCAGTGGACCACATTCTGTCAGACCTCTCCACCATGACCCGCCCGTCTTGGGTTGCCCCGCGGGCATGGCTATAGTTTCATTGAGTTAGATGAGGCTGTGGTCCTAGTGTGATTAGATTGACTAGTTTTCTGTGAGTATGGTTTCAGTGTATGTGCCCTCTGATGCCCTCTTGCAACACCTACCATCTTACTTGGGTTTCTCTTACCTTGGGCCTAGAGGAGCTACCCTGCATCCAAGGCAAGTGGCAGTTTCTCTTTACTTTCTGCCATTAGAGTGGTATCATCTACATATCTGAGGTTGTTGATATTTCCTCCAGAATTCTTGATTCCAGCTTGTGAATCATCCAGCGTGAAATTTCACATAATATAATCTGCATATAAGTTAAAAATCAGGGTGAGGCTATACATCCTTGTAGTACTCCTTTCCCAGTATGGAATCGGTCTATTTTTCCATATCCTGTTGCAAATGTTGCTTTTTGACCTGCATACGATTCCTCAGGAGACCGCTAAGGTAGTCTCGTACTCCCATCTGTTTACTAATTTTTCACACCTTGTTGTGATTCACACAGTCAAAGGCTTTAGCATAGTTAGTGAAGCAGAAGTAGAGGTTTTCCTGGAATTCCCTTGCTTTCTTTATGATACAACAAATGTTGACAATTTGATCTCTAGATTCTCTGCCTTCCCTGCCTTCCCTGAACCCAGTTTGTAAATCTAGAAGTTCTCTGTTCACATATTGCTGAGACCTAACTTAAAGGATTTTGACCATAAAGTTGCTAGCATGTGAAATCTGCATAATTGTGTAGTACTTTGAACATTTTTGGTATTGCCTTTCTTTGGGATTGAAATGAAAACTGACCTTTTTCAGTCTTGTAACCACTGATAAGTTTTCCAAATTTGCTGACCTATTGAGAGTAGCACTTTGACAGCATCATCTTTTAGGATTTGAAATAGTTCAGCTGGAATTCTATCACCTCCACTAGTTTTTCTTTTCTTTTCTTTTTTTTTTTTTTTTGGTAGCAATGTTTCCTAAGTTCCACTTGACTTCACATTCCAGGATGTCAGACTCTATGTGAGTGACCACACCACCATGATTATCTGGGTCACTAAGACCTTTTTTCTATGGTTCTTTTTGGTATTCCTGCTACCTCTTCTTAACATCTTTTACTCTTGTCAGGTTTACCATTTCTGTCTTCTATCATGCCCATCCTTGCATGAAATATTCTTTTGATATCTCCACTTTTCTTGAAGAGAATTGTAGTCTTTCTCATTTTTGTTTTCCTTTAATTCCCTGCATTATTCATTTAAGAAGGATTCTAAACTCTCCTTGCTATTCTCTGGACCTCTGTATTCAGTTGGGTAAATCTTTCCTATTCCCCCTTGCCTGTCACTTTTCTTTTCTCAGATATTTGTAAAGCCTCCTCAGATAACCACTTTGCTTTTGTGCATTACTTTATCTTTGGGATAGTTTTGTTCACTGCCTCTAGTGCCTTCAATGTTATGAACCTCCATCCACAGTTCTTCACATGCTGTCTACCAGATCTAATCCCTCGAATCTATTTTTCACCTCCACTGTGTAATCATAAGGGAAGTGATTTAGGTCATATCTGAATGGTCTAGCAGTTTTCACTACTTTCTTCAATTTAAGCCTGAATTTTGTAATAAGGAGCTGATGATCTGAGCCACAGTCATCTCCAGGTCTTGTTTTTTGCTGAGTATATAGGGCTTCTCTGTAGGTTGTAAAGAATATTATCAGTTTTATTTTGTTATTGACCATCTGGTGATGTTCATGTGTAGAGTCGTCTCTTGGGTTGTTGGACAAGGGTGTTTAACATAACCAGAATGTAATTTTGACAAAACTCTGTTAGCCTTTGCCCTGCTTCATTTTGTAACCCAAGGGCAAACTTTTATGTTACTCCAGGTATCTTTTGACTGCATACTTTTGTGTTCCAAACCCCTATGATGAAAATGACATTTTATTTGATGTTAGTTATAGAAGGTCTTGTAGGTCTTCATAGAATTGGTCAACTTCAGCATCTTCAGTGTCAGTGGTTGGGGCATATACTTTGACTACTGTGATGTTGAATGGTTTGCACTGGAAACGATCCAAGATCATTTTGTCATTTTTGAGATTGCACCCAAGTACTGCATTTCAGAAGTCAACACTTTTGTTGACTATGAGGGCTATTCCATTTCTTCAAAAGGGTTTCTTACTCACAGTAGTAGATTTAATGGTCCTCTGAATTATATTTGCCCATTAATGTCCATTTTAGTTCACTGATTCCTAAGATGTCAATGTTCACTCTTGCAGTGTTCTGATTGACCAGATCCAATTTACTTTGATTTATGGGCCTAACATAGGAGACTGGCAGGCTACAGTCCATGGAGTTGCAAAGAGTTGGCCATGACTGAGTGACTAACACTTTCACTCCAGTCTTCCAAAGTGGTGCTAGAGGTAAAAGACTTACTTGCCAATGGAAGAGACATATGAAACATAGGCCTAATTTCTGGGTTGGAAGGAACCCCTGGAGGAGGAAATGGCAACCCACTCAAGTATTCCTGTTTAGAGAATCCCATGGACAGAGAAGTTTGGTGGGCTACAGTCTACTGGGTTGAAAAGAGTTGGACACAACTGAAGCGTCTTGGCATGCATGCATTGGCCTAATATTCCAGGTTTTTATGCAATATATATATTTTTTAATATCAGACTTTACTTTCACCACCAGACACATCCATATTAGAGCATCATTTCCACTTTGGCCTAGCCACTTCACTCTTTCTGAAGCTATTAGTAATTGTCTTCTGGTCTTCTCCCATAGCATATTGAACACCTTCCAACTCTAAGGAGCATATATTTTGGTGTCACATCATTTTGCTGTTATACTGTGCATGGGCTCTCATGGCAAGAATACTGGGGTGGGTTGCCATTTCCTGCCCTGGTGGACCACGTTTTATCAGAACTCTTCACTATGATCCGTCCATCTTGGGTGGCCCTGCATGACATGGCTCATAGCTTCACTGAGTTACAAAAACCCCTTCAACACAGCAGGGCTATGATCCATAAGGGGATACACACAGTATAATAATTTATTCATTCAACTTCTGATATAAATAAAATTTAAAAATAATATTAAAATTATTTTGGCATAAACAGCTTTTTATTATTTAATAATTTTAGATTTGCAGAGAGATGCAAAGATGATGAAGAAAGTTCTTCTATAAGCTTCACCTCAGATGCCCCCAAAACTATTATCCTGTAGGACCCGCTCATATTTTTTCAAAACTAAGAAAACAAAATTGGCACAATACTATTAACTAAGCTATAGTTACTCAGATTTACAAAATTTCCCACTAATATTCTTTTTATGTTCCAGGATCCCATCCAGAAAGGCATGTTGCATTTAGTCATCATAAACCTTAATTTTTATAGTCTGTGATTTTTTTTTCAGTTTTTCCTTGTTTATCAAGACCTTTGTGCTTTTGAAGGGTACTGATCAAGTACTTTGCCGAATGTATCTCAACTTGGGATTGACGTTTTCTCATATTTAGACCAGGATTATGAATTGATGAATTCCACTGGTAACTTTTTACCACTAGGTGAGGTTTATAAACAGTGCTAATAAGAATATCAAAGAAGTTAGGGATCTTGAATGGAAAGTAGAAAGTATGGAGATACACTCAGAACAGATTTTTACAGGAAGTAAACCACTTCCAAGGTGTCAGCTGCTTTTGAAAGCTAAATCAATTCTTATAGAATGTGAGAATACATTTAGCATCAGAAGCATTACTTTGCTCCCATGGCCTTAAATTATTGTTTGAGGCAATATCAAAAAGTGTTTAATTTGCTTTCAGGTAGCAGCTCGCTCAGTGGCAGAATGAATGCTTTCTATTTCAAGTATATTTTGTTGCACTAGGCCAACATTTTCCAAATTATAGGTTATATTCACTTGATGTATAATACATCAGTCAGGTAATAGAAATGTTTCTATACATTTATATATTCATTCATCTATTGATATTTCCATTTACCTATTTTTGGAAAAGTATCAGTTCGGTTCAGTTCAGTTGCTCAGTCGTGTCCGACTCCTTGTGACCCCATGAACTGCAGCACACCAGGCCTCCCTGTCCATCACCAACACCCGGAGTTCACTCAGACTCACGTCCATCGAGTCAGTGATGCCATCCAGCCATCTCATCCTCTGTCGTCCCCTTTTCCTCCTGCCCCCAATCCCTCCCAGCATCAGAGTCTTTTCCAATGAGTCAACTCTTCGCATGAGGTGGCCAAAGTACTGGAGTTTCAGCTTTAGCATCATTCCTTCCAAAGAACACCCAGGGTTGATCTCCTTCAGAATGGACTGGTTGGATCTCTTTGCAGTCCAAGGGACTCTCAAGAGTCTTCTCCAACACCACAGTTTAAAAGCATCAGTTCTTTGGCACTCAGCCTTCTTCACAGTCCAACTCTCACATCCAAAAGTATAAGCGAGTACAAAAGTAAACAAAGGGAAATTTTTATTAATTTATTATAAATTCTTGAGAAATTCATTAAAAATATACTTCTCACTTGTTTCCCTCATTTTCATCAGATGGACCCTCCCAAACATACATATACACAAATAAATTCCCTATTTCTATTAGAGACTGTGGGCCAGTGCATGCATGCACGCTAAGCCGCTTCAGTCTTTTCTGACTCTGAAACCCTATGGACCATGGCCCACCAGGCTTTTCCATCCATGGGATTCTCTAGACTGGAATACTGGAGTGGGCTTCTATGTCCTCCTCCAGGAGATCTTATAGACCCAGGGATCAAACCTAAGTCTCTTAAGTGTTCAGAATTGGCAGGCAAGCTCTTTGCTAGTAGTGTCATCTGGGAAGCCCCTTTTGGGTCAGTACTACAAATATATTTGATGTAAGATTTGAAATCATTTTCACAAATTTGAATCAATCATCCATCAATTTTTTATTGATTCTTCTTTCAAAATAAGTCTTTATTTCAGCTTTCTTTATATTCTTACTGACTTTGCCTTAGGTTAGGCCCTCATAGATTAGCCATCAGAATATAATTTTTGCTAATATTATTTTTCAGTCTCTCCTTTCCTGTCTTTATTTGCCACTTTGTCATCATACAATATTCCCAAACTTTGTGTGGAATATATGCACTTGTGCTAACATTAATGTTTTTCCTCTATTACAAAGTAATATCTCAGATATGTTACTTCCTTGCCCCCAGGTACATATACAAATTATAGTAGATCCTTCTGAAAGTGAAAGTGAAACGGAAGTCTCTGAGTCGTGTCCGACTTTTTGCGACCCCATGGACTGTAGCCTACCAGGCTCCTCTGTCAATGGGATTTTCCAGGCAATAGTACTGAAGTGGATTGCCATTTCCTTCTCAAGGGGGTCTTTCAGACCCAGGGATCGAAGCCGGGTCTCCTGCGTTGTAGACAGATGCTTTACCATCTGAGCTTCTGAGTTGCCTCTAACTCATTTTCTCTTCCTTCCCTGTCTTCTTTTGGGAAGTGCAATTTCCTTCATTCTAAACATGTTTATTCTAGTACAACTCCATCTTTTTCAGAGATATTGGTATGATGATTGACCTGCCTAGTTACTATGATTAAAACCTCCAGAACAATAGGGTATAAAAAAAGAAACAATATCTTTTTTTCTGATCTTGGAAGAAAGTTACTAATTTACATACAATGAGTATAATATTAGCCATGGGTTTTTAATTTATTTGGCTGTGCTACACCTTAGTTTTAGCATGTGGACTCTTTGATCCTTGTGGCATGATGGATTTTTTTTTTTTTTTTTGGTTGCAATATGTGGGATTCTTCAATCTTTGTTTCAGCATGTGGGTTCTTTAGTTGTGACATGCAGGATCTAGTTCTCTGACCAGGGATCAAGCTCAGGCCCCCTGAACTGGGAGTGCAGAGTCTTAGCCGCTGTACCATTAGGGAAATACCTATTCATGAGGTTTTAATAGATGTCCTTTATCAGGTTGAAGGAATTCCTTTCCATTTCTGGTTTGAGTGTTTTTATCATGAAGGAATGTTAGATTTTGTCAACTTCTTTTAATGTATATATACAGATAATCATGTGGCTTTTGGTCTGTTTTCTCTTAACATGTCTTATGACACGAATTCATTTTTAGATGTTAAACCAAGCTTACATTTCTGAGATAAATCCCATTTGATTATGGTGTGTAATCTTTTTACTACTTTGCTGTATTCAGTTTAGCAGTGTTTTGTTGATGATTTTTGTATCTATATTCAGAAGAGATATCAGCCCGCAGTTTTCTTGTGACGCTTGGTCTGGCTTCTGTATTATCATAACACTGCCCTCATAGAATGAGTAAAAAGTGTTCCTTCTTCCATTTTCTTGGGACATTGTATTTTTTTTTTTAAATGACATCAATCATTCTTTAAATTTTGGCCAGTGACACCATCTGACTTTGAGCTTTTTCGTCCATTTGAAAATTTAAAAAAACATTATTAGAATTTCTTTACTTTTTATAAGTCTAGTCAGATTTTTAATTTCTACTTCTGCTAGTTGTGGTATAGCTTGACTCCTGCCAGGAATTTGTCCATTTTTTCTGTTTCTAATTTGTTTCCTTACATTTGCTTATGGTACTTCCTTTATAAGACTTTTTAGTTTTGTAAGGTTAGTAGTGCTGTTTTCTTAATAGTGTTTAAAAATAACATTTAGTTTGGTAGTGATTGAAATGTGGGGACATGGAGTGTAGCATTTGGAAGAATTGCATAGCCACAAAATATATATGCATACATTTAACTTCTAATTGTAATACCACTGAGCTCACTATGGATTTTTCACTGGGATGACAAAGCATGGAAGTTTTCCTCTTACTGCTATATAAGTTTTAAAAATTAATAAATGAATGCTACTTGAGAGGAGATGGGGATACATCCAGGTATTTCCATTTAAATACATGGAATGGATTTTCAAATCAAATAATAGTGTTTTCATGATACATGGGGTCATTTTGTCTTAAAAACCTTTCTTAATAAATGTGTCTATTCTAAGCAGAAGTCTTCTAGCTCTGCATTTTTTTCATGTTGTTGTTAGGAAATTATTTTTCATATATTTTACATATGTCTAAAGATTAAGTATTGAAATAAACACAAACACCTTTTCAAATACAACCATGCACTTGACTGTTTTTTCTTACAAATGATTTTTTATTAGTGTATACAAATGCAAAACAAACTTCTGCATATGAATTTTGTATCCTGTGATTTTACTAAGTTCATTGATAAGCTCTAGTAGTTTCTATTAGCATTTTTTGGATTTTCTATGTACAATATCATGCCATGTGCAAACAGTGACAGTTTTACTTCTTTTCCAACTTGAATTACTTTTGTTTCTTTTTCCTCACTGATTGCTATGCTAGGACTTCTAAAACTATGTTAAATAAAATAGTGATAGTGGACCACCCTAGTCTTATTCATAATCTTACAGGGAATGCTTTCAGTTTTTCACCATTGAATATGATGTTAGTTGTGTATTGTCACATATAACATTTTTTTTTAGTTTTTTATTTTTTTAATTTTAAAGTTTTTAATTCTTACATGTGTTCCCAAACATGAACTCCCCTCCCACCTTCCTCCCCATAACATCTCTCTGGGTCATCCCCATGCACCAGCCCCAAGCATGCTGCATCCTGCGTCAGACATAGACTGGCGATTCAATTCTTACGTGATAGTATACATGTTAGAATGCCATTCTCCCTAATCATCCCACCCTCTCCCTCTCCCTCTGAGTCCAAAAGTCCTTTATACACAGCTGTGTCTTTTTTCCTGTCTTGCATACAGGGTCGTCATTGCCATCTTTCTAAATTCCATATATATGTGTTAGTATACTGTATTGGTGTTTTTCTTTCTGGCTTACTTCACTCTGTATAATCGGCTCCAGTTTCATCCATCTCATCAGAACTGATTCAAATGAATTCTTTTTAACGGCTGAGTAATACTCCATTGTGTATATGTACCACAGCTTTCTTATCCATTCATCTGCTGATGGACATCTAGGTTGTTTCCGTGTCCTGGCTATTATAAACAGTGCTGCGATGAACATTGGGGTACATGTGTCTCTTTCAATTCTGGTTTCCTCGGTGTGTATGCCCAGCAGTGGGATTGCTGGGTCATAAGGTAGTTCTACTTGCAATTCAAACATTATCCTCAATGGTGAAAAATTGAAAGCATTTCCCCTAAAGTCAGGAACAAGACAAGGGTGTCCACTTTCACCACTACTATTCAACATAGTTCTGGAAGTTTTGGCCACAGCAATCAGAGCAGAAAAAGAAATAAAAGGAATCCAAATTGGAAAAGAAGAAGTAAAACTCTCACTGTTTGCAGATGACATGATCCTCTACATGGAAAACCCTAAAGACTCCACCAGAAAATTATTAGAGCTCATCAATGAATATAGTAAAGTTGCAGGATATAAAATCAACACACAGAAATCCCTTGCATTCCTATACACGAATAATGAGAAAGTAGAAAAAGAAATTAAGGAAACAATTCCATTCACCATTGCAACGAAAAGAATAAAATACTTAGGAATATATCTACCTAAAGAAACTAAAGATCTATATATAGAAAACTATAAAACACTAATGAAAGATATCAAAGAGGACACTCATAGATGGAGAAATATACCATGTTCATGGATCGGAAGAATCAATATAGTGAAAATGAGTTGACTGTTATTTTTATTGCTTTCTCTTTGCATTCTTATCATCCACTCTATGTGCTGGTCCTTCTTATTCCTCTCACAACTTCACTCTAAACTGCTCTTCATGACCCTTCACAATTTGACCACAGTTCCTTCATGAATTATATAAAACAAAGATTACATAATATTATTTATAATACTTTAATTTGTCCAGAATGGAGCTATCCTTAATTATGTTGTTTACTTTGGTCTGAAAAGCAGAGCAAATATGTTTGACAATATTATTAAATAAGAAGCTATTGTTGTGACTCCTTTGGGATATTGGTAAGTTCTAATAATTCACACAACCATACTCATCTTCCTCTTATCAACTCTTAACTGACTCATCTAATTTTACTGTTATTTAATAACTAGCACTATAAACTGGCAAGTGAAAAACATTAAAGAAAAATAATCTTAAATTTTTCATTCTGAAAATTTGATCTGAAAAGCATTGTGACTATTAAATGTCATATTTTAAAAAACATTCTATCTTATTTCTTGCCTATAGATATGGCAGGATCACATTTTGTCTTTTTCACTTCTCCTTATTCTTAGCTGAACTCAGCAAAGAAACAGAAACTTTGTTAGCATAATAAATCAAGAGTTTTATAACAGGAGAGGCAACTGAACTTAGCAAAAGATACATTTTTTGTTACATATGATTCTTTCTGAAGATTATAATGGGTCTTTTGCAGTATTCAAATTAGGAAGTTGATAATTCATTTTATGGACTTGGAAAGTAAATGGAATACATAGGAACTGATTAAAAGACCAAGTTATACCTAAGACTATGTGCAGAATACTGAAGGTAAAGATAGAGGTTATATGAAGATATGAGAAAAGAGGTGTACTGGAAAAATAAGGGAAAATCTAAATACTAGTTTGAGCTGTGCTTCAAGTGGCCTCGTAACAGACTTTATGATTAATAATTTAGATCATCATAATATTCTTTATCCTAATGGCAAACCTCATTCTCTTATAAGGAATCATATCCTAGTGTTTCCTTAAAGGATTTCATGAGGAATGGAAACTTTAGTGTGGAGAAATTTAACTGCAGTCTTATTCTTTCCTGTATCAATATGAATTACACTTTGACTGGGAGAGCACAACTGTGGTGTGAAAAATGGGCCAGACTTTCACATGAGCAGTAATACTGGAGAGGGATGAAGTGATGAATAGTGCTGTACTAGCACCAGAGTCTCCAGGTAGCATAAAGTTGAAGCATGGATAGTTCAATAAAAATCTAGAGCTATATTCAAATGTTAGATTTGTTTTATAAATGCTGATCAATGCAGCAAATGTTTTGAAATAATGATCCAATGGAGAATGATTCACATACTATAAATAACGGATTTTTGTAGGAATTTGTAACATTTCTGAAATATGAATAAAAATGTTCAGTATGACAGACATTGTATAAGGACCCAGGCAGAGCACCACACTGGGACTCTGGATTGAAAGCCCGTGAAAAGTAATAGAGAGGAAAATTCAACTTCTACTTGATGCAGAAAAATGTTAAAATGGCACATTTTAAAAATGGAGTTGAGTGAGAAATACAAAACTTGTGCCTAGGAGGAAAATTTTGAACTCTGCACTGAACATCCTCTGGAAATGATATAATGATTAACGGCTCAGATAAGATTCACCGGTTATCTTAAGTTGATTTGAGGTAGTATTTAGAGTGAAACAAGAATGGGTGTCTGTGTCTGCAAGTGACTGGTTATAAGTTTTGGAAAAGACGTTAACAAAAATCTAACAAGCAAGAGTACTTGTGACTGTCCAGGACAGAGAGTATTAAAAAAAAAAAAAAACTATAGATTTTTAATTATGTTAAAAATGTTTTTACAATGGAAGAAGACACGAAACAAGATGAGGGGAGGGGAGGGGTATGAAAATTGAGTGCAAGAAGCCAGCTACAATATATATTTCATGATACAACTTTGTCAACAAAGATCTGTCTAGTTAAATCTATGGTTTTCCCAGTAGTCAGGTATGGATGTAAGAGTTGGACTGTGAAGAAAGCTGAGCACTGAAGAATTGATGCTTTTGAACTGTGGTGCTGGAGAAGACTTTTGCGAGTCCCTTGGACTGCAAGGAGATCCAACCAGTCCCTCCTAAAGGAGACCAGTCCTGGGTGTTCATTGGAAGGACTGATGCTAAAGCTGAAACTCCAATACTTTGGCCACCTCATGCAAAGAACTGACTGACACATTGGAAAAGATCCTTTTGCTGGGAAAGACTGAAAGTGGGAGGAGAAGGGGATGACAGAGGATGAGATGGTTGGATGGCACCACTGACTCAATGGACATGAGTTTGAGTAGGCTCCGGGAATTGGTGATGGACAGGGAAGCTTGGCATGCTGCAGTCCATGGGGTCGTAAAAAGTTGGACACGACTGAGCAACTGAACTGAACGAACTGAAAAAAATAAAGTCAAACTGGTGTTAGATATTTTCTACTCGTGGGTGTAGTGACATGATGGGGACCGAAGGAGCCCTCTGTGATGCTGAGGGATATTCCATTTCTTGTTCTGGGGAATGGTTACATGGATGTCTTCACTTTGCAAAAATTAATGTAGTTACAGGCTGAAGTCAAGGGTAGGAAGAACCTCAACTCACCTTCTCCCATAGGTACATCAAAATTATAACTAACTTTCTGAGCAAACTATCTATGAGGATGACATTAAGGCTAGCAGAAAAGGTTTTTCACAAGCAAAGATATAAAGAAAGGACCACAGTGAGGTTGGTTGCTGCTGCTGCTGCTGCTGCTGCTACTGCTGCTGCTGCTGCATCTCTTCAATCGTGTCTGACTCTGTGTGACCCCATAGATGGCAGCCCACCAGGCTCCTCCATCCATGGGATTTTCCAGGCAAGAGTACTGGAGTGAGTTGTCAATGCCTTCTCCAAATGGGGTTGGTAGGAGTGATAAAAATATGTTACAGTTAGGATCCATATCCCAGGTTGGTTAGCCAAAAATGAGACAAATATAACAGTGAAAGAGGTCTTCCCCAAGAATAAAGGAGTCTGAATCCCACACTGGGCTTTCCAGTCTTGGGTGTTGCACCATAAAGACAAGTCTCCAGAACAGCTGACTTGGAAAACCAGTAGAACTTACATATGGGAGAGCTGGAGAGCTATAGGACTTTAAAGAAAAAACACAAAGTGATACATACTGTGAGTCCCAGTGCAGAGGCAGTAATTTGAAGGAAACCTAGATCATACTACTTTCTGATCTTGAAGAGCCTCCCAGAGAGGAAGGAGGCAACTGGGCTTTCCCCTGGGAATAGAGACCTTGGTAGCAGCAATTTTTTAGAGCTAATTCTATTACAATGATACAGGTGCTGGTAAGTCCCATCTTGGAACCCCCTTCCATCAAGCTTATTAGAACTGGGAACTTATCTGCCCCCCAGTGGGCCAGCACCAGCTCCTCACCCCCTGAGTCACACCGTCTCTATAGTGGGGTGTGGCTCCACATACATGGAGGTCAGGAGTAGTCCCGTCCCCCAAGACACAAAAGCCAATAATGAAGGAAAGATACCCCCCTTTCAGTAGTCATGGAGTGATTGTAAAAAGCAGGGTCTCGAAGACAACTGGGCCAGTGGTCAGCTCTGCCTACCAGGACACCCCAGTAGTCAGTACTACCACAACAGAAGAGGTACACAGCCCACAAAGGGGACACCTCTAGAATATATAGATCTGGTAGGAGAAGGGTGGTGATTCTGGATCCCATACAACATCTACATAAGACCACTTCACCAAGTTTAGGAAACATAAACAACCTACCTAACATGGAGAAATCAATACAAAATGAAGCAAAATTGTAAGATAAATAAATAAGTGTGTTCAAAACAAAGGATTAAGAAAAAAAACCACAAAAAAAGACAAAAGTGAAGATAAACAATCTATTCAATAAAGTTAGTTACTTTTATTGAGTTTCTTATTTCTCTTTTTCTTAGTTGTTTTAAATGTAAGGTTAAATTCTTCATTATACTCTTTTTGTTTCTGGATTAGAATTGTATCACTATGAACTTTCCTCTGAGAACTGCATTTTGGTGCATCTCATAGATTTGAGATCACTGTTTTTCTATTTTCATTTGTCTCAAAGTATATTTTTATTTCTTATTTGATTTTTAGTTGACCTATTGATTCTCTAGTACCATGTTGCTTATACTCAGAGAATAATGGATGAATACAGTGGGGATTTAAACACAGAATATAAAGAAGAACCAAGCAGAACTGAAGAATACAGTAACTAAAATGTCAAAAACATTTAAGAGAAGGAACAAAATATGGTGGGGTTTTAGGGTTGTTAGAATTTGTTCAAAACTAACAGATTATGTACATATATATATATATATATATAATACATATGTACATAATGTGTGGGTGCTAAGCCACTTAGTTGTGTCCAACTCTGTGCAACCCTATGCACTGCAGCCTAGCTTTGTTTGTAGTGATGCTTCCTAAGGCCCACTTGACTTCACAGTCCAGGATGTCTGGCTCTGGGTGAGTGACCCACCATCGTGGTTATCTGGGTCATGAAGATCTTTTTTGTACAGTTCTTCTGTTTATTCTTGCCACCTCTTCTTAATATCTTCTGCTTCTATTAGGTCCATACCATTTCTGTCCTTTATTATGCCCATCTTTGCTTGGAATTTTCCCTTGGTATCTCTAATATTCTTGAAGAAATCTCTAGTCTTTCCCATTCTATTGTTTTCTTCTATTTCTCTACATTGATCACTGAAGCAGTCTTTCTAATCTGTCCTTGTTCGTCCATGGAACTCTGCATTCATGGGTATATTTTTCCTTTTCTTCTTTGCCTTTCGCTTCTTTTCTTGTCTCAGCTATTTGTGAGGCCTTCTCCAATAATCATCTTGCATTTTTGCATTTCTTTTTCTTGGGGATGGTCTTGATCCTTGCCTCATGTACAATGTCATGAACCTCGGTCCATAGTTTTTCAGGCACTCTGTCTATCAGATCTAATCACCTGAATCGATTTGTCAATTCCACTGTATAATCATAACGAATTTGATTTAGGTCAAACCTGAATACTGTAGTGGTTTTCCCTATTTTCTTCAATTTAAGTCTGAATTTAGCAATAAGGAGTTCATGATCTGAGTCACAGTCTGCTCCTGGTCTTGCTGTTTTTTTCCTTTTCTTTTTTTCTGACCTTTATTTTTACTTTATTTTACTTTACAATACTGTATTGGTTTTGCCATACATTGACATGAATCCACCACGGGTGTACATGAGATCCCAAACATGAACCCCCCTGGTCTTGTTTTTGCTAAATGTATAGAGCTTCTCCATCTTTGGCTGCAAAGGATATAATCAATCTGATTTCAGTATTGACTATCTGGTGATGTTCATGTGTAGAGTCTTCTCTTGTCTTGTTGGAAGAGGGCAATTGCTCTGACCAGTGTATTCTCTTGGCAAAACTCTGTTAGCATTTGCCCTGCTTCATTTTGTACTCCAAGGCCAAACTTGCCTGTTACTCAAGGTATAATCCTGGCTTATGATCTAGCAATTTTTCTTCTGGGTTTTTATGGGAAGAAAATAAAAACAACAGTTTTCAAATATATATGCACCCCATATGCATAAGCAATGTTCATTTCAGCATTATTTAAAATAACCAAGGTATGGAAGTAGCCTAAGTATCCATCTATAAATGAATGAATGAAGAAGATGTGTTATATATGGAATGAAGCATTATCAGTCATTAAAAACACAATATCCTGCCATTTGAAACAACATGGATGGATCTAGAGGTTACTGTGCTACCTGAAATATGCCAAACTGAGAAGACAAATAAATTACAATCTCACTTATATATAGAAGTAAAACAGATTCATAGATTCAGAGAACGAACAGATGGTTACCAGAAGGAAGAGGGTTGAGTGAAATAGGTGAAGGAAATTAAGAGGTACAGACACCTCACGATATAAATAAAGAAGCCACAGGGGTGTCATAGACAGGGGCTTCCCCAGGGCTCAGTGATAAAGCATATGCCAGCAGTGCAGGAGCCACAGGACATGCGGGTTCAATCCCTGGATAAGGAAGATCCCCTTGAGGAGGGCATGGCAACTGACTCCAGTATTCTTGCCTGGAGAATCTCAGGGACAGTGGAGCCTGGCAGGATACAGTCCATAGGGTTACAAAGAGTCAGACATGACTTACCATGCATGCACGTGTCATATACAGCATAAGGAATATTGTCAGTTCAGTTCAGTTCAGTTCAGTTCAGTTGCTCAGTTGTGTCCAACTTTTTGCGACCCCATGGACTGCAGCATGTTAGGCTTCGCTGTCCATCACCAACACCTGGAGTTTATTCAAACTCATGTCCAACGAGTCAGTCATGCCTTTCAACCATCTCATCCTTTGTTATCACCTTCTCCTCCTGCCTTCAATCTTTTCCAGCATCAGGGTCTTTTCCAATGAGTCAGTTCTTCCCATCAGGTGACCAAAGTATTGGACCTTCAGCTTCAGCATCAGTTCTTCCAATAAATATTCAGGACTGATTTCCCTTAGGATGGACTGGTTGGATCTTCTTGCAGTCCAAGGGACTCTCAAGAGCCTTCTCCAACACCACAGTTCAAAAGCATCAATTCTTCAGCGCTCAGCTTCTTTATATTCCAACTTTCATATCCATAGATGATTACTGAAAAAACAATATCTTTGACTAGACAGACCTTTGTTGGCAAAGCAATGTCTCTGCTTTTGTAATATGTTCTAAATAGGTTGGTCATAGCTTTTCTTCCAAGGAGCAAATGTCTGTTAATTTCATGGTTTCAGTCACCATCTGCAGGGATTTTGGAGCCCTAAAAAATAAAGTCTCTCACCATTTCCATTGTTTGCTCATCTATTTGCCATGAAGTGATGGGTTGGATGCTATGATCTTCAGGTTTTTTTTTTTTTTTACTTTATTTTACTTTGCAATACTGTATTGGTTTTGCCATACAATCTTCAGTTTTTGAATGCTGAGTTTTCAGCCAACTTTTTCACTCTCCTCTTTCACTTTCATCAGGGGGCTCTCTAGTTCCTCTTAGCTTTTTGTCATAAGAGTGCTGTCATCTGCAAATCTGAGGTTATTGATATTTCTCGTGGAAATCTTCATTCAAGCTTGTGCTTCATCCAGCCCAGCATTTCAAATGATATACTCTTCAATAAGTTAAATAAATGTATAAGATATATATCTATAATTATATATATATATATATATATATATATATGATTAGATAGATGTGTGCTCATCTTCTGTGAGAACTCTAAAACTTACAACTCGGTGCTGAACCACCATCAATAAGAGAATGTTGAATCCCACCAAGAAATTGCCACCATGACCTTGCCATGTCCAAGGTCAAAGGAGAAGTCCTAACAAGATGGTAGGAGGGATGAAATCATATTTAGAATAAAACCTAATACTCACCAATGATGCTCAGAGGACTCAAACAAAACCTTGTGTGCAACAGGACCCAAAGACCCCAGAGACTGATCCAGAACTGCCTTGGAGTGTCTGAGTGTCTCATGCAGAGGCATGTGTAAACTGTGGCCTGCCATGGGGACAGGGGCTCTGCCTGCAGCAGACCTGGGACTTAAGGCATGTGGCATATACCCTCTTGGTGGAAGTCACCATTAGCCCCACCATAGAGCCTCTGAGCAGATGACCCACAAACTGCAGAACAATTAGGCCAAAGAAATTCTCTCACTGTTAAGAAAGTTCTAGGACTAACAACAGATTTCCCAACATGGGGACCCAGCAAAGGCACTGAGAAACCCCAGGGAATTAGACTTTGGAGGCCAGTGAGATTTGATTACAGAACTTCCACAGGACTGGGGAAACAGACTCTTGGAGGGCACAGTCAAAATCTTTTGTACACCAGGACCCAGGAGAAAAGAGCATTGTCCCCACAAGAGACAGAGACAGACTTGCCGGTAGGTTTCCAGGAGACTCTGGCCAAGGTGTGGGTCGACAGTGGCCTGCTGCAGGGTTAGGGGTACTGAATACAACTTTATGGGTGTAAGGCATTTGTAGGAGGTCACCCATCAACAGAAAGTTGGATTAAAGATTTACTGAATATCATCAGTCAGTCTCTCCCATCAGGAAGCTTCCATAAGCCTCTTATCATTATCCATCAGAGAACAGTCAGAATGAAAACCACAACCAGAGAATACTAATCAAACTGATCACATGGATGACAGTCTTGTCTAACTCAATAAAACTATGAGCCA
This sequence comes from Ovis canadensis, assembly GCF_042477335.2. Classification (NCBI taxonomy): domain Eukaryota; kingdom Metazoa; phylum Chordata; class Mammalia; order Artiodactyla; family Bovidae; genus Ovis; species Ovis canadensis. Next base: position 16,415,575 of record NC_091253.1, read on the forward strand.
TGCCATGTAGGGCAACTCAGGATAGGCGGGTCATGGTGGAGAATTCTGACAAAAAGTGGTCCGCTGGAGAGGGAATGGCAAACTACTTCAGTATTTTTGCCTTGAGAACCTCATGGAGAGTATGAAAAGGCATAAAGATATGACACTGAAAGATAAACTCCCTAGTCAGTAGGTGCTCAATTTGCTGCTGTAGAAGAGTGGAGAAATAACTCTGAAAATAATGAAAAGACAGAGCCAAAGTGAAAACAATGCCTGGTTGTGGATGTAACTGGTGATGGAAGTCAAGTATGGTTCTTTAAAGAACAATATTGTATAGGGTCCTGGAATTTTAGGTCCATGAATCAAGGTAAATTTGAAGTGTTCAAACAGGAGTTGGAAAGAGTGAACATCAACACCTTAGGAACAGGTGAACTAAAATGGACCAGAATGGGCAAATTTAATTCAGATGACCATTATATACTCCTGTGGGCAAGAATGCCTTAGAAGAAGGGGCGTAGCTCTCATAGTCAACAAAGAGTCCAAAATGCAGTACGTGGGTGCAGTCTCAAAAAGGACAGAATGATCTCTGTTCATTTCCAAGACAAACCATTCACTATCACAGTAATCCAAGTCTATGCCCCAACCACTAATGCCGAAGAAGCTGAAGTTGAATGGTTCTAAGAGGACCTACATAAAAACCACATGATTAACTCAATAGATGCAGAGAAAGTTTTTGACAAAATTCAGCACATATTTATGATAAAAACTCTCCAGAAAGCAGGCATGAAAGGAACATATCTCAACATAATAAAGCAATCTACGAGAAATCCACAGCAAACATTATCCTCAATGGTGAAAAATTGAAAGCATTTCCTCTAAAGTCAGGAACAAGACAGGGTGCACACTCTCATGACTACTATTCAACATAGTGTTGGAAGTCCTAGCCACAGAAATCAAAGAAGAAAAATAAAAGGAATCCAGCTTGGAAAAGAAGAAATAAAAGTCTCACTGTTTGCAGATGACATGATCCTCAACATAGAAAACCCTAAAGACACCAACAGAAAATTACTAGAGCTAATCAATGAATATAGCAAAGTTTCAGAATATGAAATTAATGCACAGAAGTTCTTTGCATTCCTGTACAGTAACAATGAGAAGACAGAAATATAAAGTTAATAAACATCCCCATTCACCATTGCAACTTGGAGAATGTAATACTTAGGAATAAATTACCTAAAGAAACAAATGACTTATATACAGAAAACTGTAAAACACCTATGAAAGAAATCAAAGAGGACACAAATAGATGGAGAAATAAACCACTTTCATGGATAGGAAGAATCAATATTGGGAAAATCAATATACTACACAAAACAACCTATAGATTCAGTGTAATCCTTGTTAAGCTAAAATGGTATTTTTCACAGAACTAGACACATAATTTCACAATTTGTATGGAAACACAAAAAACCTCGAATAGCCAAAACAGTCTTGAGAAAGAAGAATGGAAATGGATGAATCAACTTGCCTGACTTCAGACTATGCTACAAATCTACAGTCATCAATACAGTATGGTGCTGGTCAAAGACAGAAGCATAGATCAATGGAACAAAATAGAAATCCCAGAAATAAATCAATGCACCTATGGACACCTTATCTTTGGCAAAGGAGGCAAAAATACACAAGGGATAAAAGACAATCTAACAAGTGATGCTGGGAAAACTGGTCAACCAGCTGTGAAAGAATGAAACTGGAACACTTTCTAACATCATACACAAAGATAAACTCAAAGTGGATTAAATACCTAAATGTAAGACCAGAAATTATACAACACCTACAGGAAAACATAGACAGAACACTCTTTGACATAAATCACAGCACGATTCCCTATGATCCACCTCCCAGAGTAATAGAAATAAAAGCAAAAATAAACAAATAGGACCTAATTAAACTTAAAAGTTTTTGCACAAACAAGGAAACTATAAGCAATGTGAAAAGACAGACTTTAGAATGAGAGAAAATAATAGCAACCAAAAAAAAAAAAAAAACTGACAAAGAATTAATCTCCAAAATATACAAGCAGCCCATGTAGCTCAATGCCAGAAAGTTAAAGGACCCATCAAAAAATGGGCCAAAGAACTAAACAGACATGTCTCCAAAGAAGACACACAGATGGCTAACAACATCACTCATTATCAGAGAAATACAGATCAGAACCACAATGTGGCACCATCTCATGCAGGTCAGAATGGCTGCCCTCATAATGTCTACAAACAATAAATGCTGGAGAGGGTGTGGAGAAAAGGGAACCCTCTTACACTGTTGGTGGGAATGCAACAGTTGCAGCCAGGTGCCAATATGGAGAACAATGTGGAGATTCCTTAAAAAACTGGAAATAGAACTGTCATACGACCCAGCATTGCCACTACTGGGCATGCACACTGAGGAAACCAGAATTGAAAGAGACAAATGTACCCCAATGTTCACTGAAGCACTGTTTACGATAGCTAGGACATGGAAACAACCTAGATGTCCACTGTCAGATGAATGGAAAAGAAAGTCATGGTATATATACACGTTGGAATATTACTCAGCTATAAAAAAAGATTGGATTTGAGTCAGTTCTAATGAGGTTGATGAAACTGGAGCCTGTTATACAGAGTCAAGTAAATCAGAAAGAAAAACACAATTACAGTATATTAATGCACTTCTAAAAGAGATCAGTCCTGGGTGTTCATTGGAAGGACTGATGCTAAAGCTGAAACTCTAATACTTTGGCTACCTCATGCGAAGAGTTGACACATTGGAAAAGACCCTGATGCTGGGAGGGATTGGGGGCAGGAGGAGAAGGGGATGACAGAGGATGAGATGGCTGGATGGCATCACTGACTCGATGGATGTGAGTTTGAGTCAACTTTGGGAGTTGGTGATGGACAGGGAGGCCTGATGTGCTACAATTCATGGGGTTGCAAAGAATTGGACATGACTGAGTGCCTGAACTGAACTGAATGCATATATATAGAATTTATAAAGATGGTAACAATGATCCAATATGCAAGAGGGCAAAAGCGACACAGATGCAAAGAACAGACTTTTGGACTCTGTGGGAGAAGGTGATGGTGGGTTGATTTGTGAGAATAGCATTGAAACATATATATTACCAATGTGAAATAGGTGACCAGTCCAAGTTTGATGCATGAAGCAGGGACACTCAAAACTGGTACACTGGGACAACTCATAGGGATAGGTTGGGGAGGAAGCTGGGAGGGGTGTTCAGGATGGGAGACACATGTACACCCATGGCTGATTCATGTCAATGTATGGCAAAACCCACCACATTTTGTAAAGTAATTAGTTTCTAAATAAATAAATAAATAAAAAGACCTACAAGATATTCTAGAACTAACAACAAAGAAATTATGTCTTTTACATTATAGGGGACTGGAGTGCAAAAGTAGGATGTCAAGAGATACCTGGAGTAACAGCCAAGTTTGGTTTTGGAGTACAAAATGAAGTAGGACAAAGGCTAACAGAGTTTTGCCAAGAGAAACACAGGTCAATTATGGCATGGAGAAAAAACAAACAAACAAGCAAACATGAATGGACCTATCCTGAAAACTGAAGGCAAGAACAGGCAGAGAATGTGCTTGACATTATAGAAGGGAAATTGAGTATGTTTACTCCAATTATGGGTCTGATCTCTGAGAGTCACTTGCAAAGGCAGTGTATTCAGGGTGTTTCAAGCATGCTTGTTATTCATATATATTTCATGATTCAGAGCACATAGGGAATAGCAAAATTCCTAAACCCCAACTCTCCATCTGCCTTTGATCTTGTGTCATCCATTTGCCATAAGCAAATGGAAGCTAGTCGGAAAAGGAACTTGAGTGACACAGTTCATAGGGGTCAGTCTTTCAGGTATAAAGCAAGTGTGGGGAAATAGTGTATGGACAGATAAAAGTAAACACACATGGGGAATTAGAAAACTAGTGAAATACCCACTTACTAATAAAACTCTTGGTGTACCTACTATTACAAATAAACACTGGTATTTCCTGGTTTGCTTACTTGGTTTGCTTGCTACTATCTGCACGAATGAAATGACTCAATGCTTTCTGAATTCTAAAAGGCTGCTGAGAGTCAACAAAGCTATGATTGACTTGAAGTCCAAAACTTACACATGTCTTGAGGTTTTTAAGAGATGGACCCTTATGACCCTGTACCTTTTAGTGAAGTTCAATTTGCCTTCTGCACCTGCTGTTTCATCACAGTTTATTCTCCCTTAGCTACCTCTATTTCAAAGATGTCTTCCTAAATTAAGATGCTTTGGCTGAACTGACAACAGCTGGAAATGTGTATTTAATTGTTCTTTCAGGAGAGAAAATATGTTGTACCCATCCCACTGGGGCCATTGTCTTGCTTTCCTGGAATGGCTGACCGAACTTCATGGTATGATTTGTGTTGGTAGAACAGCTTTGTTGTTGTTGATGATATTTTTTTAATATACAAAGTTAATTGTGTCATACAATTAGATACATAACCTTGTGCAAGTAACAATTTTCTAAACAACTGAGAATCAACCTTTACTTAAATGTGTGATTCTCATTCATTAAGTGGAAAATCTCATCAAGATAACTTCTAAGGGATTAACCTCCTTGGTTTCTTCTGTTTTAAATTTAATGTTTAAAATAATTGTATTTTATTCATAATAAATATATCCACTTACAATTCTATTTTCTGTTTTACAAATGAATATATACCTATTTATTCTAAGACTGTATTCCTCTTAAAGGAACAAATTATAATAATCATACCTTTAAATACTGAAATATCATAAAGGTGAATTTAAGATGATGTGGATCTATCTAATATATATTTGTGGGTAAATTTATGAACTATTAGGAATTCTAAGAGCTATTTTGAATGTCCGTAAGCGAATCATGATTTTCCTTGACATTATAACTCATTATTACCTATCTTCATTCACAAAAACATAATTAACTTTGCAGTTAAACATTTCATTTTCAAAATCAATGTGATTATAAATTATTCAAAGGTAGAGCCTATAAGCTTGCAAATTAGAAGTATACTTACTATTTTTGAAAATTTATGACTTAGCTAAATTCCTAAATCCTCCTATAAATAGCAAATTTATCAAACTTTTGGATAAGGAAAAATTTGAAATTCTCAGTAAAGCAAATAAAATATTTAAATGCTACTGTGAATCATCAGGCATTGCCCTTGCCTCAGTCGTCTCTTATTCTTTGATACCCTATGGGCAGTAGACTGCCAAGTTGCTCTGTTCATGGAATTTTCTAAGCAAGGATAACTGGCGTTGGTTTCGATTTCCTACTCCAGGGGATATTCCCAACTCAGGGATCAAAACTGGGTCTCTTTCATCTCCTGCACTGGCAGGTGGATTCTTTTCCACTGAGCCACCTGGGGAAGCTTAACTACCTTTACAGTTGCCCTCAATCTTCAGTTCAGTCTTTATGTCTAACTCTTTGCAGCCCCATGGACTGCAGCATACCAGGCCTCCCTGTCCATCATCAATTCCAGGAGTTTACTCAAATTCATGTCCATTGAGTCAGTAATGCCATTCAACCATCTCATCCTCTGTCATCCCCTTCTCTTCCTGCCTTCAATCTTGACCAGCATCAGGATCTTTTCCAATGAGTCAGTTCTTTGCATCAGGTTGCCAAAGTATTGGAGTTTCAGCTTCAGCATCAGTCCTTCTAATGAATATTCAGGATTTATTTCCTTTAGTATGGACTAGTTGAATCTCCTTGCTGTCCAAGGGACTCTCAAGGGTCTTCTCCAACACCACAGTCCAAAATCTTCAATATTTCAGTGCTCATCTTTCTTTATAGTCCAACTTTCATATCCATACATGACTACCGAAAAACAAACAAACAAACAAAAACCATAGCTTTGACTAGATGGACCTTTATGGCAAAGTAATGTCTCTACTTTTTAATATGCTGCTAGGTTGGTTATAACTTTTCTTCCAGGAGCAAGCGTCTTTTAATTTCATGGCTACAGTCACCATGTGCAGTGATTTTGGAACCCCCCCAAATAAAAGTCTGTCACTGTTTCCCCATCTATTTTCCATGAAGTGGTGGGACCAGATGCCATGATCTTCATTTTCTGAATGTTGAGCTTTAAGCCAACTTTTTCACTCTCCTCTTTCACTTTCATCAAGAGGCTCTTTAGTTCTACAATTTCTGCCATTATGTTGGTGTCATCTGCATATTTGAGGTTACTGATATTTCTCCTGGCAATCATGATTCCAGCTTGTGCTTCATCCAGTCCAGCATTTCTCATGATGTACTCTGCATATAAGTTAAATAAGCAGGGTGACAATATTCAGCATTAACGTTATCCTGTCCCAATTTGGAATCAGTCTGTTATTCCATATCCAGTTCTAGCTGTTGCTTGCTGACCTGCATACAGATTTCTCAAGAGGCATATCAGGTGATCTAGTATTCCCATCTCTTCAAGAATTTTCCAGAGTTTGTTGTGATCCACATAGTCAATAAAGCAGAGTAGATATTTTTCTGGAACTCTCTTGCTTTTTTGATGATCCAGTGGATGCTGGCAATTTGATTGCTGGTTCCTCTGCCTTTTGTAAATCCAGCTTGACATCTGGAAATCATGGTTCATGTACTGTTGAAGCCTGGCTTGGAGAATTTTGAGCATTACTTTACTAACATGTGAGATGGGTGCAGTTGTGCTGTAGTTTGAACATTCTTTGGCATTGTCTTTCTTTGAGTTTGGAAAGAAAACTGACTTTTCCAGTCCTGTGGCCACTGCTGAATTTTCCAAATTTGCTGACATATTGAGCACAACACTTTCACAGCATCATCTTTTAGGACTGGAAACAGCTCAACTGGAATTCCATCACCTCCACTAGCTTTGTTTGTAGTCATGCCTCCTAAGCCCCTTTTGACTTTCCATTCTAGGATGTCTGGCTCTAGTTGAGTGACCACATCATCTTGATTATCTGGGTCGTGAAGATCTTTTTTGTATAGTTCTTCTGTGTATTCTTGCCACCTCTTCTTAATATCCGATGCTTCTTTTAGGTCCATACCATTTCTGTAGTTTATTGTGCCCATCTTTGCATGACATGTTCCTTTGGTATCTCTAATTTCCTTGAAGAGATCTCTAGTTTTTCCATACTGTTTTCCTTAATTTGTTTGCATTGATTGCTGAGGAAGGCTTTCTTATCTCTCCTTGTTATTCTTTGGAACTCTGCATTCAAATGGGTGTATCTTTCCTTTTCTCCTTTGCCTTTCAAGTCTCTTCTTTTCAAAGCTATGTGTAAGGTTTCCTCAGACAACCATTTTGCCTTATGCATCCCCCCCCCACCCCCGCCTTGGGGATGGTCTTGATCACTGCCTCCTGTACAATGTCACCAACCTTTGTCCATAGTTCTTCAGGCACTGTGTCTGTCAGCTCTAATCCTTTGAATCTATTTGTCATTTCCATTGCATAATTCAAAAGCAGAGACATTACCTTGCTGACTAAGGTCTGTCTAGTCAAGGCTATGGTTTTTCCTGTGGTCATGTATGCATGTGAGAGTTGGACTGTGAAGAAGGCTGAGTGCCGAAGAATTGATGCTTTTGAACTGTGGTGTTGGAGAAGACTCTTGAGAGTCCCTTGGAGTGCAAGGAGATCCAACCAGTCCATTCTGAAGGAGATCAGCCCTGGGATTTCTTTGGAAGGAATGATGCTAAAGCTGAAACTCCAGTACTTTGGCCACCTCATGAGAAGAGTTGACTCCTTGGAAAAGACTCTGATGCTGGGAGGTATTGGGGGCAGGAGGAGAAGGGGACGACCGAGGATGAAATGGCTGGATGGCATCACAGGCTTGATGGACGTGAGACAGTGAACTCTGGGAGTTGGTGATGGACAGGGAGGCGTGGCGTGCTACAATTCATGGGGTCGCAAAGAGTCAGACACGACTGAGCAACTGAACTGAACTGAACTGAAGGGATTTGACTTAGGTCATACCTGAATTGTCTAGTGGTTTTCCCTACTTCCTTCAATTTAAATCTGAATTTGGCAATAAGGACTTCATGATCTGAGTCACAGTCAGCCCCCAGTCTAATTTTTGTTGACTGTATAGAGCTTCTCCATCTTCGGTTGCAAAGAGTATAATCAATCTTATTTTGGTATTGACCATCTGTCGATGTCCATGTGTGGAGTTTTCTCTTGTGTTGTTGGAAGAGACTGTTGCTATGATCAGTGCATTCTCTTAGCAAAACTCTGTTAGCCTTTGCTCTGCTTCATTTTGTCTTCCAAGGCCAAATTTGCCTGTTACTCTAGGTGTTTCTTGACTTCTACTTTTGCATTCCACTCCCCTGTAATGAAAAGGACATCTTTTTTGCGTGATAGTTCTAGAAGGTCTCGTAGGTCTTCATAGAACCATTCAATTTCAGCCTCTTCAGCATTACTGGTCAGGACATAGACTTAAATTACTGTGATATTGAATAGCTTTCCTTGGAAATTAACAGAAATCATTCTGTGATTTTTGAGATTGCATCCAAGTACTGCATCCACGTATTTTGGACTCTTTTGTTGACTATGAAGGCTACTCCATTTCTTCTAAGGGATTCTTGCCCACAGTAGTAAATATAATGGTCATCTGAGTCTAATTCACCCACTCCAGTTCATTTTAGTTGGTTATTCCTAAAATGTCAGCGTTCACTCTTACTATCTCTTGTTTGACCACTTGCAATTTGCCTGATTCATGGACCTAAAATTCCAGGTTCCTATGCCCTATTACTCTTACAGCATCCATTACCAGTCCACAACTGGGTGTTGTTTTTGCTTTGGTTCCATCTCTTTATTCTTTCTGAAGTTAGTTCTCTACTGTCTCCAGTAGCAAATGAGCACCCACTGACCTGGGGAATTCATCTTTCAGCATCCTATCTTTTTGCCTTTTCTACTATTCATGGGGTTCTCAAGGCAGAAATCCTGAAGTAGTTTGCCTTTCCCTTCTCCAGTGGTCCACGTTTTTGCAGAACTCTCCACCATGATGCGTCTGTCATGGGTAGCCCTACACGGCATGGCTCATAGTTTCATTGAGTTAGACAAGGCTGTGGTCCATGTGATCAGATTGATTAGTTTTCTGTGATTGTGGTTTTTAAGACTTTCTGCCCTCTGATTGAGAAGGACCTAGTTACCCTCAATTTTACCTACACTCACATTCAAGTCAGGCCACCAATAGCCCATGTATCTTTGGGCAGCATTCAGCTACATGTGGCCTACCTTATTGAGCTACTCAGTTTTCAGGGGTCCCATTCCAGGTCTGTTACTTTCATATTTATACTTCATAGATACTTCATAGATTTTTTTGGATAGTAGAAATATGTTTAATTCTACAACACGTAATTTATGATATGGAAGTTAAAAAATTCTGTCATTTTTAACAGCTTCTCTTAATATTTATCACATTTTTACTCCAAAGGGAATAGAATCCAGAGAACTTAAATAGTCAGATAATATGATGGGTAGATATGACCACTCTGAAAGATTTAGCTCCATAAATTTACAAAAGTCTTGATGACACAGATGACCATATGTGTGCTTGTCTTTCTACTGTCTGTGGTAGTGCATGGCATGTTGTTTTTTCTTAAATATATGTTTACCTTGTATGTGTTCATATAATGTGCATATATAGTGCTTGTGTATATATAATAGTTACTATATATATTTTTTATATATGCATATCATTTTATGTATGTAAAATCTATATGAATAAGGATATTTAGCACGCTGCTGCTGCTTCTAAGTTGCTTCAGTCGTGTCCGACTCTGTGTGACCTCAGAGACGGCATTGACTATGCCAAAGCCTTTGACTGTGTGGATCACAATAAACTGTGGAAAATTCTGAGAGAGATGGGAATACCAGATCACCTGACCTGCCTCTTGAGAAATGTGTATGTAGGTCAGGAACCAACAGTTAGAACTGGACATGGAATAACAGACTGGTTCCAAATAGGAAAAGGAGTACGTCAAGGCTGTATATTGTCACCCTGTTTATTTAACTTATATGCAAGTACATCACGAGAAACGCTGGATTGGAAGAAATACAAGCTGGAATCAAGATTGCCTGGAGAAATATCAATAACCTCAGACATGCAGATGAAACCACCCTTATGGCAGAAAGTGAAGAGGAACTAAAAAGCCTCTTGATGAAAGTGAAAGAGGAGTGTGAAAAAAGTTGCCTTAAAGCTCAACATTTAGAAAACGAAGATCATGGCATCTGGTCCCATCACTTCATGGGAAATAAATGGGGAAACAGTGTCAGACTTTATTTGGGGGGGCTCCAAAGTCACTGCAGATGGTGACTGCAGCCATGAAATTAAAAGACGCTTACTCCTTGGAAGAAAAGTTATGACCAACCTAGATGGCATATTCAAAAGCAGAGACATTACTTTGCCGACTAAGGTCCGTCTAGTCAAGGCTATGGTTTTTCCAGTGGTCATGTATGGATGTGAGAGTTGGACTGTGAAAAAAGCTGAGGGCCGAAGAATTGATGCTTTTGAACTGTGGTGTTGGAGAAGACTCTTGCGAGTCCCTTGGAGTGCAAGGAGATCCAACCAGTCCATTCTGAAGGAGATCAGCCCTGGGTGTGTTTTGGAAGGAATGATGCTAAAGCTGAAACTCCAGTACTTTGGCCACCTTATGCGAAGAGTTGACTCCTTGGAAAAGACTCTAATGCTGGGAGGGATTGGGGGCAGGAGGAGAAGGGGACGACCGAGGATGAGATTGCTGGATGGCATCACTGACTCGATGGACATGAGTCTGAGTGAACTCTGGGAGATGGTGATGGACGGGGAGGCCTGGCGTGCTGCGACTCATGGGGTCGCAAAGAGTCAGACACCATTGACTGAGCGACTGAACTGAACTGAACTGAACAAGAGAATGGAGCTATATAATTTGGAAAACTGATTCATGAAAAGGGATGATTAATATAGATGTAAATAATTTAAATAATACCTCTATTAATAAAAATATTTATATAAAAGCAATCTTATTTTCTGTTAATATATTTTCACTTTATATATATTTACTTTTTCACTTTAAATATATTTACTTTAATAAGTAAAGCAAAGAAAATATTTAACGGCATTCAGAAATTTGTGTGTGTCTGTGCTCATTCCCTCAGTCATGTGCTATTCTTTGTGACTCCATGGACTTCAGCTCACCAGGCTCCTCTGGTCCATGGAAGTTTCCAGGGAAGAATACTGGAGTGAGTTGCCATTTCCTCCTCCAGAAGTTTATAGATTAGGAAATTAAGTGGTCACACAAATCACAAATATATACAAAAATACTTGCAAAATATTTATGATATAATAGCCTTTATTTATATTTAGCTAGAAGTGTTTTTAATGTTTATTTGATTAAAAAATAAATGTTAGTCTTTTATTTTCCTTGATTTATTATCTATTGATAAACTCACATTGAAGGGATGATAAAATGCTGAACAGAACTGTGACACAAATAATTAAGGAAGCCTGTAATGCCTGAAGTTTCCAAATTTGCTTGAAGTACTCCCTGTCTTCGCCCATATAAGTTTACCTGGATGGAATGTAGTAGTCTCAGTGAAAATTAATTTTCTTCCTCTTTTGGAGCTTAGGTACTACAATTAAACCCCTTGACATAGATAGATATTATGATGCTGTTAAAATGTCTACCATAAAATGTAGTCTATAGTAGGTGCAACATAACCTATTTAACTGTACTGAAAAATTTTTATTCTTCAGCATATTAAACTTTTCGTACTCAAATTGTAGGTTCTAGGTTAAGATAATTGAGAATTTGAGCAGTTAAAAGAATTTTTAATGCAGATTTCCTCTTTTACCATGGTAAGGTTTAGCTCCTATTCAGACTATCAAAAGTAAATGGTTATGTTACATTGTTTTAAAGCATATATAATTTTTAGCTTCTTTGAATTGATATCCAACATAAAACCCATTGTAGAATAATTACTAAAAGACAATTTTAACATAATTAAAATTTTCATAGATTATCATCTACATAAGTATGTGTAGAATTTTTCTAAGAATTGTCTGATACATAAAGTTTAATCTCTATCAAAGTATTATATTTTCAGTTTTGCTTTTAAATTTTATTTTTATTGAGATTCAATTTGATATATATTAGTGTATAAATTTAAAGTGTGCAATGTGTTTATTTGATGCATTTATTTTGCAATATAATCTCCACCTTAGTTTAGCTAACATCTCTCTCATGCCATATAATTATCATTTCTTTTTTGTAGTGATAATGATTAAAAGCTAGTCAGTTAGTAAGCTTGAAGTATTACTGTCTATAATCACTATGCTGTATTTCAGATCTTTAATACTTTTTATTGGTTGTAAATATGTATCCTTAAACAGCAACTCCCAAATTCCTGCACCCCAGCCCCTAGAAATCACCATTCTACACTCTGCTTTTTAAGTTTTTTCTAATTTTTATTGTTTAAAAAAATTAACTTTTTTTTTTTTAAATTGGACGCTAATTACTTTACAATACTGTAGTGGTTTTTACCATACACTGACATGAATCAGCCATGGGTGTACATGTGTTTCCCATCCTAAGCCTCCCTCCCACCTCTCTACCCATCCCATCTCTCAGTACTGTGATAAACCACCCCTGAGCACCCTGTCTCATGCATTGAACCTGGACTGGCAATCTATTTCACTTATGGTAATACACGCTTCAGTGCTATTCTCTTAAGTCAAACCCCCCTCACCTTTTCCCACAGAGTCCAAAAGTCTGTTCTTTACACCTGTGTCTCTTTTGCTGTCTTTTATGGTAGACTTTTTGGAGAAGACAATGGCACCCCACTCCAGTACTCTTGCCTGGAAAATCCCATAGATGGAGGAGCCTGGAAGGCTGCAGTCCATGGGGTCGCTGAGGGTCGAACACGACTGAGAGACTTCACTTTCACTTTTCACTTTCATGCATTGGAGAAGGAAATGGCAACCCACTCCAGTGTTCTTGCCCGGATAATCCCAGGGGTGGGGGAGTCTGGTAGGCTGCCGTCTATGGGGTCGCACAGAGTCGGACACGACTGAAGCGACTTAGCAGCAGCAGCATGATAGACTTTTAAAGTCTAATTTATATAAGATTCCTTATATAAATAATATCATATGATATTTGTATTTATCTCTCAGACATCTCACTTAGAATAATGCCCTCAAGGTCAGCCATGTTGTCACAAATGGCAGAGCTTTCAATTTCTTCTTGGATGAATAATATAATATATATATATTTCTAAATATACAAAATTTATATATTATATACTGTATATATATTTATATCACCTTCCTTATTCTTTGATCAATTGACTGACAGATTGTTTCCATATCTTGGCTATTGTGAGTAAGTTTGCAATAAACATAGGAGTGCATATCTCTTTAATCTCTTATTTTCATTTCCTTTAGATTAATACCCTGGAGGAGAGTTTCTGGATTATATGAGAATTCTATTTTTACTTCTTTGAGGAACCTGCTACTCTATTACATAGTGGCTGAATCAATCTGCATTCCCAACAACAGTGGGTGAGGCTTTCTTCTTCTCCCCCAACATTGTCTACACTTTTTATTGTTTGTCTTCTTGATAATAACTATTCTAGCAAAAATGAGGTGATATCTCATTGTTGATTTGCATTTCCCTGATGATTAGCAGAGATATTACTTTGCCAACAAAGGTCTGTCTAGTCAAGGCTATGGTGTTTCCAGTAGTCATGTATGGATGTGAGAGTTGGACTGTGAAGAAAGCTGGGCGCTGAAGAATTGATGCTTTTGAACTGTGGTGTTGGAGAAGACTCTTGAGAGTCCCTTGGACTGCAAGGACATCCAACCAGTCCATTCAGAAGGAGATCAGCCCTGGGATTTCTTTGGAAGGAATGATGCTGAAGCTGAAACTCCAGTACTTTGGCCACCTCATGCGAAAAGTTGACTCATTGGAAAAGACTCTGATGCTGGGAGGGATTGGGGGCAGGAGGAGAAGGGGACGACAGAGGATGAGATGGCTGGGAGTGTGAGTGAACTCTGGGTGATGGTGATGGACAGGGAGGCCTGGCGTGCTGCGATTCATGGGGTCGCAAAGAGTCGGACACGACTGAGTGACTGAACTGAACTGAACTGATGCAGAAGTAGTCCATTTAATGGTTTTTGCTTCTGCTGTTGCTTATATTTTTAATGTCATATCTAAAAAATTATCGCCAAGACCAGTGTTAATGACTTATTTATTATGTTTTATAGGTCTTATCCTTGAGTCTTGAGTCCACTTGAAGTTAACTTTTGCAAAACATGTAAGATAGTCATTCAATTTCATGTTTCTGCATGTGGTTTTCCAGTTTACCCAAGAGCATTTGTTTAGGAGACTATCCTTTCCCCACTGGATATTTCTGACTCCCTGTCAAATGTTAGTTGACCATAAATGCAGGGCTTTATTCTTGGATTTCTATTCTCTTCCATTGATCTATGTGCTTATTTTTATACCAGTAATATACTGTATTAATTGTTGTATCCTTGTGGTATAGTTTGAGATCAGGATGTAATGCCTTCAGTGTTCTAGTGTCTTAAGATTCCTTTGGTTTATCAAGGTCTGTGTGATACTTTACAGATTTTACAAGTGTTTCTTTTATTTTTGGCAAAAAATGCCATTGGAATTTTAGTAAGGATTGCATCAAATCTACTGACGAGTTTGGATACTTTTAGTAATATTAATCCTTCTAATCCAGATATATTTCCATTTGTGTTACCAATTTCTTTCATCAAAGTCTTGGATATTTCATTTTACAAATATTTTACTTTCTTGATTATAATTATTTATTTTTTCTATTTAAAATTTGTTTTAAATTATGTAAAATTATTTCTGAAGTATTTTATTGTATTTAACTTTATTGTGAATTAGATAGCCTGATTCTTTATCAAATGTTCTATTTTTACTCTATAAAAACAAAACTGACTTCTGTGTGTTTGTTTTATATCAGCTTTACTGTAACTTTACTGAATTTGTGGGTTAGTGCCTATAGTCTTTTGGTTGAGTCTAGGGTTTTCTGTTTATATTATTATATCAACTGCAAATAACAACAATTTCAATTTTCATTTCTGATTTGGGATATTTTATTCTTTTGTCTTATCTAATTGCTCTAACTAGAACTTCAAGTACCATGTTGAAAAGAATCATGAGAGTGGGCACTCTTGTTTTATTTCTGATCTAAGAAAAAAATCTTTCAGTGCTTAATCATTGATTGTCATGTTAGCTGTGCATTTTGGTATATAGCCTTTATTTTGTTAATTAATTTTCTTTTATGCCCATTTTGTTGGAGGCATTTTAATCACATAAAGGATGTTGTACTTTCTAAAATGTATTTTCTGCATTTATTGAGATTATCAAAGAATTTTTAGCTTTGATTAAATTAACATGGTATATCAAATTTATTGATTTGCAAATGTTGAAATTGCCTTGCATCGCATGGATAAACCCTATTTGGTCATGATGTATAACCTTTTAAATGTGTTGTTAAATTCAGTTCGCTAATGTTTTGCTAAAAATTTTGCATATTCATTGGTGATATGATCCATAATTTTCTTATTTTGTAGTACTGTTATCTGGTTTTGGTATCAGGGTAATGCTGGTGTTGTAAAATCAGTTTGGAACTGTTTCCTCTTTTTCAGTCTCTGGGAAGTGTTTGAGAAGAATTGGAATAAATTCTTTAAATATTTGGAAGAATTTACCAGTGAAGCCTTTTGGTCCTGTGTTTTTCTGGGTTGGGAAGTTTCTGATTTCTGATTTAATCTCTTTTGTTATTGGTATGTTTTGTTTGTTTATTTCCTTTTCCTTCAAGTCACTTTATGTCCTTTAATTAGAGAATTCAATCCACTTATAGTTAGTGTAATTATTAATAGGTGAGGACTTACTAATGCTATCTTAATACTTCTCATTGCCCTGTTTTTCCCTTCTACCTCTTTTGCTTCCTTTCTTTGTGAATTGATTTTCCATATAGTAAGCTTCAGTTTCCTTCTATTTATCTTTTGTGTATCTATTATAAGTTATTGATTTGTAGTTATCATAAAATGTATGTAAAATAACTTTGACATATGATGTTATGATACAGCAGTCTATTTCATGCTGATAACACTTTAACATAGATCAAATGCAAATAGTTTACCCTTTTGTTTCTTGTTTTATGTTTTTGATGTCACGTTTAACGTTTTTTATACTGTATATGCATAAGAAATTATTGTAGCTGCAGCTAATGTTATACTATGTCCTTTAAAATTATACTAGAGTTATATAGTTAATGTGCATGCATGCTAAGTCACTTCAGTCATTTCTGACTCTTTTCTCCAGGCAAGAATACTGGAGTGGGTTACCATGCCCTCCTCCAGGAAATCTTCCTGACCCAGAGATTGAACCAGCATCTCTTATGTCCCCTGCATTGTTTGGTGGGTTCTTTAGTACTAGCACCACCTGGGTAATATTTCCTCACATTACAGACCCTGGTTTTGTTCCTGGGTCAGGAAGATCCCCTGGAGAAGGGGATGGCAATCCGTTATTCTTGCCTAGAGAATTCCATGGACAGAGAAGCCTGACAGGCTACAGTCCATGGCATTGCAAAGAAGTTAGACACGAATTAGTGACTAACACTTTCACTTTTCACATATTACAATATTGGAGTATTTTGAATCTCTCAGTTTATTTATCTTTACAAAACTGCATTGTATAATTTAACATATTTTCAAGTCACTAATTAACATCCTTTCATTTCAGCGTGAACAACTCTTTTCAGTATTTCTTTAAGGCAATTTTAGGGGAGATTGATTTTATGAGTGTTTGTTGTTAGGGAAAGTCTTTGCCTTCATTTATTTAGGACAGTTCTGCTGGGTAAAGCTTTCTGAGTTGGTAGTCTTTCTCCTTTGACGTTTTTAATGTGTCATTCCATTCTCTTCTGGCCTGCAAGTTTTCAGCTTGAAAATTTTGCTAATAGGTTTATGAGGGGTGGGTTCCTGTCATGAGATAATTTTTTTTTCATTTGCCACATTTAAAATTCTCATTTTGTCTGATTTTAGACAGTTTTATTATTATGTATCTTAATGAAATCATTGGGATTGATATTTTGTGGTTGAATATTGGGTTCAAGAAATTGTCTGTAGAAATCTCCCCCCGCATCCCATATTTAGGAAGCTCTCAGCCATTTTTTATTTTAATAAGCTTTCTATTCCATCTTAAAGAGATCAAACCAATCAATCCTAAAGGAAATTAATCCCAAATATTCATTAGAAGGACTGATGCTGAAGCTGAAGCTTGATTCCTTTGACCACCTGATGTGAAGAGCCAACTCATTGGAAAAGACCCTGATGCTGGGAAAGAATGAAGGCAAAAGGAGAAGAGGGTGACAAGGGATAAGATGGTTAAATAGTATCACTGATTCAATGGACACGAGTCTGAGCAAATTCTGGGAGAGAGTGAAGGACAGGGAAATCCGGAAAGCTGCAGTCCATGGGGTCTCAAAGAACAGGACATGACTTAGTGACAGAACACCAATATCAGCTGCTCCATCTCCCTTTATTCTCCTTTTGGGACTCTAAACATGTGTACATTGCTTCTCTTAGTGATGTCCCATTAGTCCTGCAGGCTTACTTCTCTCCTTTCCATTCTTTCTTTCTTTTTTTTTTTTTTAGTTTTTTATTTTTTAAATTTTAAAATCTTTAATTCTTACATGCATTCCCAAACATGAACCCCCCTCCCAACTCCCTCCCCATAAGATCTCTCTGGGTCATCCCCATGCACCAGCCCCAAGCATGCTGCATCCTGCGTCAGGCATAGACTGGCGATTCAATTCACATGATAGTATACATGTTAGAATGTCATTCTCCCAAATCATCCCACCCCCTCCCTCTCCCTCTGAGTCCAAAAGTCCGTTATACACATCTGTGTCTCTTTCCCTGTCTTGCATACAGGGTCGTCATTGCCATCTTCCTAAATTCCATATATATGTGTTAGTATACTGTATTGGTGTTTTTCTTTTTTTTTTTTAATTTTTAGTTTTTTATTTTTTAAATTTTAAAATCTTTAATTCTTACATGCATTCCCAAACATGAACCCCCCTCCCACCTCCCTCCCCAGAACATCTTTCTGGGTCATCCCCATGCACCAGCCCCAAGCATGCTGCATCCTGCGTCAGACATAGACTGGCGATTCAATTCACATGATAGTATACATGTTAGAATGTCATTCTCCCAAATCATCCCACCCTCTCCCTCTCCCTCTGAGTCCAAAAGTCCGTTATACACATCTGTGTCTCTTTCCCTGTCTTGCATACAGGGTCGTCATTGCCATCTTCCTAAATTCCATATATATGTGTTAGTATACTGTATTGGTGTTTTTCTTTCTGGCTTACTTCACTCTGTATAATCGGCTCCAGTTTCATCCATCTCATCAGAACTGATTCAAATGAATTCTTTTTAATGGCTGAGTAATACTCCATTGTGTATATGTACCACAGCTTTCTTATCCATTCATCTGCTGATGGACATCTAGGTTGTTTCCATGTCCTGGCTATTATAAACAGTGCTGCGATGAACATTGGGGTACATGTGTCTCTTTCAATTCTGGTTTCCTCGGTGTGTATGCCCAGCAGTGGGATTGCTGGGTCATAAGGTAGTTCTATTTGCAATTTTTTAAGGAATCTCCATACTGTTCTCCATAGCGGCTGTACTAGTTTGCATTCCCACCAACAGTGTAGGAGGGTTCCCTTTTCTCCACACCCTCTCCAGCATTTATTGCTTGCAGATTTTTGGATCGCAGCCATTCTGACTGGTGTGAAGTGGTACCTCATTGTGGTTTTGATTTGCATTTCTCTAATAATGAGTGATGTTGAGCATCTTTTCATGTGTTTGTTAGCCATCCGTATGTCTTCTTTGGAGAAATGTCTATTTAGTTCTTTGGCCCATTTTTTGATTGGGTCATTTATTTTTCTGGAGTTGAGCTGCATAAGTTGCTTGTATATTTTTGAGATTAGTTGTTTGTCAGTTGCTTCATTTGCTATTATTTTCTCCCATTCCTAAGGCTGTCTTTTCACCTTGCTTATATTTTCCTTTGTTGTGCAGAAGCTTTTAATTTTAATTAGATCCCATTTGTTTATTTTTGCTTTTATTTCCAGAATTCTGGGAGGTGGATCATAGAGGATCCTGCTGTGATTTATGTCGGAGAGTGTTTTGCCTATGTTCTCCTCTAGGAGTTTTATAGTTTCTGATCTTACATTTAGATCTTTAATCCATTTTGAGTTTGTTTTTGTGTGCGGTGTTAGAAAGTGATCAAGTTTCATTCTTTTACAAGTGGTTGACCAGTTTTCCCAGCACCACTTGTTAAAGAGATTGTCTTTACTCCATTGTATATTCTTGCCTCCTTTGTCAAAGATAAGGTGTCCATATGTGTGTGGATTTATCTCTGGGCTTTCTATTTTGTTCCACTGATCTATATGTCTGTCTTTGTGCCAGTACCATACTGTCTTGATGACTGTGGCTTTGTAGTAGAGCCTGAAGTCAGGCAAGTTGATTCCTCCAGTTCCATTCTTCTTTCTCAAGATTGCTTTGGCTATTCGAAGTTTTTTGTATTTCCATACAAATCTTGAATTTATTTGTTCTAGTTCTGTGAAAAATGTGGCTGGTAGCTTGATAGGGATTGCATTGAATTTGTAAATTGCTTTGGGTAGTATACTCATTTTCACTATATTGATTCTTCCAATCCATGAACATGGTATATTTCTCCATCTATTAGTGTCCTCTTTGATTTCTTTCATCAGTGTTTTATAGTTTTCTATATATAGGTCTTTAGTTTCTTTAGGTAGATATATTCCTAAGTATTTTATTCTTTTCGTTGCAATGGTGAATGGAATTGTTTCCTTAATTTCTTTTTCTACTTTCTCATTATTCATGTATAGGAATGCAAGGGATTTCTGTGTGTTGATTTTATATCCTGCAACTTTACTATATTCATTGATTAGTTCTAGTAATTTTCTGGTGGAGTCTTTAGGGTTTTCCATGTAGAGGATCATGTCATCTGCAAACAGTGAGAGTTTTACTTCTTCTTTTCCAATTTGGATTCCTTTTATTTCTTTTTCTGCTCTGATTGCTGTGGCCCAAACTTCCAGAACTATGTTGAATAGTAGCGGTGAAAGTGGACACCCTTGTCTTGTTCCTGACTTTAGGGGAAATGCTTTCAATTTTTCACCATTGAGGATAATGTTTGCTGTGGGTTTGTCATAGATAGCTTTTATTATGTTGAGGTATGTTCCTTCTATTCCTGCTTTCTGGAGAGTTTTTATCATAAATGGATGTTGAATTTTGTCAAAGGCCTTCTCTGCATCTATTGAGATAATCATATGGTTTTTATTTTTCAATTTGTTAATGTGGTGAATTACATTGATTGATTTGCGGATATTGAAGAATCCTTGCATCCCTGGGATAAAGCCCACTTGGTCATGGTGTATGATCTTTTTAATGTGTTGTTGGATTCTGATTGCTAGAATTTTGTTGAAGATTTTTGCATCTATGTTCATCAGAGATATTGGCCTGTAGTTTTCTTTTTTTGTGACATCTTTGTCAGGTTTTGGTATTAGGGTGATGGTGGCCTCATAGAATGAGTTTGGAAGTTTACCTTCCTCTGCAATTTTCTGGAAGAGTTTGAGGAGGATAGGTGTTAGCTCTTCTAGAAATTTTTGGTAGAATTCAGCTGTGAAGCCGTCTGGACCTGGGCTTTTGTTTGCTGGAAGATTTCTGATTACTGTATCAATTTCCGTGCTTGTGATGGGTCTGTTAAGATTTTCTATTTCTTCCTGGTTCAGTTTTGGAAAATTGTACTTTTCTAAGAATTTGTCCATTTCTTCCACGTTGTCCATTTTATTGGCATACAACTGCTGATAGTAGTCTCTTATGATCCTTTGTATTTCTGTGTTGTCTGTTGTGATCTCTCCATTTTCATTTCTAATTTTATTGATTTGATTTTTCTCTCTTTGCTTCTTGATGAGTCTGGCTAACGGTTTGTCAATTTTATTTATCCTTTCAAAGAACCAGCTTTTGGCTTTGTTGATTTTTGCTATGGTCTCTTTTGTTTCTTTTGCATTTATTTCTGCCCTAATGTTTAAGATTTCTTTCCTTCTACTAACTCTGGGGTTCTCCAACTCTTCCTTTTCTAGTTGCTTTAGTTGTAGAGTTAGGTTATTTATTTGACTTTTTTCTTGTTTCTTGAGGTATGCCTGTATTGCTATGAACTTTCCTCTTAGCACTGCTTTTATAGTGTCCCACAGGTTTTGGGTTGTTGTGTTTTCATTTTCATTAGTTTCTATGCATATTTTGATTTCTTTTTTGATTTCTTCTGTGATTTGTTGGTTATTCAGAAGTGTGTTGTTCAACCTCCATATGTTGGAATTTTTAATAGTTTTTCTCCTGTAATTGAGATCTAATCTTAATGCATTATGGTCAGAAAATATGCTTGGAATGATTTCGATTTTTTTGAATTTATCAAGTTTAGATTTATGGCCCAGGATGTGATCTATCCTGGAGAAGGTTCCATGAGCACTTGAAAAAAAGGTGAAATTCGTTGTTTTGGGGTGAAATGTCCTATAGATATCAATTAGGTCTAACTGATCTAAAGTATCATTTAAAGTTTGCGTTTCTTTGTTAATTTTCTGTTTAGTTGATCTGTCCATAGGTGTGAGTGGGGTATTAAAGTCTCCCACTATTATTGTGTTATTGTTGATTTCCCCTTTCATACTTGTTAGCATTTGTCTTACATATTGTGGTGCTCCTATATTGGGTGCATATATATTTATAATTGTTATATCTTCTTCTTGGATTGTTCCTTTGATCATTATGTAGTGGCCTTCTTTGTCTCTTTTCACAGCCTTTGTTTTAAAGTCTATTTTATCGGATATGAGTATTGCCACTCCTGCTTTCTTTTGGTCTCTATTTGCGTGGTATATCTTTTTCCAGCCCTTCACTTTCAGTCTGTATGTGTCCCTTGTTTTGAGGTGGGTCTCTTGTAAGCAGCATATAGAGGGGTCTTGTTTTTGTATCCATTCAGCCAGTCTTTGTCTGTTTGGGGCGTTCAACCCATTTACGTTTAAGGTAATTATTGTTAAGTATGATCCCGTTGCCATTTACTTTATTGTTTTGGGTTCGGGTTTATACACCCTTTTCGTGTTTCCTGTCTAGAGGATATCCTTTAGAATTTGTTGGAGAGCTGGTTTGGTGGTGCTGAATTCTCTCAGCTTTTGCTTGTCTGTAAAGCTTTTGATTTCTCCTTCGTATTTGAATGAGATCCTTGCTGGGTACAGTAATCTGGGCTGTAGGTTATTGTCTTTCATCACTTTAAGTATGTCTTGCCATTCCCTCCTGGCCTGAAGAGTTTCTATTGACAGATCAGCTGTTATCCTTATGGGAATCCCCTTGTGTGTTATTTGTTGTTTTTCCCTTGCTGCTTTTAGTATTTGTTCTTTGTGTTTGATCTTTGTTAATTTGATTAATATGTGTCTTGGGGTGTTTCGCCTTGGGTTTATCCTATTTGGGACTCTCTGTGTTTCTTGGACTTGGGTGATTATTTCCTTCCCCATTTTAGGGAAGTTTTCAACTATTATCTCCTCAAGGATTTTCTCATGATCTTTCTTTCTGTCTTCTTCTTCTGGGACTCCTATAATTCGAATGTTGGAGCGTTTCATATTGTCTTGGAGGTCTCTGAGATTGTCCTCGTTTCTTTTAATTCGTTTTTCTTGTTTCCTCTCTGATTCATTTATTTCTACCATTCTGTCTTCTATTTCACTAATCCTATCTTCCGCCTCCGTTATTCTACTATTTGTTGCCTCCAGAGTGTTTCTGATCTCATTTATTGTGTTATTCATTATATTTTGACTCTTTTTTATTTCTTCTAGGTCCTTGTTAAACCTTTCTTGCATCTTCTCAATCCTTGTCTCTAGGCTATTTATCTGTGTTTCCATTTTGATTTCAAGATTTTGGATCATTTTCACTATCAATATTCGGAATTCCTTCTCCGGTAGATTCCCTACTTCTTCCTCTTTTGTTTGGTTTCATGGGCAACTCTCCTGTTCCTTTACCTGCTGAGTATTCCTCTGTCTCTTCATCTTGGTTATATTGCTGCGTTTGGGGTGGCCTTTTTATATTCTGATAATTTGTGGAGTTCTCTTTGTTATGGAGCTTCCTCACTTTGGGTGGGGTTCTATCAGTGGCTTGTCAAGGTTTCCTGGTTGGGGAGGCTTGTGTTGGAGTTTTGGTGGGTGGAGCTGGGTTTCTTCTCTCTGGAGTGCAGTGGAGTGACCCGTAATGGGTTATGAGACATCAAAGGTTTTGGGATAATTTTGAGCTGCCTGTATATTGAGGCTCAGGGGAGTGTTCCTGTGTTGCTGGAGAATGTGCGTGGTATGTCTTGTTTTGGAATTTGTTGGCCCTTGGGTGGAGCTTGGTTTCGGTGTAGGTATGAAGGCATTTGATGAGCTCCTATTGCTTAATGTTCCCTGAATTCAAGAGTTCTCTAATGTTTTCAGGCTTTGGGTTTAAGCTTCCTGCTTCTGGTTTTCAGTTTTATTTTTACAGTAGCCTCTAGACTTCTCCATCTATACAGCACCGATGATAAAACATCTAGGTTAAAGATGAAAAGTTTCTCCACATTGAGGGACACTCAGAGAGGTTCACTGAGTTACAAGGAGAAGAGAAGATGGAGGGGGTAGTTCGAGATAACTGGAATGAGATGCGGTGAGATCAAGAGAGGAGACAGCAAGCTAGCCAGTAGTCACTTCCTTATGTGCGCTCTATAGTCTGGACCGCTCAGAGGTATTTACAGAGTTATATGGGGAAGAGGAGAGGGAGGAAGTAGACAGAGGTGACCAGGAGGATAAGGGAGAGGAATGAGTAGGAGAGAGACAAATCCTGCCAGTAACCAGTTCCTTAGGTGTTCTCTACCGTCTGGAACACTCAGAGATTCACAGAGTTGGATAGAGAAGAGATGGGGGAGAAAAGATACAGAGGCCACCTGGTGGAGAAAAAGGAGAGTCCAGAGGAGGAGAGAGTGGTCAAGCCAGTAATCTCGCTCTCAGGTAAACTTGGGTAGTGAAGTTTGGGTTTTTAAATGTACAAAATTGACAACAAATACCTAAGAGCAAAGATTAAAAATCTGGAGTAGAGGTTGGATTTTCAAAGATACAATATTAAAGAAAAGCAGAAGGAAAAAGGAAGAAAGAAAAAAAAAAGAATTATTAAAAAACAAACAAACAAACAAAAAAAAAAAAAAAAAAAAAAAACAAAACACCAACAACCATCCAAAAAGTATATGTGGTGTTTGCCTTAAAAAAAAAAAAAAAAAAGTCTTTTTTTTTTTTAAATAGTAATACTAGGTTATAGAATTAAAAATTAGAGGAGAAATAGAAGACTTAACAATTAAAAAAAAAAGCTCGAAAAAAAAGAAAAAAAAGAAAAAAGCAAAAAAAATGATTTTAAAAATATTAAAATATTAAAAATATATCTGGCTCTTCTCTGATGTTATGGGCCGTGTGGGCTCACTTCCAAGGTGGTTCCCTCTGTTTAACTTCTTCTGTTTGCTGGTTTTTAGGCTCACTAGTTCAGTCGCACTGTGGGGAGGGGAGTTGCTGCAAACAAATAGCACTGTCGTGTGTACACAGTATCTCTGCTCCGCTTGACCTGTCCTTTCTCGCTGCGCACAAACCGCTCCGGCTCTACGATGCTCAGCCGGGAACCGTCTGGGGTGGGCCCTAGGCTGCGTGCACTTCCCCGGTCCAAGCCGCTCAGGTTCGGCCCTCAGGCAGCCCTCAGAGGCACAAATGCGGCTGGGACTGCGCTTTGTGCCCTTCCCAGGTCCGAGTAGCTCAGGAGTTTGGCGAGCGCGATCGCCGCGGCTTGTCACCTTTTCCGCTGCTGCTGCTCAGCTCTCTGGGTGGACCGCTGGCGCACCCCGTGAGGCAGACTGTGACTGTCCAGCACCCCCAGAAGTCTTAGCAAAGGAGCCTGCTTGTAGTTAGGTAAGTAAAGTCTCTCCGGGTCTGCAATTGCCCCTTTCCAGTCCTTACGGCTCTGGCTGCCTCTCCCCCGCGGGGAATGGTCTGCAGCCGGCTTTTTCCGCTCCGTCCTTTGTTCTGTGCTCAGTCCTGGCGGTGTCTTATGTTCGAGCTTTTCGCGTGGTAGCTATCCCACAGTCGGGTTTGCTAGCCCAAGTTAGATCGTTCGGGTTGCGCGTGGGGCGTTCCTGCCCGATTCTTACAAAGCTCTGCAGCCCGCGCCTCCCGCGCGTCCCTGCCCTGCCCCCACTTCCCAATGGCGGATGCAGGCGTCTGTGCTGCTTTTCCGCTGGGGGTGTTACTGGTGGGCTTGTAATCTCTTGGTTTTAATTATTTATCTATTTTTCCTTCCTGTTATGTTGCCCTCTGTGTTTCCAAGGCTCGCCACAGACTCGGCAGGGAGAGTGTTTCCTGGTGTTTGGAAACCTCTCTTCTTAAAATTCCCTTCCCGG
Organism: Ovis canadensis; assembly: GCF_042477335.2. Lineage (NCBI taxonomy): Eukaryota > Metazoa > Chordata > Mammalia > Artiodactyla > Bovidae > Ovis > Ovis canadensis. The sequence goes on from NC_091253.1 coordinate 16,441,116, forward strand.
GACGGGCTTCCCTTCCCGGGACGGAGCTCCCTCCCCACCTCCTTTGTCTCCTTTTTCGTCTTTTATATTTTATCCTACCTGTTTTTGAAGACAATGGTCTGCTTTTCTGGTTGCCTGATGTCCTCTGCCAGCCTACAGAAGTTGTTTTGTGGAGTTTGCTCGGCGTTGAAATGTTCTTTTGAGGAATTTGTGAGGGAGAACGTGATCTTCCCGTCCTATTCCTCCGCCATCTTTCTCTCCTTTCCATTCTTTTGTGTGTCTTCTAGGTCACTGATCTTTTCTTCTGTGTGGTCAAGTCTGCCTTTGAAATCTTCTACTGAATTGTTCAGTTCAATTATCACATACTTCAGTTTGCAACATTTGTTCTTATTTAATGTTATCTCTGTTAAACATTTCCATTAAATAATCACTTTGAATTATTTATCAGTCAATTCTTAAATCTCCATTTCTTTAAGGCCAGTTACTGGAGATTTACTGTGTTCCTTTGGTGGATTCATGTTTCCCTGGAACTAGTGGTTGGGGCCATTTGCAGCTACACACTTAGTTTTTTGGGCCACAGAAAGCAGCTAGAAATGTTGCTAACTATGGATTCATCAATAGAACTGGGGCCCCCAGCTGTCATTGTGTTCTCCTGTTGCTTCACAGTCTCTTTCTGGAAGTGCTTACGGCAGTGGAAGCTTTTGACATTGCACGAGGATGCTGCAGAGGATAGCTCTGCACCACCATAGTATTGATGGCTAACTATAGTTGTACAGCTTGTTGTAGTCATATAGCCACTAATGCCTTAGGTGGCTGTAACAGTGAATGCAAATACCTAAGGGGCAAAAGCTCAAGAAATCTATAGGGAGTCTATGCTAGTGACTCCGGTCCTTAGTCACTTCAGTGGAAAAAAAAAAATTGCTAGATTTGTCTGCAGAGAAAGTCACTGGGAACAAAAACTACTCCTTCTGCACGACTGCTATGGTAGCCCCTGCTTTTACTTGGTTCAAAGCATCACTTTACAACTCAACTTTGCTGATGTGAGTGAAGTTAAACCAAAATGGACAGTTGTGAAGTGCCCTGAAGGCTAGTGAAAATGGTGTCTTTTTTCCTGGTGAGGTGAATTCTTTCTAGGTGAGGTATTTTCTTGTACTGAATGATTATTCTTAGGTTTTTTGTTTGGTTGTTTCACTGTGTGAGTAAAATTTATTTAAGTAGGCTCCAGAGCTCTTTCAGAGCAGATTTTTCTTTGCATATATCTATTTAGTTGTTAATTTTAGGGGAGGGGTTGAATGGATCCTCGAATATCTTACATTGCCATTTTAGCAACATTATTCTATGATAATATGTTATTATCTCTTGCTTAAACTTCCAAAACCCATACAGGATTTATCATTCTAAAAGGTAATGAAAAATAGAAATTACTAAGTCAAAAAGTACAACATGGAAAACAGCTGAGACCCACACAAGGGAGTCTAGATTTCTGTGCCCACGTTATTTAGACTTACCAGCCTCCTCCATAAAATATATATGTATATATATATATATATTTAAATATAAATTTATTTTAATTGGAGGTTAATTACTTTACAATATTGTATTGGTTTATCTCATAATGACCAAGAGCTGTCACTGTTTGGAGACAAAATCCCTATAGGAGAAGTTGTAGTTCCTGAAAATTAAAGAGGCTTTCAGGCTAAAATGTAATTTTCTTTTAAAATTTTATTTTACTTTATTTTATTTTGTATTGGAATATAATTGCTTTCCAATGTTGTATTTCTGCTATTCAACAATGCAAATCAGCCATATGTATACATATATCCGGTCCCCCATGAGCTTCCCTGCCACTCTCCCACCCCACACTGCTATATCGTCACAGGGCTTTGACTAGAGTTGTCTGTGCTATACAGCAGATTCCCACTAGCTGTCTATTTCATGCATGGTAATGTATATCTGTCAACTCTCCTCTCTCAATTTGCCCCACCTTCTTATTCCAGTTCTGTGTTCACAAGTCCATTCTCTTTGTCTGCCTTTCTATTCCTGCCTTGCAAATAAGCTCATCTGTACCATTTTTCTAGATTCCATATATATGCATTAATATAGGATATTTGTTTTTCTATTTCTGATTTACTTCACTCTGTATGACAGCCTCTAGGTTCATCCATATCACTACTACTGACTCAATTTCATTTCTTTAGAAGATTGAGTGACATCCCACTGTATATATGTACCACATCTTCTTTATCCATTTGTTTTTCAATGAACATCTAGTTCCTGAACATTTTGTTCCTTTCCAGAACATCATGTCCTGGCTAATACAAACAGTGGCACAAAGAATACTGGGTTATATATGTCTTTCTGAGTTATGGTTTTCTCAGGGTATATGCTCAGTAGTTGGATTGCTGGGTCATGTGGTAGTTCTATGTTTAGTTTTCAAAGAAACGTCCATACTGTTCTCTGTATTAGCTGTATCAATTTATATTCTCACCATCAATATAAGAAGGTTTCCTCTTCTCCACACCCATTGCAACACTTATTGTTTCTGGAGATATATATATATATATATATATATATATATATATATATATATTTAATATCATGGCCATTCTGACCAGTGTGAGGTGATCTCTCATTGAAGTTTTGACTTGCATTTCTTTAATAATTAGTGATGCAGAGCACCTTTTTATGTGCCTATTGGCCATTTGTATGTCTTCTTTGGAGAAATATCTGTTTAGTTCTTCAGCGTGTTTTTTGATTGGGTTGTTTATTAATTCATCTTAGTTCCAAGAACTGTGTGTATACTTTGGAAATTAATGTCTTTTGCTTAGTTTGCAAATATTTCCTTCCATTCTGAGGGCTATTTTTGCATCTTACTTATGGTTTCCTTTGATGTGCAAAAACTTGTAAATTAATTATATCCCATTGTTTATCTTTGTTTTTATTTTCATTATCATCAGAGGTGGCTCAAAAAAGATTTTGCTGTGATTTATGTCACAGTGTGCATTACCTATAGCTTCCTCTAAGAGACTTATAATGTCCAATTTTACATTTAGGTCTTTAATCCATTTTGAGTGTATCTTGTGTATGGTGTTAGATACTGTTCTAATTTCATCATTTTATATGTCCAGTTTCCCCAGCACCATTCATTGAAGAGATAATCTTTTCTTCATCGTATATTCTTGCCTTCTTTGTCATAGATTAGGTGATCATAAGAGTGTGGGTCTATCTCTGGGCTTTCTATCATTTACCACTGGTAAATATTTATGATTTTGTGCCAGTATCATACTGTCTTGATTTCTGTAGTTTTGTGGTATAGTTTGAAATCAAGGAGCCTGATTCCTCCAGTTCCGTTTTTCTTTCTCAAGATTACTTTGGCTATTCAGGATCTTCTCTGTTTACATACAAATTGTAAAAATTTTTGTTCTAATTGTTTGAAGAATGTCATTGGTAATTGTAAAGGGATTGCATTGATGCTATAGATTGATTTGTGTAGTATATTCATTTTCATTATGTTGATTCTTCCCATCCAAGTATATGGTATATTTCTCCATCTGTTTGGGTTCTATTTGATTGTTTTTTCAGTGTTTTATAATTTTCTGAGTACAGGTCTTTCCTCTCTTTATTTAAGTTTATTCCTAAGTTCTTCGCAGGTTTTTTTTTTTTTTTTGTAATGGTCAATGAGATTGCCTCATTCCTTTCTCTTTCTGCTCTTTTGTTGTTAGTATGTAAGAATGCAAGAGATTCTTGTGTATTAATTTAGTATCTTTCAAATTCACCAACTTCATTGAGTAGGTCCTGTCATTTCCTGGTGGAGTTTTAGGATTTTCTGTGTATAGTAATATGTCGCAAGCAGCAACAGTTTCACTGCTTCTTTTCCAATTTGGATTTCTTTAGTTCCTTTTCTTCTCTTATTGTTATGGCGTGGAGTTCCAAAACTATGTTGAATAAAAGTAGTGAGAGTTAATATCCTTGTCTTGCTCCTGATCTTAGGGGAAATGCATCAGTTTTTCACCTTTGAGAATTAAGTTTGCTTTGAGTTTCTCATATATGACCTTTATTATGTTGAGGTAACTTCCCTCTAGAGATATTACTTTGCTGACCAAGGTCCATCTAGCCAAGGCTATGGTTTCTCCAGTAGTCATGTATGGATGTGAGAGTTGGACTGTGAAGAAGGCTGAGCGCCGAAGAATTGATGCTTTTGAACTGTGGTGTTGGAGAAGACTCTTGAGAGTCCCTTGGACTGCAAGGAGATCCAACCAGTACATTCTGAAGGAGCTCAGCCCTGGGATTTCTTTGAAAGGAATGATGCTAAAGCTGAAACTCCAGTACTTTGTCTACCTCATGTGAAGAGTTGACTCATTGGAAAAGACTCTGATGCTGAGAGGGATTGGGGGCAGGAGAAGAGTATGACAGAGGATGAGATGGTTGGATGGCTTCACAGCCTCATTGGACATGGGTTTGAGCAAGCTCCAGGTGACTGTGAAGGACAGGTAAGCCTGGCATGCTGCTGACCATGGGATTGCAAAGAGTTGGACACAACTGGTGACTGAACAGCAGCAACAAAAAGCACAAGAAACACAATAACCTATAACATTTACTAAATGAAGGGTAGTGGATAGAATTTAAACATCTTGAGATCCTTGAATTATTTGGCAAAAGAAATGGAGCTACAACTATATTTTATCCTCTGTAAAAGAGTAGAAATTGAATATATAGATTATAGAGTAATAGTTGCAAAAAAAAAAAAACAATTTAAAAAACTTAACTATCCTGGAAAAGGCATAAAAATTTGAAAAAGAACACAAAAACTTAGTAAAATGTTGGGAAGTAGAAAGAAACAAACATGATAAATCACTAGTAAGATACAAGTTTGTCAAGTTGGATCTAGAAATGAAATCAACATATTTAGAAAGATCATAACTAAAATACAAGAACACAGAAACATTTAAATTCAGACAGGATGAGGCAATTATACCTTAAAGCAACGTGGAGAAATATACTGATCAGACAAAACTATAATTATATACAAGGCAATATTGGCAATGAAAGCAATCATTATATAATGATACAAGAAAGAAACAAAAAACTTGCAGTTTGTTATGACATTAAATAAGAGTAATATAATGAGAAATTGTCCATATAGCTATCTCTTCTTTTATACTTATGGTACAAAGTGTAAGTTTTCTTTATGAAAAACAAGAAACATAACAATCTGAACTAAAATAGTCAAGATTGAGGAAGTTGAATCAAGATAGTGTAGGAGGATATGGGACTCAGTTCCTCTCATAAACACATCGATATACATCATATGTGGAAACGTTCTCACTGAAAACTGGAGACTGGCAGAAATAATCCTTGACAACCAAGCTGTAAGAAAGTTTCACCCAGAATAAGTTAGGAAAGACAGAGGAGCTATCAGTTTGTCATCTGTGTTCTGAGAGTGGACTCAGGAAAAAAAAAAAAAAAGGAAGATTACACTGGCAGAGACCCTCCCTCAGGAAGAGTGTGGATTGATTGAGTACACCAGTTCTGGTGTCTGGCAAAGAGAAAGACAAGCTCCTTTAGCTCTTGGAAAGCTAGTGGGACTTACAGTAGTAGGGCTGTGGGGAAGCCTCTACACCACTTGTGAATACCACACAAGTGTTCTCTTACTCCTTCAGGCACACAGGGCAGATTGAATCTGTGTGGCTGGCTGACTGGTTTTCTGTGACAACTCTGGTGTGGAACCCAGCCTGAGACTTGTGGATTCTCTAGCACCACTTGCTAGCACCTCATGCTGCAGCTATTCACTTGAGCAAAGGCTTGACTGAGTGAAAATGTTGGCTGAGAAAAACTGTGGCAGCTCAAAAGCAGGCAGCCAATACTGGAGATTGCAGAGGTGGCACATTAGACTCTTTGGGAAAAAGCAGGATCTCTGACCGTAGCCAGACTGCTACAGCCTGTACTTGGATCATCACAACTGGCTCCTCTTGCTCCACAGGGATGGGAAGAACACACACTTAAAGAGAATTAAGCCAGCTCAGACTCAAATTCTGAAGCAACTTGAGATCTGAACCCATCCCGAAAGGGTAGCGATAGCTAAAGAGAAAGGGAAGACCTGCTTGATATCTGTCTCTTGCCCTATCCTCTCTATTTCCAGCCTTGTGTTTATGTCAATTCAGCTTTCCCAGCAAAGAAATTTGGAATGTGCAACTATTCTATGATGTTCCAAATTAAGGACTCCCTTCAAAACTGCAATATGGAACTGTTTCACCTAGTTTCATAGAGACAGAGAAATATAAGCAAAATGGGAAGACTGAGGAATTGGTTTCAATAGAAAGAGCAAGAGAAAAATCTCTGAAAAGAATAATAAAAGAGAAACAATTTATCATATAAAGAACTCAAAGCATTAGTAATAAGAATGCTAGTTGAATTTAAGGAAAGAACAGATGAACACAGTACAAATTTTAACAAACAAATAGAAAATATAGAAAATAAGCAATCAGAATTGAATAATATAATAATTAAAATAACAAAACATGCAGCAGAATGAATAAGCAGCAGACTAGATAAAACAGAAGAAACCATAGTAATCTAGAAGATAGAATAGTAAAAAACACTATTATCACAACAGCAAAAAGAAAATAGTATTAAAAAACACAACAGTTTAAGGATCTGTGATTATAAGTATACAAACTTTAACCTTAGAGAGGTCACAGAAGGACTGAGAGAAGGGGGTCCAAGTGTGTTTAATTGATTTATGGTTGAACACATCCCAAACCTAAAGAAGGAAATTGATATCCAGGTACTGGAAGCACAGAAGTTCCCAATTAAGATGAATCCAAATATACACATATCAAGACATATTTCAATTAAAATGGCAAAAGTTAAAGAAGGAATTTTAAAAGAAGCAAGATAAAAACAGTGAGTCACATGAAAGGGAATTCCCATAGGTTATCATCTGCTCTTTTTCAGAAACTTTATAGGCCAAAAGGGAGTACCATGATATATTCAAAGTGCTGAAATGTAAAATACTTTCAGCCTAGTGTATTCTACCGAGCTATATTGTCATTCGAATTGAGCAAATGAAGGCCTTCTCAGATAAGAAAGAACTATGAGTTAATTAATACTAAATTATCCTTAAAAAAAGGTTATAGTGTCTTCTCTAAAAGAAAAAGTAAAAGCTATAAGGTGTAAATATCAATAAGAAAGGAAAAATCCCGCTAGTATGGGCAAACACATAGCAAAGGCCGAGGATCAACCACTTAAAAAGTTAGTATATAGATTAAAAGATATAAAAAATTATGAAGTCAAGTGTAACTATAATAATCAGTAAAGGGGAAACCATGAAAATTAAAATATGACACAAAGAGACATAATATAGGGGCAAATAAAATAGTGACCAAGAGAACAATAGAAATCAATAACTGATTCTTCATAAGATAAAATTTATAAACTTTAAGCTAGGCTCATTAAGAAGAAAACAACAAGGGCAACAATAAAATAAAAATTTAAAAAGGAAAAATAGCAAACAATGCCACAGATACATTAAAAAAAATTATAAGCACATACTATGGATGTTTACTTTGCTGACTAAGGTCGATTTAGTCAAGGCTATGGTTTTTCCTGTGGTCATGTATGGATGTGAGAGTTGGACCATGAAGAAGGCAGAGCGCCTAAGAATTGATGCTTTTGAACTGTGGTGTTGGAGAAAACTCTTGAGAGTCCCTTGGACTGCAAGGACATCCAACCGGTCCATTCTGAAGCAGATCAGCCCTGGGATTTCTTTGGAAGGAATGATGCTGAAGCTGAAAGTCCAGTACTTTGGCCACCTCATGCGAAGAGTTGACTCACTGGAAAAAACTCTGATGCTGGGAGGGATTGGGGGCAGGAGGAGAAGGGGATGACCGAGTATGAGATGGCTGGATGGCATCAATGACTCGATGAACATGAGTCTGAGTGAACCCTGGGAGTTGGTGATGGACAGGGAGGCCTGGCTTGCTGCGATTCATGGGGTCGCAAAGAGTCAGACACGACTGAGCTACTGAACTGAACTGAACTGAACTGATAGATGTTTAGATGTTAATGATTTGGATAGCTTAGGAAAAATGCACAAATTTCTAGAAACATAAGCATTCCAAGACTGAATCAGGAAGAAATAGATAATGTGAGCAATACATTCACTAGTAATCAAGTTCAGTTCAGTAGCTAAGTCACGTTTGACTCTTTGTGACCCCATGAACCACAGCATGCCAGGGCTCTCAGTCCATCACCAACTTCTGGAGATTATCTAAACTCATGTCCATTGAGTTGGTGATGTCATCCAAGCATGTCATCCTCTGTCGTCCCCTTCTCCTGCCTTCAATCTTTCCCAACATCAGGGTCTTTTCAAATGAGTCAGTTCTTAGCATCAGGTGGCCAAAGTATTGGAGTTTCAGCTTTAGCATCAGTCTTTTCAATGAACACACAGGATTGATTTCCTTTAGGATGGACTGGCTGGATCTCCTTGCAGTCCAAGGGACTCTCAAGAGTCTTCTCCAACACCACAGTTCAAAAGCATCAATTCTTCTGTGCTCAGCTTTCCTTATAGTCCAACTCTCACATCCGTACATGACCACTGGAAAAATCATATCCTTGAATAGATGGACCTTTGTTGGCAATGGAACGTCTCTGCTTTTGAATATGTTATCTAGGTTGGTTATAACTTTCCTTACAAGCAGTAAGCATCTTTTAATTTCATTGCTGCAATCACCGTCTGATTTTGGTAGTGATTTTGGAGCCCAACCCACCCCCTCAGAAAAAAATAAAGTCAGTCAGTCACTGTTTCCACTCTTTCCCTATCTATTTGCCATGAATTGATTGGACCATATGCCATGATCTTAGTTTTCTGAATGTTGAGCTTTAAGCCAACTCTTTCATTCTCCTCTTTCACTTTCATCAAGAGGTTCTCTAGTTCTTCTTCACTTTCTGCCTTAATGGTGATGCCATCTGCATATCTGAGGTTATTGATATTTCTGCTAGCAATCTTGATTCCAGCTTGTGTTTCTTCCAGTCCAGCGTTTCTCATGATGTACTCTGCATAGAAGTTAAATAAGCAGGGTGACAATATACAGCCTTGACGTACTCTTTTTCCTCTTTGGAACCAGTCTGTTGTTCCATGACCAGTTCTAACTGTTGCTTCCTGACCTGCATATAGGTTTCTCAAGAGGCAGGTCAGGTGGTCTAGTATTCCCTTCTCTTCAGAATTTTCCACAGTTTATTGTGTACCACACAATCAAAGGCTTTGGCATAGTCAATAAAGCATAAATAGATGTTTTTCTGGAACTCTCTTGCTTTTTTGATGATCCAGCGAATGTTGGCAATTTGATCTCTGTTTCAGTCAAACTGAATTTATAATTTATAATGAAATTCCCAGCAAACTAAAGTCTAAGACCGGATAGCTTCACAGAGAAATTGTATCAAACATATAATGTAAAGCTAATACCTATCTTTTTCAAACTTTTCTTTTTAATGAAGAATAAGACTTTGAAATTCATTCTATGATGTCTTCATTTCCTTAATACCAAAACAGAACAAAAATATACAGGTCCATACCTCTGATGAATATAGATGCAAAAATCCTAAAGAAATATTAGCAAACCAAATATAACAATATATAAAAAGGGCATATGCAATGATCAGGAGGATTTATTCTAGGGATGAAAAGATGGTTCAGTATATATGCAACACACAGAAACAGACTCCCAGATAGAGAAAAGAAGCTGGGATTTACCAGAGGGGAAACAGATGGAGGAAGGGGAAATTAGGGGTATGGCATTAACAGATACAGACTACTGTGTTTGAAATAGATATGCAACAAGGATATATTGTATAGAATAGGGAATTACAGCCATTACCTTTTAATGACTATGAATGGAGAATAATCTGTAAAAATACTGAGTCACTATCTTGTATACTTGAAACTAATATAATATTGTAAATCAAATATACTTCAATAAAAAGGAGTAAAATAAAATTTCCACTTGATTAAAAAAATCAATCAATGTCATACACCACATTAACAAAAGAAATGATAAAAAAACATGTGATCATCTCAATAGAGACAGAAAAAAAATTCAACATTCATTCATATAAAAATTCCATTTAGGTTGGTATAGAGAGGTCCTATCATACTATAATAATAAGCCATTTATATCAAATTCACAGATAACATCATACTCAATGGAGAAAACCTGAAAACAGGAACAACCCAAGGATTCTACATTTACCACTTTTATTTAACACAGTATTGTAAGTCCTAGTCAAAGTAATCAGACCAAAAAATTATCATCTTAATTGGAAGGGAAGATTAAACTGTTCTGTTTGCAGAAGGAGGTTTCCCAGGTGACTCAGTGGTAAAGAATCTGCCTGCCAAAGCAGGAGATGTGGGTTGGATCCCTGAGTTGGAAAGATTCCCTGAAGAAGAAAATGGCATTCTTGCCTGGGAAATCACATGGACTGAGGAGTCTGGAGGGTTACAGTTCAAAGGATCACAAAAGAGTCAGACATGACTTAGTGAGTAAATAACAACAATTTGCAGATGACATGATACTATATAGAGAAAACCTTAATGTGTCATGAATTGGCAACCCACTTCAGTATTCTTGCATAGAGAAGCTCATGGACAGAGGAGCTTTGTGGGGGTCCATGGGGTGGCAAAGAGTCAGAAACAAGAGAGTGACTAGTACTTTCACTTCATTTTCAGTGTGTGCTTAGTTGCTCAGTCACCCTAATGTTTCACTCAAAACTATTAGGAATTCAGTCAATGAATCCAGTGAAATTTCAAAATGCAAGATTATCGTTGCTTTCTATTCACTAACAAGCTATCAGAAAGAGAAAACAAGAAAGCAATCACATTTAAGATAGTATCCAAAGAATAAAATAACCAGGAATAAATTTAACCAAGGAGGTGAAAAACCTAAAATCTGAAAATTATAACACATTGGTGAAGGAAATTATTTATTTTTTGATTATACAAAAAAGAAAAGACAGAAAAGATATTGTGTGTTAATGAGTTAGAAGAGTTAATCACTGAAGTGGTTATAATATCAAATATACAGTTTTAATACAATCCACATCAAAATTCCCAAGATGATTTTTACAAAATTAGAACCAATAATCATCAAATTTATATCAAACCCTAAAAAGCCTAAATTGACAATGCAATCTTGAAAAGTGAAAACAAAGCTATAGGTATTATGTTTCCTGGCTTTACACTATATTGCAAGGTGACAGTATCCAAAACAGCATGGCACTGGAACAAAATAGACACAGAATTCAATGAAATAGAATAGAAAGCCCAGAAATAAGCTCACACATCTGTGGTCAACTAATCTAAAACAAAGAAGGCAAGAATATACCTCTTCAATAAATGGTGCTGAAAAAATTGGAAAGGTATATCTAAAGAATAGGATAAGAACATTATCTCACATCATATAGAATGAATTCACAGTGGAAATAAAGTCCTAAATATAAGAGCTGAAACTATAAAACTAGAAGAAAATATAAACAGAACACTCTTTGACATAAATCATAACAGCATTCTTTTGTATCCACCTCCTGTCTCCTAAAGGGAAGGAAATAAAGCAAAAATAAACACATTGGACATAATTAAACATAAATGATTTTGTGAAACAAAATAAACCATTGACAGAATGAACAATTAACATACTGAATGGGAGAAAATATTTGCAAATGACATGATCAGCAGGGGTGAATATCCAAAATTTATAAACAGTCTGTATACCTTGATATCAAACCCTCACAAGAAACCAATTTAAAAAAGCTAAGAAGACTGAATAAGTATTTTTCCAAGGAAGACATACAGATGGACACCCAATGAAAAAATGCTCAGTTTCACTTACTGTCAGAGAAATATATATCAAAACAATGATGAGCTATTATCTCACACCTGTTTAAATAGATATCATCAAAAGTCTGCAAAACCCAAACGTTGTCAAGGATGTAGGGGAAAGGAATGCTACTTACTGTTGATGGGATTGTAAATTGGTGCAGCCATGATGGAAAACAGTTTGGAAAACATTATGGAAAATAGTATCTAAAAATAGTACCACCATATGATCCAGCCATTCCACTGCTAGATATATATATATATATATATATATATATATATATATATATATATATATGAAACATTAATTTGAAAACTCAGTGTTCATAGCAACACTATTAAAGTCAAAATAGAGAAGCAATCAAAGTGTCCATTAGTAAATGAATGGATAAAGAAGATGTGATGTATAAGTAGTATTCTATAGGAATACTATTCAATCATAAAACATACAATCCTGTCATTTATAGCAATATAGATGGACCTCAGAGATGTTATGCATATGAATAAATTCAGAGAAAACAAAATATTCTATGATATCACTTACATACGAACTTTTAAAAATGCAAGTAATAAATGTACATAATAAAACATAAAGAGACAGATATAGAGAACAAACTTATTAATGTTCAGGAGAGGGAAAGGGGGGGTAATTAAGGTATGGAATTAAGAGGTGCAGACTATGAGACACAAAATAAATAAGACTGAATAGCTCAGTGGGATATAATCATTATTTTGTAATAGCTTTAAAATGAGTATAATCTATATAAATATTGAATCACTATGTTGTATACTTCAAACTAATAAAATACTATGTCAATTATAATAAAGTAAAATTAAATTAAGTAGTTAAAGTATCATAGATCCATAAATAGAATTACAGGTGCTATTTGATAAATCCAGATCATAAAAGAAAATTCAAACACATCTTTTAGGAATTTACCAAAGCACTTAAAGAGTTAATGAAACCAGAGAACACTTTTTGCAAAATTAGTGTTTGGGCTCATCAATAAAGTGATTAATATATAACATTTAGGAAAATATACGGAACAGTTATAAAATGTGCCTATATGGTGGGTAGTCTGTATAGAAAACCGCAAGAACTTTTAAAGACCATATATCTTGAAAACCTCAGTCTTTCACTGGAATAAAATGAAAATTGAATTTTACTAAAATTATGAGACACACATGGATGACAGTTATGGCAGTACTTAAATATTTTACTTTCATACATGATTGTGTTAATATTTGAAAAACACAAATAGGTAACAAGATAAAAATGATGTAAAAATCTAGGAAAAGGGGCACAGATTAAACAGAAGGTAGAAGAAATGAAATGATGAAGAGGAAAAGTTAAGGATTAAAAATTAAAGATATAGCTGAGAAGATTAGCAAGATCAAAAATTTCATTAAAATTTGGAACAAAATAAGCAAACCTTTGGTGAAATAAATAAAGAAAAATTATAGAAGGTAAAACTTTAGAAAAAATATGCAAAATGTGAGCATAGCTATAAATACAAAAGAACTTAAGATTTGCATTTCCTTGATGAGTCCTGATGTTGAGCATCTTCTCACGTGCCTGTTGGCCATCAGAATGTCCTCTTTGGAAAAATGTCTGTTGACGTTTTCTGCCTATATTTTAGTTAGGTTATTTGTTTTGGTATGGAGTGGTATGAGTTTTATATATATTGTACAACATGGGGAATATGGATAATAACTATGAACAGAGCATAACCTTTAAAATTGTGACTTACTATATTGTACACCTGCAATTTATGTAATCTTGTACAGCAACTATATTTCAATTAATAAAAAGAGTTCTGAAGATTGGCTGCACAAAATGTGAATGTACTGAACACCACTAAACTGTTTGCTAAAAAATGGTCCAAATTGGTAAATTTTACATGTTTTACCACAGGTAAAAAATAAAAATAGAAATTAAGAATGAAGAAAATAAAAATATTAAAAATGTAACACAATACAAAAACTTAAACATTATAATGACATCCTTCTCAAATATCTATCAACCAACAAGTCACCAGACTCAGATACTTTTATTTATATATTTTTAAATTTAAATTTATTTATTTTAATTGGAGGCTAATTACTTTACAATATTGTATTGGTTTTGCCATACATCAGCATGAATCCACCACGGGTATACACATGTTCCCCATCCTGAAACCCACTCCCATGTCCCTCACCGTATCATCCCTCTGGGTCATCCCAGTGCACCAGCCCCAAGCATCCTGTATCAGAAAGCTGTGGTACATATACACAACTGAGTATTACTCAGCCATTAAAAAGAATAGATTTGAATCAGTTCTAACGAGGTGGATGAAACTGAAGCCTATTATACAGAGTTAAGTAAGCCAGAAAGAAAACCACCAATACAGTATATTAATGCATATATACAGAATTTAGAAAGATAGTAACAATAACCCTGTATGCGAGACAGCAAAAGAGACACAGATGTATAGAACAGTCTTTTGGACTCTGTGGGAGAGGGAGAGGGTGGGATGATTTGGGAGAATGGCATTGAAACATGTATAATATCATGCTTGGGGCTGGTGCATGGGGATGACCCAGAAAGATGATATGGGGAGGGAGGTGGGAGGGGGGTTCATGTTTGAGAATGCATGTAAGAATTAAAGATTTTAAAATTTAAAAAATAAAAAAAAATTAAAAAAAATATCATATAAGAAACGAATTGCCAGTCCAGGTTTGATGTAGACTCAGATACTTTTAGAACCAAATTCTAAAAATCACTGAAGATGAAATATTTTAAATGGAAACTATTCTAGAAATAGCAAAAGAAGATGTGTTTTCAGCACATTTTATGAGGATTGCAATCAGAGAATTGTAATTGAAAAGGCTATTATGAGATAGGGTTATTATATGTAACCATCTTTATGGGAGAAAGTGAAGAGGAACTAAAAAGCCTCTTGATGAAAGTGAAAGAGGAGAGTGAAAAAGTTGGCTTAAAGCTCAACATTCAGAAAACGAAGATCATGGCATCCGGTCCCATCACTTCATGTGAAATAAATGGGGAAACAGTGGAAACAGTGTCAGACTTTACTTTTTTGGGCTCCAAAATCACTGCAGATGGTGACTGCAGCCATGAAATTAAAAGACGCTTATTCCTTGGAAGAAAAGTTATGACCAACCTAGATGATAGCATATACAAAAGCAGAGACATTACTTTGCCGACTAAGGTCCGTCTAGTCAAGGCTATGGTTTTTCCAGTGGTCATGTATTGATGTGAGAGTTGGACTGTGAAGAAGGCTGAGCATGGAAGAATTGATGCTTTTGAAATGTGGTGTTGGAGAAGACTCTTGAGAGTCCCTTGGACTGCAAGGACCTCCAACCAGTCCATTCTGAAGGAGATCAGCCCTGGGATTTCTTTGGAGGGAATGATGCTGAAGCTGAAAGTCCGGTACTTTGGACACCTCATGGGAAGAGTTAACTCATTGTAAAGACTCTGATGCTGGGAGGGATTGGGGTCAGGAGGAGAAGGGGATGACCGAGGATGAGATGGCTGGATGGCATCACTGACTCGATGGACGTGAGACAGTGAACTCTGGGAGTTGGTGATGGACAGGGAGGCCTGGTGTGCTGCGATTCATGCGGTTGCCAAGAGTTGGACACGACTGAGCTACTGAACTGAACTGATTCCTATCAAAAACTATTATAAATACTTTAAGTTGAATATTAGAAAAACTAAATAGTTATATCAAGGATAAGTTGAGTTTATTCTAGAAATGCAAAGACTGTTTTAGATTTAAAAATTAACTTTTATAATTAATCATCATAACAAAATAAAGCATTTACAAGGATTTAAAAAATACCTTAGACTCATCGTGAACAGATTTTTAAAAAGTTTTAATCATGTGAGAAACATCCAAATAAGCAAAGAAGGATAATATTGATTTTAAAGAACATATGACATTCAAAATACATTGTGCTCCTAATATTTCAAATAATATACAGCAAATGTGGTAAAAGAGCAAAGAAAAATTGATGAATTGATCATCAAAATGTAAGAGTTATGTTAATTCTGTTGAAAACCAGATTCAGTAACAAAATGTAAGTGGAGACATGAAAAATTTAAAAGAAAACAACTTTCTAGATAATTTACAAATATACACAAATCTGAAAATGGAAAATACACATGCTTTCCAAAATATGGTATGTTTATAAATGCAGAACCTGTGGTACTCTGAGAAGTTTTCAAATTCTTTAGTAGGATATCATATGGGTCACTGTTAGTATCAAAAATGAAAAAAAAAAAGAAGTTTAAGAAGATTAATAAGATAAGCCTTAAAATATGATCAAGGAGAAAGAAAATTCACAAATTGCAGCATAAATACAAAACAGGAATAGCTATAGAGATAACTATTTCTACCCTTTTTCATTGTTGTAGTTAATCTCTTAACAAAGGTAACTATATTTTCTATAAGCACTGAAAGATCAGCACTTGTGTTTCCAAGTCCTATTTTTTCTAGTAGAAGAATATTGTCATTTTGATTGAAGATATAGGGGTTGCTGGGTTGAGCAGGTATAGTTCAGCTAATTTTGGGTTCTCTTTGGAGGAGGATAATAATCTAGATGTATTCTACTGTCATCAATCTAGAAAAATGAATGAAAGTGGACCTGTGTTTTTATAAGGAAATTGATATCTATCTCGCTGCTCAACCTACAACTAGATTTTCAAATTAAATTCAGGATAGTTTGGGAAAACACAAGTGACCTAAATATTCATTGTGATACTATTCATAACAGCCAAGAAATGGAAGAAACCTAAATGATTTCTTTGGAGGGAATGATGCTGAAGCTGAAACTCCAGTACTTTGGCCACCTCATGCGAAGAGTTGACTCATTGGAAAAGACTCTGATGCTGGGAGGGATTGGGGGCAGGAGGAGAAGGGGACGACAGAGGATGAGATGGCTGGATGGCATCACTGACTCGATGGCCATGAGTCTGAGTGAACTCCGGGAGTTGGTGATGGACAGGGAGGTCTGGCGTGCTGTGATTCATGGGGTAGCAAAGAGTCGGACATGACTGAGCGACTGAACTGAACTGAAATGTCCATCGACAGATGAATGGATAAAGAAGATGTGGTACATATATACAATGGAATACTACTCAATCTTAAAAAATAATGAAATAATGCCATTTGCAGCAACATGGGTGAGCAAAGAGATTATCATACCAAAGGGAAGTAAGTCATAGAGAGAAAGACAAATATCTTGTGATGTCGCTTATATCATATGATGTGGAATCTAGAAAAGATACAAATCAACTAATTTACAAAACAGAAACAGACTTACACAGAAAATTATCTTAGGACTACAAAAGGGGAAAGGTAGAGAAGGGATAAATTATGAATTTGGACATAACATATACATACTACTATACATAAAATAGATAAACAAGGACTTACTGTATAGCACAGATAACTCTACTCAATATTCTGTAATAATCTATATGGAAGAATAACCTAAAAAGTAATGGATACATGTATATGTATAAATGAACCACTTTGATGTACTCTTGAAACTAATACAACATTGTAAATCACCTATATTCAAATAAAAATGATTAAAAAATAAAAAGCTCCGGAAGTCCAATTCAACTTCAGGTGCAAGCCATATTTCCTGGTTCAGCTCTATCAGATATAAATTGGTATTTTGACCTTGATATGACCATTGTGCATCACTTCTATCCACAATCATAAATTACTTTTATCATACTCTCAGTCAAAGGAATCCAGATCTACCAACAGGCTTACATCTAGGCAGGTGGCCATGAATCTCACAGTGATTTGGGAAGTGAAGAAAAGAGCGAGGGTTACCTTTTTGGACAAGGACAATTCAAGGAGACTTAAGAGTTCAAATCTGTTAGCTAATGCCTAATTCATATTTCTAACCTAAGTGCTTTCTTCCATTGCCATTTATATAGAAACAGATCAGATAGTTTTAATATTTATTTAGTATTTCATTTGTGTAAGTCTTTTGTCCACTAGGTATCTCTGAACTGCAATTGTAGGAGATGGAAGCTCTTTTAGAGCTGCTGTCAAAGTTGTCTGATTTTTCACACTTTCCTTTGGACATACACAGCTTTCAATCTTTCCTTTTCCTTATCTAAACTGTTTAGAATCATGGGAGCAAGTGAACTTTGCATTCTTGTCACCATAATGACTGAGTGCCAAATCCACCAGCTCGCCTAATATTCTTGCCTTGTTTGCACTCCAACCATGCTCTGTCTGATGGCTACTTGAGCAACTGTGAGAAGAATCCATCAAGGGAAGAAGGCAGTACTGGGATTTATGGTGAGAAAGAGCCAGTGCAGACTGCAGCTTGTCAAAAGAGATGATGCTCTGTTGAGTGAGGCAGCAGCCAGTCCAAACCGTGAAGGAAAGAACTGGGGAATAAGTACTCTGAATTTGCATATCTTCCTCCCTCTGATTTTTCTTACTGCTCATATTGATCACATCCAGCTAAAAGCCAAAGGGCAAAGTAGCCTCTTGAAATACACACCCAATAGAATTATCTTTCAAGGAGAATTGAGAGTAGTTGTGAAACAATAAAGAGAAAATGTCTTTCATACTTTGCAAGAAGATTATACATGTTCAAATTCCCAATGATTAATTCACAGTCATTTTATTTAATAATATGCTCTTGTCAAGTCTTTCTTAATTTGGAGATTCTGGTATATGACTTGGTTGGAAGCCAGTTACTCCATACATGATGATATAGCAAAATAATTAGATTACATTAAAATCAAACATATTTTTGAGAATAACATGCATTATATCTTTAGGCAGTCCTATTGCCATGAATACACTGAAATGTATTAGCATCCATATGAATGAGACTCAAAGACAACTCATAATTTCAAAACAGATATAACTTTTCCTTTCTCACATTTAGTATTTAAAGTGTATGGGTGGCAATTTAACCAGCAACAGAGAATTTTACATTAGAATTCATCTTTAAACGTTTCAGTACTAATTGACTAAAATCTAAAAACTGCCAAGGTTTGGCTCAAAATTCGTGAGATTTCAGAGAAATAGAGTTCAACAGATGTAGTAACTATCTGTTCTTCTACTGTCTGTAAGTTCCATTCCAGTACTAAGATATATCACCAGAAATCAAGTAACTAGACACATTTTCTGAATTAATACTTTCATTATTTAATATCACTCCCTTAATATTCATAATGATAATTGTATACTATTTATAGAAGATTAAATGTGTGCTTGGCCCAGGTGAAAATTTTTTACATGAATTAATTTTAACCTCACAAAACACTTTGCTATTCTAGCAGTATTTTTTGCATGTTTTAGAAAATAATGATGAAGACATTGTCTATAGTGTTGATCATTACAATACAAAAATATAAATCTTAAGTCTCACTAAAATCTATGAGAAATATTTTCCCCCTTAGTTTAGTTTGTATGTGCATAGTGCATGTATTTTAGAATGTAAATGTGTAACATATACCTTTAAATTTTAAGTATATATTTTAACAAGTTTAGAATTAAATTCTGAGTTCAATAAGCACAGCTCAGGTACCTAATAATACCTACTTTCTCTGCTCACATGATTGTTACATATCCCAAATGCCCATATTTTCCATGATTTCAATCTTATTTTGTTTCCTTCCATTCTGTTTGAAATATATGGCATGTACATTCTTAATAAATAAGGTAAAATTAATATTAGCTTGATAATAGTCTCAACAGCAGGAACTCTGCCTTTGATAATTAATGATATAGTGACATATTTTGGCTTCCACCCACAAAAATGTATCTTTAAGAGAAATTTAAGGCATGTAAAAAAGAAACATAATTGTTTCACATACCTAGACATTGGGTTATTACATAAATGTATATCCTTAATAATATTAATGAATATTTCAAATCACTTGTACAAATCCATTAATCCTCACTGTTTTATTTTCTAAGCATAAAAATAGGTAACTTGCACACATCAGAGCAGCTCTCTTCAATATAAATGTATATGATCACATACATCTTTGCCTTTTAGGGAATAGGTTTGCTGAAATAGTGGCTAAATCCATAGTAGAAAACTGCCATAACTATTTATAAAGAAGGGTGGGGACTCACGTACTTCTTTGAATATATTTTGATTGTGAGAAGGAAAAAAAAAGGACAAGTTCTTCGTTAGTTTTCAGTTCAGTTCAGTTCAGTTCAGTCTCTCTGTCATGTCTGACTCTTTGCGACCCCAAGAATTGCAGCACACCAGGCCTCCCTACCATCACCAACTCCCGGAGTTCACTCAGACTCATGGCCATCGAGTCAGTGATGCCATCCAGCCATCTCATCCTCAGTCGTCCCCTTCTCCTCCTGCCCCCAATCCCTCCCAGCATCAGAGTCTTTTCCAATGAGTCAACTCTTCGCATGAGGTGGCCAAAGTACTGGAGTTTCAGCTTCAGCATCATTCCCTCCAAAGAAATATCAGGGCTGATGTTCAGAACGGACTGGTTGGATCTCCTTGCAGTCCAAGGGACTCTCAAGCATCTTCTCCAACACCCCAGTTCAAAAGCATCAATTCTTTGGCGCCCAGCTTTCTTCACAGTCCAACTCTCACATCCATACATGACCACTGGAAAAACCATAGCCTTGACTAGATGGACCTTTGTTGGAAAAGGAACGTCTCTGCTTTTCAATATGCTATCTAGGTTGGTCATAACTTTTCTTCCAAGGAGTAAGCGTCTTTTAATTTCATGGCTGCAATCACCATCTGCAGTGATTTTTGAGCCCCCCAAAATAAAGTCTGACATTGTTCCCCCTGTTTCCCCATCTATTTTCCATGAAGTGATGGTACCAGATGACATGATCTTGGTTTTCTGAATGTTAAGCATTAAACCAACGTTTTCACTCTACTCT